>NW_026930642.1:0-350000 GCF_032062105.1 Saccostrea cuccullata
TACTAGTTGAAAAAATATAAGCTTATTACATTTCATATATATGTAGGACTCCAAAGTGCGATGGGACTCCAAAGTCCGATGGTCACGCCAAAGTCCGATGGTCTGCGCCAAACCCCGATGATCTGACACGCTAATTTAAAGTCCGATGGTGCGAAAAACATTTAACGTTTATGACGTCATAGTACTACTGCACCAAACCTCAATGCCGCACCATGCCAAGGTCTTAAAAACAAGTATAAATAGAAAATTATTAAATGCGAAAACTAACCCCTATCTCTCAGATAGGTGCGAGACTAACCATAAACGCTCGAAAAGTGTGCATCAACTATAAACTAGGTATCTTTGGTGGGTGCGAGACTAATCCTTATCACTCGACTAGTGTGCGAGGACTAACCCTAAATCTATTGGGTTGTACAATGCAAGGACTAACCCTAATCAACCGAGTGGTGTGCGAGGTTTAATCCTAATGTATCTAGAAGGTGCAAGCAATAAGAAAAAAACCAATAAAATTGTATTCGATAACGAATTATGAAATAATGGCTTTTGAATGCGGGACAACGGCGTCAAGGATTGACGTCGGATTATTGTGACGTCATAAACGTTGTTTGTTCCTCCGCACCATCGGACCTTGGCGTGTCAGACCATCGCACTTTAGCGTCGCGCGTGTCATAGGAAACGAGCCATCGGACTTTGGCCTGACCATCGGACTTTGGCGTCCGTAACGATAGCAAACCATCGGGGTTTGGCGCAGACCATCGGGATTTGGCGAGACCATCGGACTTTGGCGTCACCATCGGACCTTGGAGTCTTACATATATTTTTAAACAGGAAGTAGACTTGATGCATTTTAATTTTTTTCTCACACAATTTGATGTTTTGAAATTTAATTCCTTCACGAACAAGATAATAAAGGAATTGTGTAATCTGGTAAAATATTAATGTCACGTTGGAGAATGAATTATTTGTAATTTCTAACAGTGTCATAACTAAATTACCCGATATAACATTTTCTACGTATCTACTATTCAAGCATGGCAAGATTTTATGTACCGAATACACTCTGTCTGCTAATATCCTTTCTCTGAATACTAACTAGTATTGTCATGTTGTAAATTTGAATTTACCGGGTGACAATTTACTGCCACCCGGTAAATCCAAAATTAACAACATGACAACATGTTACAGTATTTACACCTGATTGCATGATACACGCACACGTGTGCACGCCTTTACAGCTACATGTAACAACAGAGTAGCCGTTACAGTCACATTTTGAGCGTACATTTCACTTTTGATAAAAATTACACTTTCAAAACTGAGATACTAGACCCTTTTACAAATGACTTAAAAAATTAAAATAAAATGTTTACGAATTCATGGCCTTTTAAAATAATTTGAATTTTAAAGAAATATTTTGCTTTTTAAGATCTTGGGAATAACTCTTCGGAGAGCAATTTTTATCTTAAAAATTAATTAAGCAAGATGTTAGAAACGATGAAATTATTGTTCTAACTACTGTCATAAGTTGTTATGTAAAACTAATTTATTTATTGAATATTTTGTCACATTATGCACATGAAAAAATATGAAAGTGAAGCATTAAAGTTCACATATCTTACGATTTTCCAAAAACTAAATTTATATTATATAATTTATTAATTTGTTTTTAACTTAACACAAATCCAAGTCACTCAACTATCATTATTTAAACAAAACAGTATGCTCTATAGTTTAATGTTACCCTCGAAATGCTTTAAATTTCCTCATCTATGCTAGCTCGTGAGAAAATAAACATTCTCGGGAAAGGATCCGGGATTTTTCCCAGAAGGATCCAACGCAGTACGGAAAAAAATCGACCCCCCTCAAAAAAGTGGTAAATTCCTTTCATCAAATATGACAAAAACACAATTAATAACCTGTTGGTGAGGTGGGGGGGGCTTCTTTTCACTCTTAAGTTTTATATGCATGACATTTCATACTAACTTAGTATAGGGTTAGGTAGGTTTTTCTTAGATCATGGGGAAAGGTCATTTTTAGTTACTTTAGAATTTACTGGGGGGGGGGGGGGGGGCTCTCAATGTGGATCCGCGACCGGTAAATTTCGCTTTGCAGTGAAATATGGAGCTAACGGACAGCAAGCTCAGAGCCCATAATGCAAGTTGGGAGCAAAACAAACAGGGACCTCCTGAAACATCAGACGGATGAGATCAGGTGCCATGGAGGAGTGAGCATCCTCCGCCGACCTGTCACATCCGCCATGTGCTCCTTGTCTAGCTGCAGAACTGTAGCGTTATGGTTTTATATATTTGTCTTTGACCATAACGCGACAGATCCCGTAATGCAAAAAGGCGCAATGTACGGCGCAATATTTTTTGTGCAATTTGGGGAGAATTTCTCCACTTTCTAGCATTGGTCAATCAAGTACCTTTCACTCCCCAATTCTAGACACATTCTGAAGCTAATATGTATATTTTATCCACTCGCTTGTTTAAAATTATATTTTTGATTGCTGAAAATTCACTTCAATTTTATCCACCTCCCAACCATTTATAGTTGTCCCTACAGGCAATAAACTTGCTTGAAGTGAATTTTCAGCAATCAAAAATATAATTTTAATCAAGCGAGTTAATCATTTGTGGAGACGACTTTAAAGGGTTGGTAGATGTATAAAATACACAGATTAGTTAAATAATGTGCCAAGAATTAGGGAGTGAAAGGTAGTTGATTGACCGATGCTGGAAAGTGGAGGAATTCTCCCCAAAAGTGCGCACAAAAATATTGCGCCGTAAATTGCACCTTTTTTTGCATTACGGGATCTGTAGCGTTAGGGTCAAAGCTACTCCATGTCATGAGCGGGAAAATGAAAAAGAAATCCGTAGACAATTCAGTGTGTAAGTAAATAAAGGCCTAACATTTGACACATTGATAGGTTGTATTTGATGACAAGGTATTCAACCATAAAACTTGCGAAATGATGACTTTAAATAGGACTTTCGATATCCCTGTTTCCTCAAATTGTTTGTCAATAGTATAACTTGTCTCATTTTAGAAATTGTTTATACGTAGATCATGCTCTTGCGTATCGAATCAATGGAGAGAAACAAATGCAGGTGATAAGGGTTTATATCGCTACATACATGTAAGTGACAGTGACGATCATCACGTTTATCATAAAGATTTGTTGTTACATTACTATTAACGTTCCCATTAAAGTCTTTTCCTTGTAATTTATCCAAATATGAAACTAATGTGTCAGACTCAATGCTATCTTTTATTACAGTGGTATTTAAGCTGCTTTCCTCCTTCTTATTCTTTTTGACGAAACATATAGGTTCTATATACACTGTAATAGCTTTTCACTTGTAACAATTGTATTATATTATTTTCGTTTTTAAATTTAACTGTATGACATACTGATATACATTTACATATAAGAGAAAATTTTTTTTTAATGTTTGAGGTGAAATAGTATTGAATCTGGATCATCGATAACTTTTGGCAACCAGTTCTACTTTTCAATAAAAGTCAAACATGAAGTCATGCTATAAAAATATTTTTTTAAAAATCTTATTTAGAATTTGCCAAAGTTTTTCGATTCGATTGATATAAATCAACACTCCATTATTCTGGATGCTGTGAATTTTGTATTGCACACATAAACCTACGGAAGCCCGTTGAGGCCAGTTCAGAGAGAGAAATATTTTTTATTGCGTTTAATCGCAATAATTATTGCGTTTAAACGCAAAACTTTGCATTTAATTGCAATAATCATTGCGTTAAAACGCAAAACACTTTGCGTTTAATCGCAAAAGATTGCGATTAAACGCAATCTTTTTTGCATTTAAACGCAATAATATTGCGTTTAATCGCAATAATATTGCGATTAAACGCAATATTTTTTGCATTTAAACACAATAATCTTTGTATTTAAAAGCAATCTTTTCTATTGATTTTTGAAGAATGCAGTGGTTCCAAGCTGATATTCGTTTCTTTTTTCTTTTGTACATTAACCTATGAGGAGAATTGTGTATTGTTAAGCATTATAGAATCAGATTCTTCTTACCAAGCATTTTCTGAATGATTACCGTATATACTCGCCTATAAGTCGGTCAGCCTATAAGCCGGTTGTATTTAATAAGCTTATATACCAGAGGGACTGATCTCATGTAATACCATTCATTTTATAGCTCGCCTATAAGTCGGACATAGAGTTTTGGACCAGAGATTAACTCCCAAAAATCCGACTTATAGGCGAGTATATACGGTAAATCATTGGTATAGATTTAAAGAGGAGAAAGAAGTGTCGGTCTGTAAAAACAAAGACAGTCGTAGAATGAAACAAAGCTTCTCACACACTGCAACATTTTGCAAACATACACAGAACCAAACGGTTCTTCTTAAAAGAATGAGACCATAGTATTCATAATAATTTTTGGCTAGCCGATGTTTGATTTCAAACTACAGCACTGAATCATTGTGGTTAAATGCAAAATAAATCCTTAAAAGGAAGGATCATTGTGATAAAATGCAAAGAGTATTGCATATAATGCAACAAATTACTGTGTTTAAATTACGGAAGCGTAAATGGCTCTACACTTGTTGTGTTATAACTTTGTATATTGTCTTATATTTTATCGACTTATCAACATATAAAGTGTTATACCTCCTTATTTATGCATATATTTTGCATTATATTGAGGTGTGTTTACATATTTGAAGGCAACTTCTTTTGTTCAATAGATTTTATTGCTTTAACTTTTATCGACTGAAATATTATACTAATTTTCAAATATCGATCTAAATAAAATATTTATTCATTTCAATATAGCATTGTCGATATGAAGAAATAAATATGAAGTTATATCAATAAAGATATATGATTATTTTCGAGAAGAAGTCAGAAAAAGGTGTTTTTGAATGAACTTGGCGGGAGCGGGAATTCTAATTAATCTTCACTTCACTTGAGAAGCTTATGAACCATGTATTTGCTATTGTACGATTATAGGCTGAAACAAAATTAACAAATATTTAAAAAATGGAGATGGAGAGACACCAACAGTTAAATTATATGCATTGTCATAAGAAATTATTTTGAAGAGGGAACCTGATATATTCTATCGTGGTTCACTGCTTACTAGTATATCTCTTGAGTTCAATGGGGATTGTTAATCGCTAATGAAGCGAAAATACAAAGTAACACTATTATAAAAGTACCACTGATTATATATGTACTTTGTAAATGTTTGATGTTGTTCCACTCTGTGGTATACATAGGATCTGACCGCGAATCTCCACAGTCTTGAAACCACCCAGTCCCCCCCCCCCCCCCCCCTGCATAAAAATATAATAACACCAGATCTAACTTCTTATTTGATTAAATAATATGAAATAATTTGTGATTTCAGCCAATCTGTATATTAGTTTAGTCACAAAGTTCAAAGGAGGAAAGTGTAGTGTCAGCCAAAATAGATTTATAACAAGCAAAACACCCCAGGGATTTAATAATCTAACTGCCAGAATTTTATTAAATTTGGGGACATATCAGTGGATCTCTGCTGTACTCAGTTTTTGGGGGTTTTTATAGCTGGATGAGGGGCACAAAATACTCTTGTCTCCCCCTCTTCAAAAGTGGTGATCGGTGCAATAGCACACTATGGATCTATAACTTTTAATGTGTCTTCATCTCCCTTTTTCAAAATACTTTTTAATTTGATTCAGCCTTTAATCGTACATGCTGACATGATACATAAGCTTTCACTGAATCCCGAGTGAAGTGAAGGTTCATTGGAATTCCCGCCTCCGCCAATATAATTCAAAAACACTTTATTCTGACTTCTTTATCGGCAATATTCATAAATCAGAATTGATATAACTATATCTTTATTTTATCATATCAACAATATTATATCGATATGATTAAATATCTTGTTTCAATCAATATCTGATAAATCAATATATTGTTTCAGTCGATAAAACTTTGAGCAACAAAATCTATTGAACAAAAGAAGTTACCTTCTATTATGTTAAGAAATCTTAATACAATTTAAGATATGTACATAAATAAGGAGGTATAACACTTTACATGTTTATATTTACATTTGCAAATGTTTTCCTTTATATAACACTACTGAAAGCAAGCGTTTTTATAACTGTATAAATACAGGTACGGGGTCAAGAGGTCATAGATGTTCGTATGGATAAACGTTCGACGTAATTTCTCTGTGACGTCATAAAGGGTCGACGCGCGGTCAGTGGATTACAAACATGCCGTTGGGTTTGAAAAATAATGCATTTCACACGTTAAAAGTCACAATCAGGCAAGTTTAAAGTATGAATAAGTCACAAATGTAAATATAAGTAATAATGTATCATTTTTTGAATGTTATTGGGATGTAAAACGGGTTGGCACATGATCAAATCTTCCATAAAGCCCTTCGGGCTTTATGGGATTTGATCACGTGACCAACCCGTTTTACATCCTAATAACACTCAAAAAATGATACCTTATTTCTTAAATAAGTCGATAAAATATAAGACAATATGCAAAGTTATAACACAACAAGTGTAGAGCCATTTAGGCTTCCGTATTAAATGCAAATAATTATTGCGATTAAACGCAAAAAAATCATTGCCATTAAACGCAAAAAAATATTGCGATTAAACGCAAATTTATTGCGATTAAACGCAATAATTTTTGCGATAAAACGCAATATTATTGCGATTAAACGCAATAATTATTGCGATTAAACGCAAACATTATTGCGATTAAACGCAATAATTATTGCGTTTAATCGCAAAAGATTGCGTGTAATCGCAATCTTTTGCGATTAAATGCAAAGTGTTTTGCGTTTAAATGCAACGATTATTGCGATTAAACGCAAAGTTTTGCGATTAAACGCAATAATTATTGCGATTAAACGCAATAAAAAATATTTCTCTCTCTGAACTGGCCTCAACGGGTTTCCGTATAAACCATCCTCAGCAAACAATCATATAAAGATGCGATAAGTAATGTAAATTATTCAAACATACCTGTCAATATAGGGAACTAACACATTTTCTCAGATGGTTCCTTTATTTTCGTACGCAGAGTTTTGCGATTAAACGCAATAATTATTGCGATTAAACGCAAAGTTTTGCGATTAAACGCAATAAAAAATATTTCTCTCTCTGAACTGGCCTCAACGGGTTTCCGTATAAACCATTCTCAGCAAACAATTATATAAAGATGCGATAAGTAATGTAAATTATTCAAACATACCTGTCAATATAGGGAACTACATATATGTAACACATTTTCTCAGATGGTTCCTTTATTTTCGTTTATGAATACGTGGTACATGTAATTACCTTTAATGTAGAAATTTTGACTTATATTGCTTGAATGTGATTGGACTGAAACGTATCGATTTCCAGAAATTCTTCATGTAGAAATACAATGTGTTCCACTTCATTCCTTTACAACATTTCAGCTAGAGCCCGATTCACTTCAATTATTTTATTTGTAACCCAAAAAAGAGTATCGAAACATATCTATCATAAAAATCATTATGAACTGGTCGGATATTTTTCAGAAATCTTTCAGAATCTTTCATAGAAAATGACACTTCATGGCATTTTAATTTACAGGACCCGCCAATGTCGATTACATTTTCATTCCTGTTGGTGTCTTTATGGTGGTGGAAAACGTAATATCTATCGGATTGTTGTATAACAGTGCTCGCCTAAGTTTCCAAATCCAGATAATATCTCTCAACTTGGCTTTGTCTGATTTGCTGACGGGACTTTCCATTAGCATACCAAATGGCATACTTTATAAGAACAATCACTGCAATATCAAGAAGTACCTGGCTTTCCCCTTCACCACCGTGACACTTTTTACTATCACCCCATGATGAATATGGATCGGTGCTGTATATTTATTTTAGCCATGAGATACTACTGTCATAACAAGGAACCTGGTGCTAAAAGTTTCGATTGTATCATGGGTATTAGGATTGATCATGATTTACGGTCTGTTCTTTGATTTTATGAACAAATACGGTATCTCATGCCAAGTAATGGCGTACGTAAAGAGAAATGCAGTAACCTTGACTTGGCAGATGTATCCTTTTAACCATTGTGGCTTTCAATCTCATCCTGTTTGTTTACATGATTTATCAAATTCGTCGTAGACTGGGTCGATCCATGGGCACAAAAGACACTGCTCAGTCTACCGTGTTTGTCAGAGAGCAGGCAAGAATTACTAGAAAAATGTCCATCATCACTGGTGTGTTTCTGATGGCATTTATTCCTTTCATGATTATTTATACATTTCCATTTGATTTTGAATCGAAAATCGTGGTACAGATTTACACAACTTCTCTGACGATGGTACTTTTCAACAGCGCCTGTAACCCCACTTTTCAATCTCTCGAGATTTAGTGAGCTGCGGTACCATATATTTAACGAATTTCCTGTTTCTGGAATTTAAAAAAAAGGCAGAAACTTGAAAACAAATATAACCAGAAATATGCCTCTTACATCATTGATCCGAACATAGAAAATCTGTCTATGTCATCACTGAATCAAACATCGCAGGTAAAATATAAGTAGAATAATATTCCGGAAAATTTAAAGTTGATTTTTAGATTTCAAACATCTGTTTTAAAACAATTTATATGTGAACATGTATAATAAGTTAGTACATCGTTTCTTTGGATTGTCTTCAATGAGTATTTTGTGAATCTTGCAATTATTACCATCGATAATTTCTACAAATAGAAATCTTCCTTAAAACATCGGAGTTGGCATCAAGAGCCATTGAGGAGTGAGCATCCTATGCCGACCGGTCACACCCGCCGTGTGCTCCTTGTCATGATTGGGAAATAACGGGAAAATCCGTCGTCAATTCACTGTATAAAGAATGGACTAACAATAAGTATGAAGAACGTCAGTCAGCATTTGACTCAATGATAAATTGTATTTGCTGAGAAGGTCATTGTATCGACCAAAGAACTTACGTATTGATCAGGCTTGAGGTGAATTACATTGTAAAGTAATGCATTGCATTACCATTACTTCAACAATTTGGGCATTAAATTACCATTACCATTACTCTATTTTATTAAAGTAATACATTATATTACCATTACTTTAGTAAAGTAATGCATTACCATTTCCATTACTTTTGGAGGTTTTAAAAGAAGATTTTTATACCAATCTTTGCATTTTTTTTCATAAGCATGTACCCACCCCTTTCAAAACTAAACATGCATATGATAAATGATAATTCAAATAATTTGAATTCAAGTACTTGTATATATTACACTGTAAATAACTTACATTCATAGAAATTTGAAACTTTTAAATTGTAAGTAATATAAAACATGTACAATATCCGCTTTATGTGTAATTATTGATGTCATGAAGTAATTTAACTTTTGGGGCACTCGAGCCCCTGCCAAAATCTCTAATAATAAAGCATGTGGGCTATTTTGATCTAGTATCTTATGAACAAAAATAATGCATTGACAGACTTGTAAAAAAAAAAAGGTAGACAGGATGTACATTTTGCTCTGCAAAGCATAGAATGCCTGCATGTCTTCTATTTTCTTTGGTACAGTGGATTTTTCATGGTCAGTTTAAGCTAGACCAGCTCAGTTAATGTTTTATAAACACAGTCAGCACTTCTCCAAATAATGCATTGTTTTAATTGTTACATAACACATAGGCATGGTGTATTTTGATGACACTCTACTATTCAAAAGATGGCAATTATCAGTTTACAGTGTACATTAATTAGTGTACTTAACACATTTTTTAAAAAAGATTTTTTAAAACTATTTAAACTAGTTCTTTGAAATCAATTCTTATCTAAAATAAGTTAAAATGAAAACGTAAATGTAAGGTAAGTTTACTTTCAACAGCATAAAAAATGTATTTAAATATATACAGTTTTTAAAATAGGCGAACTTTTTGATTCAAATTTATTATTTACAAAAAAATAGTAAATAATAGATAAACAAATAAAATGAAAAAAAAATTACCTTAAAAATGTCCATGTCCATGTCCATGTCCATTCTAATTTTTTTTAAATAGGTACATACAAAATAATGCTTTGTAATGCTATGTAATGCCAGCATTACACTGGATTTTATGAAGTAATGCATTACATTACCATTACATTTGGGTTCATGTAATGAATTGCAATGCATTACCATTACAATAAGCATTACCCCCAAACCTGGAAATGATGACTTTAAACGAGACTGCTGAAATTCTGGTTTCATCAACTTGTTTGTCAATAATTTACCTCGATTTAGAAATCGTTCATTCGTAGAGCATGCTCTTGCGTATCGAATCAACTGAGATATATTAACTCTTGTTAGACTACCATTAACGTCTTTTTCAAGTAATATAGCCAAGTATGAAACAGATGTTTCAGACGCTGTGGTATCTTTTATCTCAACTCATCAGGATATATCGTATCGACATAAGAATGGAAATTGTCATTGTTAATTGACACTACGTCGTTGATATATCTAAATGTCGAGTTGAAGACCACAGCAAGTATTTTCTCCTTTCACGCATAAGAGTTTGGACAAAATCTGTTTCAAATAAATACAAAAAAGATCTGCTAATAACGGGTGCAATAGGTGTCCATGAGATTTTCAATAGATTGTTTGAAAACCTGGTCTCCAAAAACCACATAGATATTGTTAATCAGAAACTCAGGCTTTTTGTTGTCAACTTCAGAGTACGTGTATGTACAATTAGAATGTTTTTTAACAAAATAATTTTGCAAATGACGAATAACAAGGTAAGTAAATTTACGAGTTCCATTTTTATTGAAAAAGCAGCTGTCAATGATATCAAAAAGCCTGACAATGGACTTTAATTTATCGTGGGGTATTGTTTTGTAAAAAGTTGAACAGACCTAAGTTTTTAAGCTGTTGATTTTGGTGAAACCTTGTGATTTCAAATTGTCCAAAAGGTCCTCGGAATTTTTCAGTATCCATTTACATCACTTCTTGAATATATTGTTGCACATAATTCTTTAAGTTTCTCCTTCACTACTGTTAATATCTTAGTGAGAAGTATAAAAAAAGGGGGGGATTGGTTGAGCATTTACTGGAACCCGCTGCGTATCTTTGTAAGGATCGTTGTTTTCAGAAACAGTGAAAAAATATTTGGAATGAGATACTTTGCTACAGCATACTGAGTATAGTGGTGTAAATCAGATGTCGATCCGCAACACCTCAAAAGAACTTTTAGAAACTTAAAAAACACCTTTTTTTCAAAAGTCTTCAATACTAAAACTTAGAACTGTTCTACACGTACACTTGATACAACTTGCTTTACAGTAAATTCTAGGCTCTTTGATATCATAGACAACTGCTTTTTAAATATTAAAAACGGAATTCGGAATTTTCACATTTTGGTCAAATTACTTTGTGCACACCCAATCTGATTGTACACACAAGTAGTCTTAAGTTGATATTAAAAACCTCATTGACAACTTTTATGTAGTCTTCCGAGACAAAGTGTCCAACAGACTGCTGGAACTGTGCCTCTCTATTAAATGAAATGATTTTTATATGAATTTGAAGTAGAATTTATTCAAATGCTTTCGCATAAAGGAGGAAAGCACTTGCTGTGACCTTCACATTCCCCATTCAAATATATCGACGATATTTTATCTAATTACAATTATAGTTAATTTTCATTCATGTATCGACTCGATTTATCCCAGTAAACTTGAAATATAAGACACCACTGAATCTGTCGCATTTGTTTCATAATTGAATGTTTTATGATTATAGACGATAAGAACCACCTACCATGTGAATTCTATAACAAATGAGCTTTTCTTTGTCAACTTCCCTACATATTTCATATAATATTCCACTATCGTCTGCTTATGGTGTTTATGTCTCCTAACTTACTCGCTACTCAAGAGCTTGCTCTGAGTACGATAAATTTTTAAACTGAGGTACGCTACTAACTGATAAGTTGATGTTACAGGCATTTCAACAACCTCGTTTAAAGTCAGCATTATGTATATTTTGTGACAAGACCTTTCATTGGATACCAACAAGTATGACCCTTTGACCTTGACCTTGGAGTTTGACCTACTTTTTAAAAAAAGTTTAACATTGGCCATAACTTTAGAACGGTAAGAGCTAGGGCTTTCATACTTCACCTATGTAATCCTAGTGAAAATGCATTTTATTGGATATTAACAACTTCGACCCTTCCAACTTGACCTTGGAGTTTGACCTACTTATAAAATTTTAACCAAGGCCTTTCATTGCGTACAAACAATGACCCTTTGACATTGGCCCTGGAGTTAAAATCTTCCTTTGGAAAAATTAACATAAGCCATAACTTTAAGTTTTGAACAGGCTTTATTTTCCAATGATAATTATTTTTTTCTGAAAAATATATTTCCTAAATACGTGGTGAAAATACTAAGTAATTATAAATTCTTTATTCAAGCATTTTGTGATAAAAAAGTAAACAAGAATGAAAAAAGTCAAATTTTCCACCCCTGAAAACTGGAATAATACTCCCACAGTTGATTTCCGTCGATAGCTCGTATGTTAACTTTATCGCCAGATTGCAAAATTAGTGGCGCAGTATTAGAGCATGACTGCATTCCGGGATTAACTAAGTTATTGCAGGCAAGCAGTCCTTTTCTTTTACCATTGACGCAAATTTCTGTGTCAAATATTTTTCGTTCAGCTACCAAACTACTCCAAGCAAAGGCGTACAATCCATCAGCTGGCGCAGTGAAGAAACCGGTATGGGTATCATATGCGCTCCCATTATTGAAATAAGCAGCGTCATAAACAATGTTAATTGGGGTACTTCTATGTAGGTATAATTTTCTATGAGTACAGGCATGGAAAGCTATCAAATCTTTCCCTAAATAAAGAAATAAGACTTGAAACAACTGTATTACTTATCCCATATTTTTTGAGTAAAATTATATGTCATACTAATTTAATACATTTATCATTTCTACCTTGTTTTGTGTGGGGTGTGTGTGTAAGGGTGTGTGCGTGTGTGAGAGGGTTTGTTTGTATGCTGTTTCACGTCCCTCTCAAGGTTAATTGATTGATTGATTGTATATTGTTTTACGTCCCATTTTAGAATTTTTCACTCATAGAGACGTCACCATGTACCGGTGGAGAGCTGCATTTTTTCCTAAGCTCGACACTTACGGCCATTGAGCAGGAAGGGATCTTCTTCGTGCCAGCACCTACTGCGACACTGGACCTTGGTTTATACGGTCTCATCCGAAAAACCTGTCTCCACGTCCCACAGTGGGATTCGAACCCGCGACATAAGGATCAATTCCTTACTTCGCGACTCTAGAGCAGACGCTCTGAACACTACGCCACGCAGGCGACTGTCTATCTTGGTAAATCCGGACATTACAGAGTAGACATTTTAAACAATCGAATTTACCGAAAGGGACTCAAGGTTTTCATTGACATATGGAAGAATTCGAAAAAAAAAATATTAAAAATGTATTTTTATATGTTTTGATTTGTGTGTTCATTTTATCAAAATAATTAGATTGATACAAGCTATAATGTAGACAATTATTTAAAATTTTAAACTTCAATTATCATTAAGGACAATGAAGTTCTGAACTTCTTTTTTCTTTGTTTAAGGGAATCCGACCCTCAGCCAGGAAGGACAACTCTTTAATTTATAATTTAATTCAAAAAGTCTTTAAATGAAGCTTGAAAATTAAATCTTTTCATGCAACAATTTTCATTATATGCCTCTCAATGTGCTTCAAGGTTCTTTAAACTTCTCAGAAAGGTCTAATTAAAAGTAGAAATTTTTATCCCGAAAAAGCATCTTTAGATACCAATGTTTATTAACATGATATGAAATTAGAAGTAATTTATGGAGCTTTGCAAAGAACCTTGAAGCACATTGAGAGGCATATAATGAAAATTGTTGCATGAAAATATTTAATTTTCAAGCTTCATTTAAAGACTTTTTGAATTAAATTATAAATTAAAGAGTTGTCCTTCCTGGCAGAGGGTCGGAGTCCCTTAATTGAAAACTTACATACGCAATTTTAAAAACAAATGTTGAGAAAATTTTTCAAGAACATCCCAATTTAATGCAGTATTATAAATTAAGAATGAAAAAATATTAGTACGTAAGGTTAAGAAGGGTTAGATCTAAGTGCTTTGTGTATCTTTAAATAATATTTATATGAATGCTTGTTCATTTTTTAAATACTCAATCCCCCCCCCCAATATGATATTTACTTTAAGTAAAATAATTCTTTAGCAGTCAATAATAATTAATTGCTAATAAATCAAAAAAATGGGGATAAAATTATTAAGAAAATGTCCATTTACCTTCAGATTGAACTTGTGGTTCCTTGACACATTGATAAGTGATCTGTAAATATTTACTGTAATTTGGACATTTATCCTCGAATATGCTCTTTGAGGCATGGAGGTGACACGTTTGGTACCCATTACAATTCCATTTGACTTTGATTTCAGATGTCTCTGACCGACAGGTGCTTGTGTCAGTTTTACCTCCGGGACAGACATGGGTGTCTGTTCGGCCAAAATTAGAGGAGATAATCTGTATCTTGGTACCTTTGGCACACCGTATAAAGCCTTTCTGGTCATCACAAAGAGCAAACGTCTGATCTATATTAAAAAATAAACAATTGTACCTCATTGAATTAAAATTATTGACTTCATATGAAGTTCAAAGACATAATTACAAAATACATCCAAAGTAAAAAAATAACCAACCTGAGACTTGTCATTCCCATCAAAGGCAAAAGAAGGAAAATGGCTGATAGAATTTGTCTCATCATTTTCTGTCAATTGGCTACGGTGGTATCGTAAATAAAAATCAAATTAAAGTGGTTTTTTTCTTTACACTAGTAAAACTACAGTAATAATTGTGATAAAAATCATTGACATGCAAACTTGATACACTCACATACCAAATATTAGCTCAATATCTGCAAGCTTTAAAAAAAAGAGCGGAAAACCGAGTGGGACAGACTAATAGACAGCCAGAGCGACAAAATGATATCGGAGGGATAGACACGAAGAAAACCTATAGTATCCTTCGGTTTAACTGGTAGATAACTAAAAGTGAAGATGGAGGAGAGAGGTTGCCAGCTACATGTAATTTACATTTTCCATTTAAGGTAGGAAAAACACCCGTGGATTCTATTTTAACCCATTTCTTAAAAAGGACTGGAGGAAAAAAGAATAATATTACTATATTGACAACAATGAATGATCCCTGAAAGAAAAATAATAAGTTTTGGCGTATTTGCGTTATATTTTGTGAAAAAAATCAGAGAATCCTATATATTGGTCACTTGGGAGCTTACATTTGCTATCTAAGTGCAAAAAACAGGCATGTAACAGTATGTTATAAAATGCATTGCAACTTTTTTTCCATAAATAGTAGAGGGATGATATTTGGACACATATATAAGGTGTCTCTATTCTTTATGTACTACAAAGGTCAAGGTCATATCAAGAGGTCAAAGGTCAAATATTGTGACGTCATCTACTGAATCTTTTAGTTTTTTTTGTCATTGATTTTTTTTCATCGCCAAAATATCCGAAACCACCGGTTCAATTTTATTCATTTTTACACATTTTATTCTAGGACCTATTTGAATCATTCTGTTGATTTTTTATAAAAGTTGAATTATACGTTTTCTCCTAAGAAAACTTAAACTGTTGGATATTTACATGTGATTGTTCAGTTTCTGACACAATGTTTGTTCTATTTTACTTAATATTTTACCCAAATTTACCAGTATCAATGTGACTTACTGATTTAAAGTATTAAGGACAGACGAGACGTTCCTTAATAATAGATAAATTTTTCTAAAAGTTTGTCATTGAAGTATTGCTACTTAAACATGTTTACGCACAAAAAATTGAGGTACCTTACCAGGCATTTCTGCAAGATACCAGGGGTAGTTTTTCTTATATAATCCTTTGGGGAAGAAAAATAATTTTCCAATTTCAAATGTTTAAGTGTTTGGATCCTTTAAAAACATTTAGAAACTGGTTTAGAAATCAGAATGTTATTAAAATTTTTAATAGTTTTCATACATTACAAAGATATACAAAACAGATTTTGAGGAACGTCTCGTCTGACCTTAAAAAGGTTATCTTTATTAAAAGTATTACACAAATTTGCAATAGATCAATCGAAAATTCTAAAATAAGGCTCATTCTCAAGTCGAATGTCTGATTTCACAATCTTCTTATAAGGGTCTGATAGGCCATATTTCAGACTATGTGGGCAAAAAATGTGCGGTTGAATTTCTTTCATATCATATATAAAGAGAGATTTTGTATCCAAGAACAAAATATCAAAGTTTCAGAAAAATTGAATTTGAGGAAAAATTTGACCAATCTATTTGGTCCTACCTTAAAATTGACAATGGAAACTGATAATTAAAGGACAAACTTTTTTTTTTTAATTTCTACTCATCAATAAGTCACTTCAACACTAAGAAATCAATAAAAATAAAACATAAACATTGTTGACGACCTTTTCAGAAAGTAAATATATATGAAATACTAGGAAATTATCATATTTTGAGAAATCATTATTTAAAGAAATCTTTCATATTCTCCATATTTTTTTTTAAGAATACCCTACATACCTACTCAATTTTTTTAAAATTTGAGTTGGGAGAGGGAAGCAATCTTTTAAAGATGGTCTTGTATCACATAATGGATACTGAAAAAAATGTCAAGTATTATATGTACCAGATTAATAAAGGTGGAATATTGACTATACCTTGATAATATAATTGTCAATATCTGCACATGCAGTTCTGCAGTAGAAACTGTAAATGTGACTCTCGGTTTGTAAGGTGTATTATATATAAGAGTTCAGGTTACATGTACTACGCAGTAAATGACTGAATGTAACAGGTTTTGATCGAAATTTCTGATATCATGCATTATAATTAATTGAAACTGGTCTATGGTCATGATAACCTGGTATTAACCAGTTGTTAAGACTGGCTAAAATTAAAATTTCATATTTGTTTGCTTACTATAAATCTATTAATTGAAAGTTAATTTAATTTGTTCTTTAGATATTTTTTTGACAATTCGTGACTCTCGGCCACAGTGTACCGAATGATATCTGCTTTTTAAATGATTGATAAAAGGTTATGTAATTGCTACAATCTCATATTATGAAATTCAAAATCAAGAACTTTTACTACTTTGTTATTCTACATTAAATTTAAAATGAGAAAATAAACTGTCTTGAAAAAGTCAACAAGATATTGGCTTAGAATATTGCTACATCAAATGGGAAGATGATGACGGATAAGATGAAGTCATCTTGTCTTTCAGATGCCTTGAGTTATTGTAAAAGATATACCCAAATCACAGACACTTGGGGATGGAGGCCTTTTTCATTTTTGTAAATCTGGGATCGACACACCTTTTCCCTATTTTATATGAACTACATGTCTTCGATAATGTTATCCTTTTGACTCTATAAGCAATTTTTAGATTATCATTTAAGACTGATTCATAAAAAGAGAGTCGGATATGATACAGCTGATAGAGACAAAAATAATTGTTATATTTTACTTGAAAAATACGTTAATGGTAATCTAACAATCAAGCTCTATGATAAACGTGATGACTTTGAATCGTCAACTTCCATTACTTATGCAGCAATATACCTTCATCACCTGCATACCGGAATGATATCTCTCAGTTGATTTGACACGCAAGAGCTTGCTCTACGAATGAACATTTTTAAAGTAAAGATGATGAAGACTAATTAACAACTACATGTAAATTACATGTGTATGACAAACGAGATCACTTATTCTCCGATTCCACCGTCAACTTCCTTTATTTATTTTGGAAAATTCTACCTTCACCTGCTGAATGGTATTTATTTCTCCCTAGTATTATTCGCTACTTAACAGTTACCTAACAGACTGATTTTTAAAGCAAAACATGCTACCCACTGCTAAGTGGATGTTTCAAGGATTTTAAAACCTCCTTTAGAGTCGGTTTTTCGTATATTTTATGGTCCTTGTAATGATATTTATGATGTTTGCAAAAATAGCATATCATTGGGTATCATTTTGCCTGACTTGTTTCATACCCATTTTAGGCACTTGTTTTAATAATGATTTGACTACAGAAAATTCATTTTATCTAATTAATACATAGGGCTTCCGAAGGGTGTGACCGTTGAAAAGGGGATCATTACTCCTCCTAGTCACCTGATCCCACCTCTGAAATTTCCAAAGTCTCGTGTTTTATTATGCTATCTTCATATATTTGTTATGTTTATAAATTTCTTGAGATCGTTATCTTCACTTTTTACTTGTAAACTTTTTCTTAGAGTTTTGGTTAAAATAATCTTAATTCTTAATATATACATTTGTATTTATTATTTTTCTCTTATATCACGATTCAGGCAATCTGTATTAAAATCTGTTTCAATACACGTTCATCACTTGACAACAAATTTATTGTTTAGTCATCAGTTAATGATCGATCTATTTTCACAGCGACAGCATCAGTGGTCGATGTGGTCAATGCAATCAATTTATAACGTTGGGGTTTAAAATATATGAGTTTAAAACTGTTATACTAAAGCATATGCTAACACCTGTCAGAAACAAAAAGCAGTAGGCAACTTATTACATATTAGGCAATCTGCCATTATCATTCTTTACTGGGCAGTAGAAGAGAAAATATAATATAAGCCGAAACACTTCTTAAATAAAACTAGAGGTACTAGAGGTACTGTGAGCAGTGAGCTCACTAAATGATACCCCCGCCTCCCATATGAATATAATGGTAGTGTCCATGTTTTGCTATGGGAAACCCAAAATATATAGATGCACAATGACATTTATACATAATAAAGATTCTCTGAAAGTCTCATCAAATTTCATTCAGTTGTATAAGAAGAGTTGCGGATAAGAGGTAGGTACCCCAAGACGTAACTGACGGACGGACGTGCAGCTAGACAGACGGACGGACATCCTTATTAGTATATACCATCCCACTTTCAAGCAGGGGGTATAATAAATGAATCAAACGACAAAGATAATAAACGTATCTATTTCTGTATTAATTGATTTCATTAGAATGGAATTTTAAAACTATTGTTTTAAAGCATTCATTTCTCTGTATAGAGAACATCTTGCCCACACTGTTATTATACCCCCGCTTGAAAAGCGGGAGAGTATATAGTGAGCGGAATGTCCGTCGGTTCATCCGTCTGTCTGTACACCCGTCTGTTACGCTTTGGGGTGCCATCTCTTATCCGCAACTCCTCTTATTTCACTCAATTAAATTCAATTAGACTTTCACAGAATCTTTGTTTTACATAATGCCATCGTGCACCCTCTGTTTTACTTTTGGATCGGACGCAAGTTTTGGGTTTCCAAGAGGAAAACATGGACACAGCCATTCTTTCTGTAATATTGAAGGGTACCCATCTCTTATTCGCCATTCTTCTCATACCACTGAATAAAATTAAATGATACTTTCACAGATTTTTTATAACATGATGAAGTCGTGCACTTCCTATTTTTTAACTTTTTGATCTGACATTTCTTTCTGGTCTCCCAGTGCAAAACATGACTTTGCCATAAGAACCATATTGGAGTCGAGGGGTAAAATTTAGTGAACTCATTGCTTACAGTACATGTATCTCTTGTTGAACCTTCTTATTTCTTGCTTGTTCATTCTCTAGAAATTACATTTCTATACACCAGCTTGTAAAGTTAAAGGATATATAGTGATCGGGATGTCCGTCCGTCTATTACGCTTTGGGGTACCCATCTCCTACCCGGACCTCCTCTTATTTAACTGAATGAAATTTAATGATACTTTCACAGATTCTTTATAACAAAATGCCATTGTGCACCTTTTATTTTACTCTTTGATCTTACACTTATTTCGGGTCTTCCAGTGCAAAACATGACTTTGCCACAATGAACATATGGGAGGGGAGGGGGTAAGATTTAATGAGCTCGATGCTCACAATACCTGTAGTATTTATTAGATTACAAAACATTGTATTCGAAAACATACATTCAAAACATTTTTATTCAACTCTCCATCCCTTAAAACTAGACCATCTGTCAATTAAGTTATTTGCATTTGTTGTTCTTATGTTCACCTTGTCTCCAGCTTTCAGGACCAAGGGTACAGTATTTGCACAATTTTCATAACCTGGATTGGCCTCGTTGTTGCAGTTTCCGTATCCTTTCTGCACTCCATTTACCAGGATTTTAGCATCAAAGATTTTTTTCACTTTAACAAGACTTGTCCAGGTAAACACATAAAGTCCGTCAGATGGCGCTGTGAAAAAACCACTTCGAGGATTGTACGCATTTCCGATGTTGTAATAAACGCCATCATATACAACATTGACGGGGGTGTTTCTATGTAGATGCAATTGTTTTGTGATGTACGCATTAAAGGCGATTATTGATTTCACTACAACAAAAATTACAAAGAAAATAATGTAATTTATATTGCAAAAAATGTTATTTAGAGGATTCAGCGAATCAATTTTATTTCTTACCATTCGTTTGCGGATTTGGACTCTTCACACATCTATATTTGACCTCCAGATATTTGGAATAATCAGGACACGGGTCTCCAAAGTATTGATCAGCAGCATGAAGGTGACATGTCTGGTACCCATTACAGTTCCATTTCACCTTGAGGTCTGACGTCTTTGAACGACAGGTAGTTGTACCAGATTTACCACCCGGACACATTTGTCTATCTGTTCGTCCGTAGTTGGCGGATATGATCTGAATCTTTGTTCCTCTCCAACAGCGTATGAAGCCTTTTTGATCACCACATAGGGCAAATGACTGATCTAAATTGATAAATTTATGTTTTTTGAAAAATCGTTCACTTATTAGTACTTGAAAATAAAGTTAACTACAAATGTAAACAATTCTAGTCAACTCGGCAAGATATATCTGCAAAAAATGGAACATAAAATACATTTCTGAGTTACCTGATGCATTCAGTTCTTTTGTTGATGCTATAAGAAGTAGCAAGCAGATACTTGGGAAATATGCCATCTGTCTCTGCTAATAAGACAAGACAGAAATACACGAATAAAAGTTTTGAAACAAACTATAAGTCCATCTACTGTTTGACTTTATCTTTAAAACTGTCAAGAAAAATAATAAACTTACCTTTTCTGATCAATAAATTATTATCTTGAATGAAAAGAAGTAAACCAAAATGTGGAAATAACCACAGATATCATTGTATATATGTACTTGTATATTTTTTTGATTTACGTGACCAAGTGCAACATATGTTATTTTCGTGTTCAAAATCAACATTATGTCACGAGAAGTGGTCATTATAATTTAGCACCAAAATTTTATAAGAAAAACCATTTTTGTATCTAATGAATATATAAATTACAGTATCAGTGTGTATTTCTATCTTGATTTTTTATTACTATTTATGTTCATAAAGTCTGCAGACAATAACTTATACCAACGCATAACATAACAGTAAAATTGAGAAAGAAATTTTGAGAAACAAGATTTTGTTTGATAAATGAAAGGTATGGAGATAACGAACAGTATTCAATATCAAAGTCTATAAAACAATACAAAATAGGAACAGAGCAAACACGGACCTCCGAATCATCAGAGGTGGGATCGGTGCCAGGGAGGAGTGAGCATCCCCTGCTGACCGGTCACACCCGCCGTGTGTTCCTTGTCATGATCGGGAAATAACGGAAAAATCCGTCCACAATTCAGTGTATAAATAATGGTCTAACAATTAGTATGAAAAAACGTTAGTCAGCATTTGACTCAAAGATAAATTGTATTTGCTGACAAGGTCAATGTATCGACCATAGAACTTCCGAAATGATGACTTTAAACGAGACAGCTGGTATTCTTGTTTCATCAACTTGCTTGTCAATAATTTACCTTGATTCAAAATTGTTTATACGTAGAGCATGCTGTTACGTATCGAATCAAATGAGATATATAAACTCTGTATGCAGGTGATGAAGATATATTGCTGCATAAGTAAGGGAAGTTGACGACAGAAAAGTTAAAGTCATCACGTTTATCATATAGCTTGGTTGTTAGATTACCATTAACATCTTTTTCAAGTAAAATATCCAAGTGTGAAACAGATGTGTCAGACTCTGTGGTATCTTTTATCTCAAGCTCACCAGGATATATCGTATCAACGTAGGAATGGAAATTACCATTGTTAATTGACAATACGTCTTCGATATATCTAAATGTCGTGTTAAAGGCCACAGACAGTGTTTTCTTCTTTTCACGCATCAGATTTTGCACAAATTCTGCTTCATAGGAATAAAAAAGTAGGTCTGCTAATAACGGGGTGCAATTGGTACCCATGGGAATTCCAATAGATTGTTGGAATACCTGGTCTTCAAAAACCACATATAGATATTGTCAATCAGAAACACAAGCATCTTTTTAATGTTAATTTCAGAGTACTTGTGTGTGCAGTCAGAATGTTTTTAACAAAATACTTTTGCAAATGACCAATGACCAGGTAAGTATATTTACGAGTCCATTTTTATTGAAAAAGCAGTTGTCAATGATATCAAAATACCTGGAATTTAATTCATTTTGGGGAATGGTTGTGTATAAAGTTGAAAAGTCGTAAGTTTTTAAGCTGTTGATTTTGGTAAAACGTTGTGATATCAAATTGTTCAAAAGTTTTTCGGAAATTTTGAGTATCCACATCTGATTCACACCACTTCTTGAATATATTGTTGAGAACTTTAAATTCTACGTCACATTCTCGCCACATCAAAGGAAGTAGCCGAGATCGCGTCTCTCCCACGCTAAAGTCGGTCAGCTGCAACATACAGATTGTTTTCGGGGTTCAAAAAATGAGTAGACAGTCCCGATGTCGTTTTCTTGAATGTAACCTGCAAAGTTAAAAGTTTTTTTTAACCTTGAATTTTAAAAAAAGTTTTTTTAAACCTTGAATTTAAAAATCTTAAGATTTTTTCAGTCCATTACGAATATTTAAATTGGTCGATTATTTTATTCTATTATATCAAAGTTTACTTTTTTCATATTTGCGTACAAGTATAAGTCGAGTAGTGCATGATTCATTGATCATTGGATTTATTAGTTACGCGTATCAACCCAAGTCATGCATGCTGAGATTGTTGCAATTTGGTACAAAATATAATGGTGAAAAATGGAGACCCTCTTTATGCGTATATTCGAGAGAAAAGATGAAGAGGGAAGGCCGGGGAAGACGTGTCCATTTACCTTCAAATTTTATCGATTGAAGTTCAATTTATTTTTAAGTTTTAACGAATGTTGTATGTACAGGGTAATTATTAAAGACGATGAAGACAAATATAACTTCTTAAAATCATTTATTTTTGATTTGGCGATTGTGGCCACGACCTACATAATACAATATATATTTTATTAATCGTTATAACATAACTCCTTATAAACCTTATATCCTTATCCTTATAAACCTTATCCTTATAAACCTTATATCCTTATCCTTATAAACCTTATATCCTTATCCTTATAAACTTTATATCCTTATCCTTATAAACATTGCATCATTATCCTTATAAAGTCCTGAAGATTTGAATACTGACAACATTCAAGCTGGTACTGGGTTAGCAGATACTCAGCAGAAGTTGTGAAAAAATAATTGTATCATGGAAGGCGTGGAAAATATTGATCTATCATTGGCGTCGGAAGCAAATTAAAGAGGGGGGCTAAGGGTAAGAAAATTTTTTAGACCTCCCAAAAAAAACTGAAAAGCAAAAAAAAAACAAAAACAAAAACAAAAACAAAAAGAAACAAGGGATGTGTATTTTCCAAACACGAAAATCCTATTTCGTGCGTATACCTATGCAGCAATGTTCAATGCCTTTACTAAGTCTAATTTTGGAGAAAAAAAAAAGGGGGGCTAAGCCCCCCCCCCCCCACCCCCGGTTCCGACGCCTATGTCTTTAAAGCCAAAATCTTATTACACATGCATTTCCTGATTCCTAAAGATGGGCCTGGTATATTTTGAAAATAAATAGACTGTTCTCGAAAAAAATTAAAAATGAATACTTAGTAATCTACCCTCGACTAGCAAGGAAATAAATAAGCTGTCCTTGGACAGTACTCCCAACCCCCAATCCCCACCCGAAACGGAGTTTCTCTTTATCCTTGGTTTGTCAAACTTTTTTCTAATGCAAAAAAAGTTATCCGTCCCTGACTTACATGATGATATGAAAAAAATCTGAAACGAATTTAACCAACCCCTCTCCTGGGCGCCCCTTTACTCACACAGTGTATGTACATTCATTTTCACAAGGTATATATATTATATAGGCAGCTGCTGTAACAAGGAACAATCGTCTCTAACTCCTTTTTTTCTTTCACTTTTCCAACTTATCTCATGTAATAATTGACTTTTTTAAAACCACCATTTATTCCAGATACTTAAGTTAATTATTTCAAAGTGGGGTGAAGAAATACTTAGTAGATGGAAAGAAAACCCGAAAAAGACTCAAATATGTAGAATAATGGTTATCATTATTGTAAATAGGAAGTTTCAAAGAACTCAAAATTAAGAATTGGGCAGGGAAGAGGTTTTTCCTCTCATATTTGTCAATTTTTTGCAATAAAATGTGAAAGAGACTATATTGGATTACGGTCTTGAAATTTTTGTGACAGCCTCATGTATCTAAAGTACATGCAGTGCACAATGATTTTCACGAATTGATATTTTTAGTATATAAATATGAAACTGTTTACCTAAGCGGTTGTAAAGTATCTTAATTAAAACGTAAAGCCTTTCAATGAACCTTTCGAACAATATGTTTGAAACGAAAAAAAGTAGGGTGGGGTGAGGGCTGGCCCTTATGTTATATGCCCGTCAGATCCACAGTGTCAAGAATGATGAAACTTATGGGAGAAAATTCCAAGAAGTGTAGATTAAAGTTTGTTCACATAAACTCCCATCCCCTTTAAATTTAGATTAGGACCACTTATGCATTTAAACGTTCAATACTGGGCTGATTTCTGCTATTTTCAGAGCCACAGTGCTCAGGTAAGCGATGTAGCCCATGGGCCTCTTGTAGTTCCACTGCGTTAGTACAATACAAATATTCATTGAATCGCATAATTATTAAAAGTTGTCTTAGCATTCGATAAAGTTGTCCCACAGTTGCTGAAATCGCACATGTTTTTCCATTCTAACCCCCCCCCCCCATATATGGAGGATATGTTGCTGTTTGCAAAAACTCTGCGTACGTAGTGCTCGGTATGGTGTTCCCTGTTATGGGCATTTACATGTTCTTACAGAAATCTCAGTTTTATAAAGGATTGCGAAAATGTGCTTTTGAGTACTTTTCTACATAATGCAAAGTATTTAAAAAATCTGCAGCAGTGCATGTATGTCGTATATGAGCAATCAGAATGGATTTAATGCACTGTGTGCTTGCTGATAATTAAAAAATCAGAGTGCATAATTAATGAAAATACCTGATCATATTTTAAACATCACTGATCCAACAGAGTGAAAAACATACATACAGCCACTGAAACGTTTCCTGGAGAGAGAGAGAGAGAGAAAGAGAGAGAGAGAGCTATTATACGTGTGTATTTTTTAAGCAAAACTATGCACCCGTTCAAATTTAGTATTTTGACATAATTATTGACAATTGTGAATAGGCATACTTCTCTTCTTGACAGAAATGTTCTTTTATGTATGGATACTTAAAGAACAAGTACATATTGTACTGGTATAATACGGTTGTTTGGTGTATTCATGTAAAAAAAAATCTATGTATACTTACATGTAGTTCTCAAGTCTTTCACTTCATGGTTTGATTCATAAACGGAATATTTCTCTTTTCCACAGAAAAATCATTTTACATCAACAGTACCAGTAATTTGAAAAATACTACACAATCCAAGAATGACCAGGACGAAATACTTAAAATCCCGCAATTTAAATTGATCATGTACATCATTTTATATCGCATGTATACCGTGCCATATACACAAATGGTAAACGCTATAAAATCAAATTTCACGGCCTTTAATTTATTATGGACTCTAAAAATGCATATAATATAAATAATGTTTTTTTCAACTGTTTAATAAGATTTGTGTTTTCTGTCCCCTATTGTAAACCCGTTAAACGTCGGCGATGTGTATTGCCGCTGACCGACTTTAGCGTGGGAGAGACGCTATCTCGGCTACTTCATTTGATGTGGCGAGAATGTGACGTAGAATTTAAAGTTCTCGACAAGCAAAGCGTCAGCTCGTCACAAACAATGTAATCCTTTAGGGGTTTTGAAATCTGCTATATCTTTGTAAGAATTTTATGAAGTTTCGGAATCCAATATATATATATATATATATATATATATATATATATATATATATATATATATATATATATATATATATATATATATATATAGGGTAGTTCAAATTCATTTTGGCTCTGTGGAATATTAAAAATATTTAAAACTGACATATGATTTTGAAGAATTTTCATATACCCCTGTATCAATGAACAGAGAAAGAGAATGAAATATCAATTATGAAATATTATTATTTTTCTCATAAAATTCGTTTATTGTTATTTATGTACTCATTTATGCACTGGTTATTAATTTTGGTTCACAAAAATGTGGCATTTTTCTCCAGAAAATAACGATACCGGTACCTTCGTTATTTATACGTGTAATCAGAATGTTGACAGGAAAATTTTGAAAGTTCAGTTCCAGCTTTCTTATGTAAATATGACATAAAATGTTCTACATCTTTTTGCGGATTATTTTTAAAAATAATGTTTTTAGAGTCTATACCAACTCCGATCCTCGGAAATAAACAAATTTGGTTGAATTCTTATAGATGTGCTGGTGTATAGAGCAAAACTATAAGGTTATTATAGGTGTGTATTGGAAGTTATTTTCTCTTTGCTTGGAGAAGACTATTTATTCATGAAATCTGAAGATAACAATGATCAAGGAGAAAAGTCCACTGAAACAATACGATTTGGAAGCAGAGCAAACTTCTTAAACAGAGGTGGGATCAGGAGCTATGGATGGGCAATCATGTGAGGTCTGAATCAGCATTTAAAAAAACGAATTCAAAAACTATATATAGATACTCTTCAGATGATTAATGGTATCATTTTGTTTTAGGGTCCTTCACATTTGGCCCTTATGCAATGATATAGAAAATGTTGGTAGTATCGTGTCCTTTATAATTATTGAGATTGTTCTTAAATTTCATTACCGGGGGTACTAGGTGGTTTATGAAAATATGGAAATAAGCAAATGCTAAACGTTTTAGTTGATCAGTTATTCATAACAGTGGGGTTCTATATATATGTAATTATTACTTTTGACTGATTGATATTACTTTGAAAACGTTGATTTGAGTTTTTGAAAATATTTAACAATCAGTTTTCACATTTAATTTGTTTCATTCTTTTAAAATGCGATTTATTTTCAGATTTATGGGTACTTTAACTTGCAGAAGATTTTGTCCTCCATCTTTCATTACTGGGAAGGAATTTGAGGGATATTGTTACTTATAAACCCCACCGAAGTTCATATGTAAAGTGTATCGAAGTAAAAGTGACAAAACAAATTATAGGCTTGATGTAACTCTCAATTACTAATTAAAATGATAGTATAAGAGTTATGTATTGCATCTAAAAAAAAAATGATAGTATACACTGCGATGAAAACATTATTGTATGATCCATATTTTTTTCCATTATCAGTTATATAGCTTATAAGTTAATTGAAAATGTCTATTTTTTTCTGTTTTTTATATTTAAGAATTGTCCGTTCTTTAAACGAATTTACAGATCCCAGAAATTAAAGTTTTCAATTGGCATTAATTTATTGGGCTTTCTATTATTATTTTTTGTTCGATGTCTGTACATTTTATGCATCAAAGAGAACGTGTAACTTACACGTGACGTGTAATTAGGAAAGAAAATTAATCTTAGTCATTACAAAACATTTCGATTTTTATTTTGCATTTTGAATCTATGATTGATATACATGTACGTTAATCCAAAACATGTGTCTGAAACAGTTTTCCCCATCAATATCACACTGTTGCAGCTAATGCATGTTTATCCAAAGAACTTCAATTGAATTTCAAATGAAATTTATGGAGATAACGAACAGTAATCAAACTCCAAAGTCCATAAATTCAAAATAGGAGCAGAGCAAACACAAACCTGCGAAACATCAGAACTGGGATCAGGTGCCACGGAGGATTGAGCATCCCCATGACCGGTCAAGCCTGCCGATTGCTCCTTGTCATAGTCGGGAAATAACGGGAAATTTTAGCGTTTAAATAATGGTCTAACAATTACTATGAAAAACGTCAGTCAGCATTTGACCTAATAATAAATTGTATTCATTAACATGGTAAGTATATCTACCATAGTATTTTCGAATTGATTACTGTAAATGAGACTTATGATATTCTTGTTTCTTCAACTTCTTTGTCAATAATTTACCTCGTTTTAGAGATTGTACATACGTAAATAGAAATAAAAGCTCCGTATGCAGGTGATGAAGGTATATTGCAGCACAAGTAAGGGAAGTTGACGTTTAAAAAGCTAAAATTTTTAGATTGTTGAACGATGATTCCTTTTCCTTTTTTATGTTCACATACGTCCCCTAGCCCCACCCCACAGTTCCGACGCCTTTGCATGTAATAATATATTCGAGTAGTAATGTTGTTAATCAGATGATGATATTCAAAAACTCTAAAGAACTTTTAGAAAAATTTAAATAAGTAATAATAAATTTAATTGAATGTATAATTGGAGTTTCTTGACATGTATTAAAAAAATATATTCCCGATTTGTTCTTCAATTTTGATGTCAACATTTGGAATTTTATACATCGTACAACAATAAAGCAAAGATAGACTTTCGAAATATTTTTTATTTTACTTTCCATCCCTTAAAACTAGACCAAGTTTCTATTAAGTTGTTTGCATTTGTTGTTCTTATGTTTACCTTGTCTCCAGCTTTCAGAACCAAGGGTACCGTATTTGCACAGTTTTCATAACCCGGACTGAGTTCATTGTTACAGTTTCCGTATCCTTTCTGGACTCCATTCACAAGAATTTGAGCATCAAAGATTTTTCTGACATTAATAAAACTTGTCCAGGTAAACACATAGAGTCCGTCAGATGGCGCTGTAAAGAATCCACTATGAGGATTGTAGGCACTTCCGACGTTGTAATAAACACCATCATAAACAACATTTACAGGGGTGTTTCTGTGTAGATGTAATCTCTTAGTGATGTACGCATTAAAAGCAATTATTGATTTCTCTGCAAGAAAAATACAAAGAAATTTCTTTTTTAAATAATATATTAATAATACAATCAACAAGATGAAAGCTCTTGCCACGTTTTGATAAGATGTCATTAAGGTCAGATGACACGTTGCTAAAAAATATATAATATTCCCCAAGAATTTATCGTTGAAGTAAAGGTACTTAAACAAATTTCCTCACAAAAAATTAGGGGGCCTTACCACGCATTTGGACAAGATACCAAAGGGTGATATTTCTTATATATCCCATAGGGGTAATCATCTGAATGGCCAATAGCACAATTTTTGATGTACTTGTATTTAAAAACATTTTGAAAACAATGCAATCACAAAAGAATGACAAATATGCAAAAATTTTTATGTAATACGAAGAAAGACAAAAGACATATTTGAGGAACGTGTCGTCTAACGATAAGCGTTAAATGCATTTAAAAGTAAACATTCGATAAACACAAAATTTATTGATTGATATTTCTGCTACATTAATTTTTTTCACCAATATTTCGAAATAACAAAATTTACATAATTTATTGCGTACCACCATTTTCAAGATTTGGACTTTTTAAACATCGGTATCTGATCTCCAGATATTTGGAGTACCTGGGACATGGATCTCCAAAATTTTGATTAGAAGCATGAAGATGACATGTCTGATACCCATTACAGTTCCATTTCACCTTGAGTTCTGACGCTTTTGATCGACAGGTTTGTGTACTAGAGTTCTTTTTAGGACAAACTTGTGAATCTGTTCGTCCGTAGTTGGCAGACACAATCTGAATTTTCGTTCCTTGCAAACAGCGTATGAACCCTTTGTGACCCTCGCACAATGCAAAAGACTGGTCTAAGAAGATTAGTTGAATGTTTTATAATTCAGTCTCGTATATTTTAAATTGAAGTTAAAGTTACAATTATATTTAAGAGTACCTGAAGTTTTCACCTCTCTTGTCATTGCCACAAGAAGTACAATGTATCTGTAGTCGAGATATTTCATCTTTGTCTTCTCTTCTAATTAAAAAGAATAGTTTTACTTAATCATTTAGCATTAAGGTAGATTTACATGCAAATGAACATGTACTGTATTCAATATTTTTTTTTAGGAATATCACATTAAGTTTCAATACATAAGAACTTTATATGTGATCTTATAATCTTGAAAGGAAAAAAATACACCAATAAGGGTTTAAATATTTACAATTTCTCAAGCAAAATCTGTTTGGGCGTCAACAGATTGATAATTTACTTTTACATTATTACATTATTTTATGAAATTTGTCATAATACAAAAGGGAGTTATATTTTAGCTTCATAAAATGAATTCTGTAGTTTTATGAAACTAGGAAAAGGTAGGATTTCCAAGGATTTTGAAACATGCACACGTTAGCTACATCAAGATACATGAAAACCCCATTAAATGTATTTCATTTATTGTTATAGTTGAGTGATCTGATCTCAGAAAATAATATACCCCCGGTATATGGTTATGTACAGTTAAGTACACAATTCTAAATATATATATCAAACTATTCTTAGTATAACAGTAGATGAAGAATAAGTAAATGTATTCATTATTTCCATGTATTTTCTGTAAATAATGTTTCCAGTCTTTCTGCTCATGAATAGTCCATTAATTGTTTTTAACAATTTTCCTGCAGAAATAACCAACAATCCACATAGATTTTCAATTAGTCTGCAGAGTTTAGAGCGTTTGTCCAGAGTCGCGGGGTTGATCTTTCCTTTGCGAATTTGTATTCCAATGTGCAATGTGGAAACCGGTGTTTCCTATGAGACTGTATTAGTCGAAGTTTCCTGTCGCAGTAGCTAGGAAGACCCCTCACTGCTCAGTGGTCCTCAGTGCTGAGTAAAGCTTTCAGCCCTCCACTGGCAACTGGTGACGTCTCAATATGATCAAAAAAGTCTCGAAAGGGACATTAAACAAACCAACAAACATATTCTACATATACATGTACAGCTTTTATTAATGATTCATCACAATATCATGGCTAATTGGTAATAATTTAAGAGGACATGGTTTTACAATCTCCTTAAATGCTCTTCTTTTTCCAGGAAAATCTTTAAGAGAATATTTCAAAAGACCAATCTCTCTTTCAATTTTTTGAAAAGTTTCTTCAGATATATTATTATTTATTTGTTCTTTCAAAATTGTAAAATCGTTACATTCAAGTATTGCTTTTAGACCAGTTTCGTCGATTTCGGTTCGTTAAGGAGCGGAAAATCCAGAAAAAGGAGAGAGCTTACCTTCAGATGTGTTTCCATAGATAAGACGTATCTTTTTCTGAAACAGATTAAGGAGTACATTTATACAGTATCTGTCACAAACAGTGTTGTGTAAGTATATTTGGTTTGCGACAGATTTCAGCATTGTAAATTATTTTACAAACCCTTCGTGTTATTTACAGGTACTTGTAAACAACAGTAAGCAGATTTAAAGTATCGTAAGTTTGCAGGGCTGGTTACGATAATGAAGCTTTATCTTCAAGCAACGTCATCATTTTACACATTGTCACGAGTTCCTTTCGGCTGACTAAGCGCTCCAGTTCTGCCATTGTCCTCTGTGCCTTTGCTGTTTGATTCTTCACTATTTAGCTAATTTGTACGAGTTATTGTTATATGATACTGACTGAAAACTGCACTGGTCTTGTCCAAATCACCATGCACTGGTATCCGAAAGTTAATACAGACATGACAAAGTCAGGAGAAAAACAATACTTTTCCGCCAAATTAAAAAAAAAAATTAACATTGTTCCCAAAAGTGATAAGATAAGATAATATTTATTTAAAGTCGGGTACATCAACAAAGAACATTAGCTCTGAAGGGCTATTTTCCGACTAAGGACCACTAGGGTGAGAAGGATATCTGACTACCAACCGGCGGCTGCAAGATTCTTGATCAAGGAAGATTTTTTGTGTTGTTTAACGTCCCTCTCGACAATGTTTTCCATCATGTGGAGACGCCAACATTTGTCGGCGGAAAGCTGGCATATTTTGACCTATGCTCGACACCTAGGGCCATTGAGCAGTGACAATCATCGTGCCAATTGCGACACAGGACCTCAGTTTTTAAGGTCTAATCTGAAGGACCGGTCTCCACATCCTACCGTTGGATTCCAATCCATATTTTATATGTAGTGCTAACGATTTGTGTTTTAAAAAACTAAATGGACCATTATTGGATTCTGGATTATATGGGGAGGAGTTTATAAGAGTAAGTTTTTTTCTATTTCGATTTTAAAGCATTACCAGGACAGAAAATCTATTGCCGAGATGACAGGGGACAAATTAAGACAAAAATTGCCGAAAACATTTGTTGAAGATGGTGGTGGGGTGGGGGTTAATAGATATGAAATCAATAGGATAATGATGAAATTTGAAGAACATATATACTAACTTGTTTAATATGCATTAACTTAAAACTTAAAAGAGATGCCATCTTTGCATGAAAAAGGCCAAAATGATCAATCCTCTCCCATTCTGGTGGTGGTTAAATGAGAGTAAAATATCAAAAAGCTGATAAAAATATTGAACAGTGCGATTTTTACAAAGCGGAAAAAATCTTTGATGATACCTATCATTATTAAATCGTTGTTAACGAAAGATACTGTGGTCGCCCGCGTGGTGCAGTGGTGGAGTATCCGCTCCAAAGTTGCATGATAAAGAGTTGATCCTTACCTCGCAGGTTATTATCTGGTACAAAAATAGTTTTCAATTTTCATTCTATTTCTAATGTTTCAATACATCTTTCCACCACTGTATTTAATGATATTCTTATTATTTGATTTTATTTTATTTTCAAAAATCGTTTTCCCCTTAGACTTCAATGCAATTTTTGTTGATTAACTATACTGATTACGAGGGACGTACAATAATTAATGTCATCGGTGATCGGAAAGAAACAAAAACGCTTTTCTATGATTAAATCTTAATGATTAAACTAAAATATTATCTTTTAATTAAAACACATGTCCGTAACATTTTTTATTCAATTTCTGATTGTTTTAGAGCACATTTTTTAGTATGACCCTTCGAATACTGGAATATGGCAGATCATATATGATTTCCTGCCTTGTTTTTTTTTCTTTCTTAGAGGTGGTTTTTTTTTCAAGGTTGGGAAATGAAACAAGTCAAAGGTTGAAAGTGCTGGCAAATATTGTTGGCGTGACAAAACATTAACATCCTTTTTATCCCCAGAACTCATTTGCTCTTCATGGCCCGTGGGTTTGGACGCTGTGATGAACGTGAATTCTGTGGTGAATTCCTCATTCTGGCTCCTTCCTCTCATAAACCTTTAACTTTTTTGCAGAAAGTTTGCTTTCTAGGCTCTTCCAGAAATTGAAATTAATCCCCTGGTAAGAATTTGAACAACAGCAAGACCACTAATATTTAAGAAAATAGCATATAAAACTGTTTTATGCTCTTTTCAGGCCTTTGCTGTTTTGTCAAGTGTATCTCATTGTAAATTCATTTTGAGGGTATAAAGCAAAATGGATTCAAGTTTCAATATCTGTTTGAATTTCAGACTAACGTGGAAAGGTACATTTTTTCTTATTTTTTAAGAGAATTGTTCTGATATTCCTACAAGCTGTCGTTTTCACTCATTTTTCAAAAACAATTGGGTGACCTTTGAGTATTAAACTTTTTACTGATTCTTGACTATTCATTTTAAATGCAGTGTCTCGAATAGCCCTAGTTGTCCAGCTTCTCACAATGGAACTATAATGTGAGGAAAAGTGGCCACATAAACTGTGATCAATTCATTAAAGATTTAATAACTAGAAAAGTCAAGCTTAATGGCATATGATTTTTATGCTGTATGTAATCGACGTGATGACATTATTCATTGAACGTCCCTCGTAGTTAATTAAATTTTTGAAACTTTCTCTCGGTAAATCCTTTTTACTTTAAAATGTTTTGACTTAACGTCACAACATCATGTACTCGATGGACATCTAAAGATAGAGACAAGGTAGCCCCAATTAGGTTTGGAATTTTTTAAACCTGTTCAAATGTTCTTTCTTCTGGTTTTTTTTTTTAATTTGGGGGAGTCAAATATCTAAGAATCAAATATTCCTTTATTCAAGTAATTTATGATCAGTTGTAGACAAGGCTAAAAAAAATGTCAAATTTTCCATCCCTGAAAACTGTGCAGGTGTAAAGTTCGATGCGTACATGCATGGAAAGCTATGAAGCTTTTTTTCTATAGAGTAAGAGATATAAAATAATATTTTAATTTTAGCTGAAATACGCATTTATCTCAAAGAAAAATGTATTTTGTTGAGTAGTTTTTAAAGAAATATAAATCTTTAAAATGAATCTATCAATAATGAATAAAATATATTTTAAAACGAACGTGATTGCAAAAACATTTAACGAGAGGATTATGATTTTTCATTTCATAATAATAAGCTGCAGATATTATAGTTCTAATTCTCTTATTTACCTTCTAAAAGGGCGCGCGTTCAGTCCTTGAACACATTGATAGTTGATTTCTAAATATTTACTGTAATTTGGACATTTATCTTCGAATATTCTCTTGGAGGCATGGAGGTGACAGGTTCGGTACCCATTACAGTTCCATTTGACTTTAATTTCAGATGTCTCTGACCGACAGGTGCAAGTGTTAGTTTTACCTCCGGGACAGATATGTGTGTCTGTTCGACCAAAATTAGCGGAGAGAATCTGTATCTTGGTACCTTTGGCACACCGTATAAAGCCTTTCTGGTCATCACAAAGAGCAAAGGTCTGATCTATATTAAAAAAATTTACATAAACATGTACGCGATTGAATTGAAAATATCGACTTTGTATTAAGTTCCGATTCATAATCATGAAATACTGAAATAACCAACCTGGGACTCTTGTCATTCCCATGGAAGGCAAAAGAAGGAAAATGGTTGATAGAAACGGTTTCATCAATTTCTGTCAATTGGCAACAGCGTTATTTTCCATTTAAAAAAACAAACATAAAAGTGGATTTTTTCTCTTCACGGATGTAAAATCACTTTATGCCTAATGGAATTCTCTTCAATAGAAAATCTCTCATTATTGAACAACCCGAACAGTTTTGAATGTAAAAAAAAAGGAAGCTTTAGGGGGTTTTTGATTATTGAAAGATATATTTCTGAAAAAATTCTATTCCACTTATCATTTGAACACATCTTAGAACTATGAATTAAAATAATTTGTATACATCATTAAATTTATTAATATTAAAAACAAACATTGTTTAACGACCTTTACAAAGTAAATGTACATAAAATAATGCAAAATTATCTTTTCTTGAGAGAAAAAATTAATTTGTCATCTTTTAAAAATTGTCTTCTCCTGACCGACTGAATCAAATGGCCAAACTCAAAACTTTTTTAAAAACCAGCAGGAAACTACTTTTTTTTTTCTCCCAAACATTCCGAAGTTTACTACACATGGATAAATATTTTAACTTCATGTATTTCATACATTTTTGAATATAAAAAGTTTCCATACTCACCTGCATAATAGTTTTTTTTTTATTTTAGTTTGGGGAGGAAAAGAAAATATTTCTTAAGGACAGATGATACGATCCTAAATAATATAGTAAAAAAAAATTAATTTGTTTACTTACAAAAAACTGAGGTTCCTTACCAAGCATTTGTGCAAGATAGCAGAGGGTAGTGTTTCTTATATAATCCTTTTTGGAAAATATTAATTGTCCCAGATCAAATTTTCCAGTGTTTCATTTATTTTAAGATGATCAGAAACTGGTTTAGAAATCAGATTATAATTAAAGAAGATGGGCGCATTTGGCGTGTGATCTGCAGGAATCATTTGTACGAAACATTTATTCTTTAAATGTCCATGATTTGGTTGGCTGAACATAGCTGGTCAGATTTTACAAACACGTTTATAGTTTGTTTTTTTTTCATTTAGTTTGAAAGTGTGAGATTGTAACATTTTTGTCCGTTTTTCCTAGGAGGTACTATAACATAGTAATGTTTCACAAAAAATAAACACCTAAAATATTTAATTCATATTGATGCATGATACGTGTACATGTACATTATATAGAATAGAAGATTAGAATTGAGAACCAAACTGAACCAAAATTATCTAATTCAAAATTTTGATACACAAGTACTTAAAACGAAACTGACGAAATAAATGGTTGTTTGCATAAAAAAAAGTAATTAACGCCCCATCATACCCATGCCAGGCTCGAACCAAAAACTTCTCGATTGCAGTGCACTGAACAGGTAGCCCAACTTACTGAGCTATTACCGCTACACATACACAAATAATTTTAAAAGGACAAAGAAGTACCACATTCACACATTTGGATTTTTTTTGGAAAAAGTTCGTTTTTCGTGGTCTCTGGGTCTTCTCTCCATTTTTTAAAAACGTGTATTCGTTTCTTTGAATTAAAATGCACACAAATAACGTTTCAAAATCATGGAGAGAAGACCCAGAGATAAAAAAAAATTTAGAAAAACGTGTTTTAAAATGTATCATTTTGTACCAAATGTCTGATCTGGCCAATTTTCAAGTTATTTTTTAGCAAATCAAATCTCAATTTCGGGAATATATTTTCCTTTCCTGTCACAGGAACCCGATAAATAAAAAAAAATGTTTTTAAAATTTCATGTAGCATGTCGATAAAATTTTCACTTTTCAATTACGCCCAGATTCCTGCCGAATGTCAATCAAAAGCTCCCTCGTTCTTTTGAATGCTTTTGATACTTTACAAAAATATAAAGTCATACAATACAGATATTTGAGGACGTATCGGCTGACCTAAAGATGGCCTGAGAATGAACGATGCAAAACTAAACCATAATGTTAAGTATTGCCAGTTTAGTAAAGTTTAAATATTGACTATACCTGGAAAATATAATTGTCAATATCTGCACATGCAGTGCTGCAGTAGAATCTGTAAATGTGACTCTCTATAGGTAAGGTGTGTTATATATAAGGGTTAAGGTTACATGTACTACGAAGTAGATGAATGAATGTAACAGGTTTTTGGTAATTCAAATGAAATATTCGACATCATGCATTTATTAATGGTCTGTGGTCGTGATTACCTGGTATTAACTAATAATTTAAACTGGACAAAAAAGAGAATTTCATATTGACTTAATATACTTCTATTAATTGATATTTGCTTGATGTTAATGTTTAGAGTATTTTATTTTTTTTTTCAAAATTTCTCAAATATGTGACTGTCGGCTACAGTGTACAAAATGATTCATGCTATATATCAGTCTTTTATACACAATTGATAAAAGGCTATGTTGCAATGTCATATTATGAAATTCAACATAAAAATATATTTACTACTGTGTTATTTCATATTGAGTTTAAAATCATAAAATAATCTATTTCTGGGAAAAGTCAACATATTACCGTAGAATAATGCCACATACATAAGGGAAGTTGAGGACGGAGAAGTTAGCTGAAGTGTACTTGTTTGTCAACAAATTTCTTCCAAATGCCTTGTCTTATTGTAACAATATACATCCCAATCACAGACACTTGGGACCCTTTAATTTTCTAAAATCTTTGATTGACACACCTTTCCCCTATTTTATATATTAAATATCGAACCATTTTGTCTCTATATGGTTTTTAAAAAATATATAGCTTCCGACTAGTACATAAAAAGAGGGTCGGAAACGATAGAGCTTATAAAAACAAAAGTGTAACATTATTGGAAACGTGTTATTATTCTTTAAATATTTTCACATTCTTAAAGAGATGATTTTCAAAATAATATTATAGGTATATTTAATGATAATTATATAATAAGATGGGTTTTTTTTATTTCTAATAATTAACTACTGCATACGTCAGTTTCCTTATCACCTACAAAGAGTCAGATATTGTAGGACCAATACTGTGCGTAACGTTTTGTTTATGAGATTGCTAAATCAGCATTTTGCTTGTCTCCCATATACTGAGTATATATACGCATGCAGTCACAATTTTCGACAAATCATAAATATACTGTTCCTATGATGAAACTGTTGTTAAAACAATTTTTCAGTTGTCAAAATATGAAAACATTTACAAATAAAATTTTAAGGTAAATCCAAGAACTAGATAGCGGAAATTTTCACTTCTTGTAATTGGTCATCAGCAAAATTTCCACTCTGATTCTACATTCAAGTACTCTGAAGTTGATAATGAAAGAATTTTTAAGTTCTTCATTGACAAGATTTATGTAGTCTTCAGAGATAAGTTTTAGGTCAAACTGTTGGAATTCCAATATTCCTTAAATGTGCTCCTTAACTAGCTGACCTGTTTATATATTCCTAACAAGCAGAATTTCTTCAAAAACTACATGAGAAGAGGAAACACTACCTGTGGCCTTCAATTCGATATAAAGATATAACGACAATGTTTTATGAATTAACAAAAGTTATTTTCATTCGTACGTCGACTTAATATATCCCAGTGAACTTATAAATAAAAGACACCATAGGGTCTACCATATGTTTCATATTTGGATGTTTTCCTGAATATATAGTCGATTAAGGCCAATTAACAACTAAAAGTATGCCAAACGAGATCACTTATGCTTCCATTCTATCGTCAACTTTCCTTCTTTTTTTTGTAAAACTATACAATTAGTGATTACCTGTATCTCTTCAACCTTATCCGTTTTTAACAGCTTGTTCTGAGTACGATTAATTTTTAAAAAGAGGCGTGCTACTCACTGATTAGTTGATGTTACAGGGATTTCATCAATCTCATTTAGAGTCAGCTTTTCGTAAATCTTATGGTCGTTATACTGACATTGTTAGCAAAAACATCATATCATTGGGTTTTATTTTGGCTGACTTGTTTCATACCAATTGTTAGATTTTTTTATACTGAGTTGACTAAGGGAAAATCATTTTACTTGATCAATACATAGGGCTCACAGAGGGTATGACCGGTCAACGGGGGATGCTTTTTTCTCCTAGGCACCTGATCCCAGCTCTGGAATTTCCGGTGCTCGTTTTTGCCCTCTTCACACATTTGTAATGTTCATAGATTTCCTGAGATCATTCGTTATCTTCACCTTTTATAGTTAAACCTTTCTTCTAGTTTTGATTGAAAGCAACTTAAATTAATATTTATATTTGTATTTATGGTTTGTTATAAAACCAGTCTATGAAATATATGAAGATAACGAACAGTATTCAAGCTCAAAAGTACATGAGACAATAAGAATTTAGAGTAGAGCAATCACGGACGTTCAAAATATCTTGGATTTGTTGGATCAGGTGCCATGGAGGAACGAGCATTCCCTGCCGACCAGTCACACCCGCCATGTTTTCTTTGTCATGATCGGGAACTTATCAGAGAAAATTCAGTGTGTAAATAATGCCTAAAAATTAGTACATGTACGAAAAACGAAAGTCAGCCTTGACCAAATGATGAATTGTATTTGCTGACAAGGTCATTGCATCGACCACAGAACTTAGGAAATAATGACTTTAAACGAGACTGCTGATATTCTTATTTCATCAATAAATTAGTCAATGGTTTGCCTTGTTTTAGAAATTGTTCATACGTAGAGCATGCTCTTCAGTATCGAATCAGCTGAGAGATATTATCAAGTAATTTGTATTAAAAGTTGTTTTAATTCAAGTTCATCACTTGACAACGAAGTCATTGTTTACCCATAAACGATCGACCTGGTTTCACATCAACAACATCAGTAATCCACGTAGTCCATGCATTCAATTTGTTGAGTTTAAAATAATGAATTATTTCATAGGTTTAAACCTATTATATACAAGCATAAAGGCACTTTTCAACTTATCACATTTTATTGATCTGCCATCTGCCAGGAGAAAATTATGTAAAACGAAACACTTATATAAAATTAACTATAACGTTCCATTATATAGTATTCGAATAATGTACAGCATAAAACATTGATACAACAAACATACATTCCACATTTTCTATTTAACTCTCCATCCCTTAAAACTAGACCAAAGTTGTATTAAGTCATTTGCATTTGTTGTTCTTATGTTCACCTTGTCTCCAGCTTTCAGGACCAAGGGTACCGTATTTGCACAATTTTCATGACCCGGACCTCATTGTTTCAGTTTCCGTATCCTTTCTGGACTCCATTTACCAGAATTTGTGCATCAAAGATTTTATTCACCTCAACAAAACTTGTCCAGGTAAACACATAGAGTCCGCCAGATGGCGTAGTAAAGTATCCACTATGGGGATTGTAGGCATTTCCGTAGTTGTAATAAACACCATCATATACAACATTGACGGGAGTGTCTCTATGTAGATGTAATCTCTTGGTTATGTACGCATTAAAGGCGATCATATAGAGTTATCTACAACAAAGAATACAACAAAAACTAGTGCTAATTGTAACGGGGACCGTTACAGATGTTCCCCAAACGCTCCCCAACTCCCTTTTGGTGCCATATTCCCTGTAATCTCTATTAGATAAGAAATACTTTATGGAATTTAGACTTAATCAAGGTCTTCCCAGAAAAATACAAAATATATTTAAAAATAGGCATTGCACGCGTGTTCATGTGCGTAACGACCATATTATCTTGTCTACACTATCTCAAATTTTAATATACTTAATATCAAAGCATTTAATCCAAAAGTATAAAAAAAAATACACTCATTCGGGTGTATTTTTAATTTTACTCATTTCACTTGCACACACACGCAAGCACGTGCATAATGACTACACCTTCTTGTAGGAGTCCCTTATATTTATCTATGTTCTAAATCCAATTCTTGTTTGGTTGAAAAACAAGGGAGTTATGGCCATTTGAAGTTTCAGCCAATCAAATTACAGCACACATGCATGCGCGTGATTTCATAATTTTTTTTATCTTTATCGTATTGAAGGATATCTAAATAAATGACTATATTTTAAAATTCGAAACATTTCGTCAAAAAACAAAGGAGATATAGCCATATAAGGTTTCAGCCAATCAGATTGCAGCACACTTGCATGCGCGTGATTTCATGATTTTTTTCTATATCATATTTTAGGATATCCTAATGCATGACTATGTTTTAAATTTCAAAGCATTTCGTCAAAAAACAAAGGAGATATAGCCATTTAAAGTTTCAGCCAATCAGATTGCAGCACACGCGCATGCGCATGCTTTCATGAAAATTTTTATATATCATGCTGTAGATCTTCATAATGTAGGACTATGTTCAAAATTTCAAAAGATTATGACAAGAAACAAGAAAGATATTGAGACTTTAGTTTCAGCCAATCAGAGCAAAGCGCACGTGCATGCGCGTGAGATCTTGCTATTTTGACCATGCCATCTTGTCTATACTACTAAAGTATCCTTACATTATGAGTTTCAAAAAAATTCATCAAGAAAAAGAAAAGTTACAGCAATATCCATTATATTGGTCATTTTTCGTGTTGCACGTGCGCGCTCTTGCAAGCACGTGCGCGCAAAATGACCTTCGTTCGGCAAATCTACATAACATGTCTACTGACCCTAAAAACATTTTACCTTAGTCGGATGTGTAGTTTACAAGATCACTCGTGGACAAAATTTTCCCAGGAAGAAGAAAAATAATAATAATAATAATAAGAAACAGAGTAAAAACAATATGTTCCCCAACTTCGTTTGGGGAACATAACTAGTGGTGATGTGAATACTTTGCTCACTAAATGATACCCCGGCCTCCCATATGAATATCATGGGAAAGTCCATGTTTTGCTCTGGGAGATACGAAGTAAGTCTCAGACATAACATAGGAGGTGTTATATAATAAAGAATCTGTGAAAGTATCATTATATTTTGTTTAGTGGTAAAGGAGGAGTTGTGGACGAGAGATGAATACCTTTTAATATTATAGAAGAATGGCAGTATCTGTGTTTTGTTATGGGAAACCTAAAATATGTTTCGGATCAAACAGTTAGATAAAAGGTAGCAAAGATTATGTGAAAGTCTCATTAAAATTTTATCCTTTGATATAAAACAGATTCGGATAAGAGATGGGTACCCCAAAGAGTAACAAACAGAACGGACGGACAGATGCCATCATAATCATATTGGAGGAGGGGTATCATTTAGTGAGCTCACTGCTCACCTCTAATTTTCATATTTTTTTTTTTAAATACGTTTTTGCATCCTTTAGAATTTGCATTTTCTACATTTCATTTTTATAAACATTTTATTTTAAAAATTCAACGAATGAATTTTACTTCATACCATTAGATTGTGGATTTGGACTCTTCACACATCTGTATTTAACCTCCAGATATTTGGAATAATTAGGACACGGGTCTCCAAAATACTGATCAGCAGCATGAAGGTGACAGGTCTGGTACCCATTACAGTTCCATTTCACCTTGAGTTCTGACGTCTTCGAACGACAGGTATCAGATTTACTTCCTGGACACACCTGTTTGTCTGTTCGTCCGTAGTTGGCGGATATTATCTGAATCTTGGTTCCTCTCCAACAGCGTATGAAGCCTTTTTGACCTCCACACAGGGCAAAGGACTGATCTAACTTGATAAGTTTATGTTTAAAAAAAATTTCACAAAATCTATAAATCTGAATCATTAGAACTACAAAATACATTCTGGGTTTACCTGAAGCCCGCATCTCTTTGGTCAATGCTAAAAGAATGAAAATGCAAACCCAGGGGAAGTATGCCATCTTTGACTTTGCTACAAAATAAAATAGAATAAAATACTAGTTACTACAATCAGAAGAATAAACGGTGTAAAATACAATGAATTATGTTGTCATACTTTTTTTTTTAATTTTAATGATCTGTTAATTGTTAATGTTGTGTGAAAAACTATACCTACCTGAGCAATGTCTTGTTGAATCAAGAGACAAAAAGTTGCAATAACTACGTGTCTGTATGTACATGTATATATACTTTAATTATCGTGTTCATATGATATAGCCATCAATATTTAATGTTTCGTTTTCTATTTAAAAACATTATAATGTTTCTATTTTCTTCATTTAATCTGTTACCAGTATGTTGTGTAATTTTCTCACACGTGCTTTTAACTTCTGTTAACAGTTATTGCAATAAAGATGTATCAAAGAGTAGGAAAAATTGAAAAGATCGATAAAATCTAATTCTCTATATATTAGATGTATTTAACTACCGTACGTGATAGAATAGTGGTAGGACATAAACATATAGTTAGTCACTGTTCCTTAGCGTTTTCTTCATATTTCTTACTTTGTGTCATCTGCTATTTAAGTCACCAATACAAGCGTTATCAAGCAAAGTTTTTAGGGAACCCATTGTCACAAAGAACTATATGCGGTATTAACCAACATTTGCCCCCCCAAATCAAACTTTGATGGAGTAATATTTAATTAAGTCCTTAAACAGGGGAGTATATGCTGACTTCAAAGCACTGAATAATTTCATAAGTAATGACGTCATATGTACGTAATGACGTCACAAATATGACGTAAATTTCAGTTTTTTATGAATTTTGTAGAAAAATGTACATATTTCGTCGATATTTTAAATAAAAAACCGAGCGCATGTGTGTTCAGGATAAATATTTTGATATAATGTGTAGAATGATAATATCAATGAAATATGTCAATATTGTTCCTGAACACACATGCGCTCTATAAATTTTAAAGATTAAATTGTTGAAATTTTGTCCATTTTGTCCTCTTTCTGAAAAAGGATATAAAATCGGACTAGTTTGTGACGTCATAAAAACAGAAATTGTGAATACACTGCTCTGGAACTATAATATTTTCTGTTAACTTATATTTCTCGTACAATTTATTGAATTCAGCACATTTCAGGAAGTTTTCAAAATTTGACTTTTGTGGGGGCAAACATATGCAATATACCGCATATAGTTCTTTATCAATTTTTGTTCGTAGATTAATCCAACAATCAATCATGAATATATGGACAAGCAATCAGTAATTACACAAATAAATCCTAATAACATTAGAACATCTATTACTTTTTGCAAGAAGGTGGCAAAGAATCAAAAACCTGCAGTTTAAAATCGAAATTGATATAAAATAATGCTCGTGGTCTTGATGTATTCGCGATCTATGCATGATATGGGGGAGGGTAAAAAAAAGTAATAAAGGGCGAGACTTGCACGAGGCATGATTAGGGCATTGGACGAATATAGGTTTGGTCTGTTAGGTGACCTTTATTAGATCAATGCAAGGGGTAGCTGCAGGATAAACTAATACACATTCTACAAACATTTTTTACTTGTACAATTACCACTCAGAATTTTGAAAAAAAAATCTTAAAATTGTATTCATTCTTATGTTTGTAAGTCATAAATGCCTTTTCATTTATAGAAATTTTGTCCGATCCTTGGTATATGAAAAATATTGAAAGCTAAACGCTAAATAAGACTAAAGCCCCAATGGACCACAACGCGTACCTGAGTCACTTTGGCCCTTCTATTGTTTATCAGCTCATAATTCTTTTCGTAATATATTCTTATGTAAGTAACATTTAATAGTCCCATTCTACCCCAGGGGCTTATTATTAAAATAAATTTAAATCAACACTACCTGCGGAAGCTTCCGGAGTGTCCAATCATAGCTTGGCTATTCTTGATCATGAGAAGAAGATTTTTAAAGACTGATTGCTATAAAGAAGACATTGTGCTACAACATATTCTGTAAGTTGTGTAAATCAGATTGCTATTCTCAAATACACCAGAGAACTTTAAGAAAATTTTAAATCGCCATTTTTTTTTTCAAAAGTCCATAAATCAAAACGTACTACTTCTCTACACTTTATACAGTCATTCCTTAGAATAAATGAAAAACTATGCATTATCTAAGACAATTGCTTCTTCAATAAAAATGTAGGTAGGAATTACCCCGGTATGCTTTTTGAGATTGTTCATCAACAAAATTATTTTATAAAAACCAGTTTGATTCTTCACAACAGTACTCTGAAGTTGATACTAAAAGGATACTGGAGTTTCTCTTGACAGCATTTATGTAGTCTCTGGATACCAGGTCTTCCAACAAACTGTTGGAATAGAATGGACTCTAATTGTAATCCTTTATTGACTGACCTCTTTTTATATTCCTATTCAGCAGAATTTATTAAAAAAACAAGAAAACTTGTTCTGACCTTCAACTCCACATTTAGCTATATCGACGATGAATTATCAATATCAATAGTTACTTTCATTCATATGTCGAAATAATATATCCCATTAAACTTAAAATAAAAACACCAAAGAGTCCGTCACTTCTGTTTTAAATGATTTACGTACAAAAGAGCCAACTACCAACTAAAGTTTTAGACAAGTGCGATTATTTTAACAATATGATTTCGATAGCCATTTTTCCTAAATGTAGCTGGATATGGTGTTTACGTGCTATTCGATATACTATACAGCATGTTTCGAGTACGATCAATTCTTTAACCGAGACAGGCCGTCGACAAATAAATTCATGTGTATTTCAAATTTGAATATTTACATTTGCTGATGTCTTTCCTTATATAACAATGCTAATAAAATTGAAATTCAATTTTCAATGACATGCAGTTGGTCACATGATAAGACACTCTTGCGCATGGAAAGCAAACTGCAGAAGCAATTTGGAAAGTTCTGACTGTGACGTCACATGTCGTAGATACTTTACGTTGCATTTCAAAATCAAAGTCTAAATAATGCCTATATTTCTGTAACATGAATAAAACCTTCGGGCATTATAGAATTTGATCAAGTGACGACTTCATGTCATACCCCAATGAAACTTTAAAAATGATATCTTATTTCTTAATTGAAGTCAGCATTTCGTTAATTTCATTGTTATTGTAATGATTTTGTGATTATCATCGGGCCTACGGAACTACGGAATGTTCCGTCAATTTGATCATTACATGTGGCTAACGACAGATGTGAATGTCAACAGAGAATGCATACTGTTCCTGGGGTTCTAATCCCACCTCTAGAATTTCCAGGGTACCATGTTTTAGATCCTCTTTAGAGATTTGTATGGTTTATAGATTATTTTTAGATCAACCACTCCTCGTTTTCTTCACCTTTTTCATTCCTAATATATTTCTATGTCAAATTGTGATCATGACTTTCCTGTTCTTGAGATTTCTCAAGACATTTCTTTCATATATCTGTGTTATTCTTTGATTACTCGAGTTTTATTCCGATTGAGTATGTGGGTATAACTTCTCTGGATCTCTGTCCTTGCATCTACCCCTCCAACTAACTGACGACCTGAAGCATAGATTACTTATAAAATATTTGTAAAACAAACAGATAAATATTAAGAGCAAAGAGCACAGGCGTTGAGAAAATGTTTTATAGATACTGAATTCTAAGACATACCATTACGCTGACATTTTTCTGAATTATATATTTCTGTCAAATGGAAATACATTTGTTTCAAAAATTACGCTCAGCAATCATTAAACACGTTTTTGCTTTTGAAGCAGGATGAAATTTACTTTTGTATACACTTAACCTGCATAGAATTATCTCAGAAGATATTTTTTAAAAGTAGAATAGATCGACGGCTGATATATGTATGTAAATTGCGGCTTTAATATGTAACAATACCGACTCTACTTCTCGTAATAAGGTACTTGAAATTGACCTATCCTCACCCAGGTTCTGGATTTTATTAGTGAAATTGTAGACAATTAATATCCAAATCCTTCAATTTCGTACATTATCTCTCTTTTTTTAATTTATTCTTTAGAAGTAAGCTAGCCCAATGTTATGTTGCTTGTATTACAAAGGGCAGATGTGTTAATAACTTTAGCTCGGACTTTTGGGACAATTTTCATACTTGAGCAGGATTGCATGAAATAATAAGGTATTCCTACATAAAGGAATTCTCAATTTTATTTTCTTTCATGGATTTCATTAAAAACATTATTACTCGTACATCATATAAAACAAATAGACTTTCGAAAAATCCTTTATTTTACCTTCCAACCCTTAAAACTAGACCAAAGTTCTCTCAAGTTATTTGCATTAGTCGTACGAATGTTTACTTTGTCTCCAGCTTTCAGAACCAAAGGTACTGTATTTGCACAATTTCCAAGACCAGAACCAGGCTCGTTGTTACAGTTTCCGTATCCTTTGTGGACTCCATTTACAAGAATACGAGAATCAAAAATCTTTTTGACAGCAACATGGCTTGTCCAGGTAAACACATACAGTCCGTCAGACGGCGCTGTAAAGATTCCATTTTGAGGGTTGTAAGCGTTTCCGAAGTTGTAATATACACCATCATAAACAACATTGGACGGAGTGTTTCTATGTAGATGTAAATCTTTCGTCATGTACGCATTAAAAGCAATTATTGATTTGTCTATGGGAAAAAAGAAAGGTAAGTCATATTAAAAAAATCTTAATTAGAAAGTAAGATTTTATGTAAATATTATACATTAGGACAGCTTTAGTTTAATAGAGGAAAAAACTACAAGTTCATTAATATTACCTTGCAATATTTTATCTCAAAATTCATTTCCTCTTATAATTAAAAGCTTAATTTTTAGCTTTTGTGTATTGTTAGTAGATGGAATATGTATAGGTTAAATAAACATGCTAGATTTTTCAATTATCATATGTGTTTTCCGTCTGAATTCATTTTTTATCTATTTTATTGTATTCTTTCGATTATCCATTTTCGTATAATTCTTTTTAAGGCTATAAACATGTCATTTTTTCATACCTTTTTGCAGATTTTGACTCTTTATGCATCGATATTTAACCTCAAGATATTTGGTGTATTTAGAGCATGGATCTCCAAAGTACTGATCAGCAGCATGAAGGTGACATGTCTGGTACCCATTACTGTTCCATTTCACCTTGAGTTCTGACGTCTTTGATCGACATGTATTTGTATCAGATTTACCACCCGGACACATCTTTTTGTCTGTTCGTCCGTAGTTGGCGGATATGATCTGAATCTTGGTTCCTCTCCAACAGCTAACGAAACCCTTTTGTCCACTACATAGACCGAATAAATGATCCAATTGAAAAGTTTATGTTTCAAAATAAATATCACAAAATCTATAAATATAAATCGTTAGAACTACAAAATCATTCTTGTTTTACCTGAAGCCCTCAACTCTTTGGTCAATGCTATAAGAATCAAAATGCAAACTCGGGGGAAATATGCCATCTTTGACTTTGCTTCAAGATAAATTAGAATAAAATAAACTAGTTACTATAAACATTAGAAGAAACAGTTTTAAATACCAGGGTACAATATGTTGTCATACCCTGTCAAATTTGATCATCTGTTCATTGTTATTATTGTGTGAAAAACTTTACCTACCTGAGCAATTTCTTGTTGAATCAAGAGACAAAAAGTTGCAGTAACTACGTATCTGTATGTACATGTATATATACTTTAATTATCGTGCCAAAGTTCCCCATATGTTACTTTCGTGTCAGAATATTATTCCATCAGAAATGTTCATATGATATAGACATCAATATAATGTTTCATTTTCTTTAGAAAAATATTATATTAATGTTTTTCATTTCCTAATGATTTTTATTTGTTGCCAATATATTGTGTAATTTTCTGACACTTGCTTTTATCTTCTGTAAAATGTGATTGTCATATACATGTCTCAAAGAGCAAAAATGAAAATAAAGAAAATATTTATTAAATCTAATTCCTCCACATATTATAATATTTATTACCATACGCGATAAGATTATGGTAGGATTTTAAAAATCGTTTAAATCATCATTTCGTTAGTTCTATTGGCATTGTAATGAACTTAAGTGACCATCATTGGACCATTGGCTGACTTGTTCTGACTTGTTAATGCTAAAATTAACGACAGAATGTTCCGACAACTGATCAATACATGTGACTAACAATGGGTGTGAAGGTCAACAGGGAATGCATACTCCTCCTGGGGTTCTATCCCACCTTTAGAATTTCCAGAGTACCAAGTTTTAGACCCTCTTTAGATATTTGTATGGTTTATAGAATTTTTTTTAGATCAACCACTCCTCGTTTTCTTCACCTTTTTCATTCCTAATATATTTGCATGTTAGACTTAGATCCCATGCAGTGACACCATCCCGCTCTTTGGGATTGAGATTTACGAGAGAAAAAAAACATTTATACATTTATGCTGACAAACACTGATGTAAGTCGCGATGTAAAGAAGATTGTCGTTGTCTTTAAACTTTAAAAATATTGCTTTAAGTTCAATTTATAAAATTAATTTTTTTTAATAGAATTTAAAATAAAAATGCTTCCAACATTAGCTCTGACACTTTAGATAATAGCTTGTATACAAAACAGCAATGAAATTGATTTTGAGGGAAAATCATTAACAAAGAGGGGGTTTTGACAACAACAAAATATGAGGAAGTCTTTAGTTTTATGAATTTTCTTCCACTAATAGCTTTCTTGAAGTTGATGTTGATTTAAAGATGTTTATATTGACAATATCCATGAAGTTTCAAAACATTTCGATTGGGAATGCTCAGCAATAGTGCTTATTTATTTTCTAAATAATATTATATATTATATTGAATATAGCGTAAACTTTACTTTAGTAAACAATGATTATCAACAGTATTTTTTTGCTAAGATTGCTTCAATATAAGAAAAAAGAACATGGACATGTTAGTGGTATATTTTACTTTATAAACATGTACAAATGTTTATCAATTACAATTCATTTAACAGAAAGAATTATATAAAGAATCGTAGATATAACATCATTTTACACTTATTACTTCTATACTAAATTTTCCTATCCGAATATTGACAATTTTTATCAGGCACTGTTACATTTATTGCTTTATTTTAATTAAGGAACTCAACAGAAAAAAATGTCAAAATAGTACTTGATATATCTGTGAGAATGTCATCATTCACAAAATATAAAAATTTTCACTCCATCACATTACACTTTCAAAACATATATCATAAATATGGAAAACAATCATATTTATATTAAAACTAACGTCTGTATATATATTTCTCTGAATATGAAATCTACATATTTGAGTTTCTTTGGTGAAATATATGTACAGCAATTATTTAGAATGTGACATAACGCATCCAATATACAACAAATAACAAAATGGATAATAAATGTATTCATTCTCATATGAAAATGATAAAACTATAATACCATTGTATGATCATCAAATACAAAATTATGAACATGAACAATGAATTTTTAGGATTGTCTTTAAGTATATCGTGAATATCCGGGTATTGATGGATTCTGACTTCAAAAAGTATTTTCTATGGAATAGATGAGTGCGCGTGGAAGCTTAGAGACAATTCAAACAAATCTAGAAAAAGAAACATTAGCGTCTTCTATATCTTTCATTAAAAGAACAATTAAAACAAATTGGCAGATTTTTTTTTAACTTTTTAAGTTCATTTTTCCCAAATACACCGTATTTTTATTCTGTTCCAATCATTTCTCTAATTTTGTCTCCCGTTCTTATTCTTGATTTTAAAAATATTTCTCTTGTGTCAAAAAGTTTTTGTTTAACAAGAAACTAAACATAGCAAGAAATAAAAGGTTTGACAAAACAAGATTTAATTTAAAAGCAATGTACAAACAAACCTTTGGTAATTTATCAACCATTATTTATTGTTTTCAAATTTCTATTTATTTTTAAATTAGAGTTAGGTGTGAGTTTCGAAAAATTTTCCTATTTTTGCCTTACACTTTATAATATCAATAGAAACCATTAAATCCAAACACATTCAGAATCTTATGTTATTGAAGATGCGTGTTATATACAGGGGAAATGTTGGTTAAAATATGTACTTGTAAACAAGCGACTGTTTTGCATGCCTTCCTAAGTTTACTTTTAATTATCATTATGTAGTTAAGCTGCTAGTAAGATGGGATCAAAGACGTCTTTTCGACAATTATCCCACTTGTGACTGTAATAATTGCTCTTGTTTTGCTTGTTTTTAGAAAAATGAGTGACCTATGACATTCCAAGTACATTTCACACCCTCTGATATAATTTACTAACTACCGTATAACTGGTTTTTAATGCGGGTGCAAATTTTTGCGATTTAATCCTGAAATAGGTATATTTATTTTTTGCGATTTTAATTTTTGCGATTTTACTTTGACAATAAAGTCTATTTTTATTGAATTTTATAACAGACATTTTTTTTTTAAAGTCTATTTTTATTTTTTATTGAACAAACCAAAGCAATTTAAAATACAGGCACTGTTACAATCATTGCTTTTATCAATTAAGGAACTCAATAGGAAAAATGTCAAAATAGACCTTAATAGAATCTGTGCTAAGAATGTAATCATTCACAAAATACATTAAATATATAAGTATATCATTAACTTTCTTGTACATATATTTAGAATTCTTTCATGTTGAATACGATGTTAAAATAACCATATATCATAAATATGGAAAACAATCATATTTATATTAAAAACTAATGTCTATATATATATTTCTTTGAATATGAAATCTACAAATTTGAATTTCTTTGGTAAAATATATGTATGTATAAAATTTTATTTTGAATGTCTGAAATTAGTGGGATCCAATATAAAGAAATGAATTGAAAACAGTAATAAAATGTATTCATGTTTACTTTGAAAAAATGAAAATGATTTGTTAAAAACAGAAATACAAAATTATGATGATAGAACAATAATATTTTAAAAGTATCTGTAGTATATCGTGAAAATCCGGGTTTGATGGCTAACTATACTTCAGAGAGAGAGAGAGAGAGAGAGAGAGAGAGAGAGAGAGAGAGGGAGAGAGAGAGAGAGAGAGAATTCAAACAGATATAGAAAAAAAACATTTTTTTTTTGGTATCCTTGATTAAATTGCAAATGAATATATTAAAACAAATTGGCAGTTTTTTTTTTACATGCATTTACAAAGCGGGGATTCATGTTTTGAACTCAGAGTTTCAATTTTAAATCTGATAAATCGATTTCTCTTTTTGTCTGCGATAATAACAGGGTAAGTGAACATTTGTCAAAACAAAATTTTAAAAATATTTGAAAACATCTCAGGTGATATAACAATTGTTTACAATTACAATGAACCACAAATCGCCACTTTCTGACAGTGCGGTATTGATTTCCAAACATTCCGATTAATTTATAACAAATTTTAATTTTAAAACGAAATCTAATCTAACATAACTTAAACCAATAGGTAAGGATGTCAACTTCAATATGTAATAAATTAAAACCTTAACTGAATCACTTTTAGCAGTATATCTATATAAAATCAGAAACCATAGGTTGACTCATATGAAATATATTTAACATAAGTTTGACTTAGTGCCTAGCTTAGTTTGCTTTATGTTACGGTTTAAGACAACTTATGTGCCTTACAGGTTTATAATTATCAAAAGAAACCATTAAATCCAAAAACTTAGCAAGCTTTATGTTATTGAACACTGGTGAAGGTTCCAATACAAGCCGCGGAATAGCCAAACCGACAATTGTTGGTTTCATATAAATAAATCTTGAAATACAATGTAAGAACAAATAAATTTTGCATCTTTAGGAATTCGTTTTATTTTTAATTATCATTGCTGTTGATATAAGTATATTATATGTAAAATACGATGAAAACGTGCAATGGCATTATTTACATATATCCGGTATCTTGTGATTGATAATGAAAATTGGATTTTTTTGTATTTTTTTTAGAAAAATGATTAAGACTTATGAGAATTCCAAAAATAGCACACCCTCTAGAAAAATCCAGTTATACTATAGGTTCTTCGAAAAAAAAGCAATATTTACTTGAGAACGGTTTTGTGAGGTTCATAACAAAAAACATTTTTCTAAGTATTCACTGAAAACACTTCAAGCATTTCTGTAGAGCTATCCAGAATTTGTACATCTTACAATATTGACAACAAATCGTAATAAAGAGATGCCATGCAATACTTAAATGAATTATTATCAAAAGAAGATTTCAAAACAAGAAAATAAAGTCTTAGACTGTAGATTGGGTAACACCATGCACGGTTTTGTGGAGCATGCATGTTACCTTTGTATAATACTGAATACCACAACCAGGTAATGGGAGACCGTTCTCACCAACAGGACACGGGGCATCTAGACCTGGCATACCCTGACCATGCAAAACCATGACCAATTAGCATGTATATATGTCACAAATACAACTTTTGGGACACAACACAAAATGACAATAACAACAAAAATCGACAGATATTATGACAACAAACATAAAAAAAATATCACAGTAAGGTAGTTTTTAATATTTTATTTTCACAAATATCTATTCGCTTAAATATATATATTTTTTCCAACATGACTGTTTAAAGTTCAACATTTTATTTAAAAAAAACTGTAAATTTTAGTTATAAGACGAATATAGCCTATGAACTATTAATAGCAAAAACTGCTATACCTGGGTATTTATATTCAACTTTTAAATTTGACCTATACAATCATATATTTCAATATTCTTTCCTACGTAGATTATGCCTTTCTGAAATAATGTAAAGGAAATAGAAAATGACAAAATATTACCTGTATTCCTTTCATTCCTCGTTTGCCCCTTCTTCCCCTATCCCCCTAAATAATAGAATGCACACTGGGATTTTTTGTACAATGCAACAAATACGGGATTCAAAACATTAACAAGAAAACCTATCGAGCACATTCACGCGGTTATCGTTCCTACCTTTTCTCCTTTCTGACATGTACATGCAGCCTCACCCACCGTGTTCAGAGGCCCGGGGGGACCTGGCGGGCCCTGAAAAAAGGGGGTACAAAAATAATCATATTTGGATAAAAATCAATTATATACCGTATAACGGGTTTCCTGGCAGGTGTAAAATTTGGCGCAATTTATTTTAGCGGACACAGGGTTTCAACTCTTTGCAGATGAACACAAAGAAGAGAATAGAATATTTTAGCGATTAATATTTTAGCGGGCTACCATAAAAACGCCAAAATAAGCCAAAATTAGCACCCCGCTAAAATAACCTGCTATACGGTATTTTTTGCAGATATTTCACAGAGTAAAGATTTACAGATCAAAATGACAATTTTAATCACTTAATACTTGTAAACAGTCAAAATTCTTAGTTAGAAAATTTAAAAAATCGAATTGTAAGGATTCCTTTTCAAGTACAAATTAGTTAAAGATTAAACTTTGCCATGTATTTCTTGAACAGTAATTCATATTGTAGGATTAGTGATGCATATATATGTCGTAATAATAATACAGCATAAAAATAAATATAATTGTGTTGAAAGTTGCAAATAATAAAAAAAATATTTCTTCAGCCAATAAATCAATGATCTGTGCTTTTAAAGAATGCCAACAAAAACCTGGAAAAATAAAAAGATCATGCATATTAGCAAGCATATTAACCACACGTGAACTATGCATCACACAGTATTCAATACACTTGCACTGATCCTATACAGTTTTAAAATTTTAAAACATGTCAAAAGTCATTTTGGCTGAATTAAAAAAAAATATTAAATTATTATTTTATATTTTAAAGGTTTCAAACATTAAAAGATGTGATAATAAAAATGCTTTAATCAATTACAGTGGAGCTTTAGATCCATTTACTTGAGACAAACAGAAATGAAGTTATATAATTTGTATTATCTACTGCAATTAAGATACATTAATGTGTTCTGACTATTAATTCCAAATTAAAAAAAATTACCATATCAGTAAGAATTTTAAGAATTTGAAAACGTGCTGTAACTACTCAGTTTTAATGGTGCTTAAAATAAATTTGTCAATTCCATGCATGGTATCATCAAAGCGTTTTTAAAACAGTCAACCCTTGAAACATCGCATTTTCTCTCCTGTTAACAGAGATATTTGAATGCTGATGCATTAAGGATGGACTGTATCATCAAACTCAGAGAACTCACCATCGGGCCTTGTAGACCTCTATCACCAATCTCTCCTTTTTCCCCTTGTGGCCCAAATCGCCCCTATGTTAATCAATTACACATAAAATCTTACCATTACACACCTAACTGTTATAACTACATTTTATTGGAAGAGTACCTAAAGCAATCATTTTATTGCTAACTCTTATTAAGCCTTTTTCAGAATGGACTACGTTTCTAATAAATACTTGCATAGGATACTTGCAACTACAAGGATTTCTTCAGCTAGAACACGATGGAGGATTGAAGTTATTGAATAACATTCATTAAAGGTCCACGTGTTGCAGAGTCATTATACATAAACATGTATCATTTGACATCCACGTGTTTGTAGCAAAGGAACTACAACATCAAATTTTCTAGCCATTCAAAACATTGAAGCCATAAAGCAACAATGAAGCTGGGGCCCTTCTTAGCAATAAATTTTTACATAAACCTGTCAATGCATAAACCTACAATTTACTTTAAAACAATTGTCTTCAAACAGAGAGAACTTACTGGTAACCCCATTGGTCCCATCTGTCCATCCTCGCCCTTTTCTCCCTATGATGAACGAAAATGAAACATGAAAGAGAAGCAATAAAATTTAAAAATCTACAATCGAAAAATAAATACATCAGACTTTATTCAATTTCCAGAAATAAAAATATTCATTTTTGTTCTTTCAGACCAAATAAAAAAAATAAAATATTATCATTTGCAAATATTTTTCTTAGATGAACCTACTGAAGGGAATGTATGTTCAATTCTGTGTGAACTTATTTGGCGGTCAGAGGTCATATCGCTACCGAATCACTCGGCGAGATGATATCTTGTTTACATATATTTCTGTCTGGATTCGGAACTATCAAGTTAAAAGCGATGACAAAGAGAAATTATTGAACATAGAGATATTTTTCATTCAACAGATGTTCAATAGATTGTCGGTGTGAAGAACGTTTTAAATACTATGATTAAACTAAAATCGCACTTTAGTAAATTAAAACAGGAGATATCCCCGCTTTTGACTTCAGATATATTAAGATTTCATAAAATAGTATGATTGTTATCAGTAGGGAGCATTGTTCTTACATTATAAACAAAGAATTCGACTGCTGAACATCATTGTAAATATTCAAATGTTGGAGCGAGACGAACTTTCAAGACCAAACAACTTCTAAGTCATTGTGCATCACAACATAAAATACGGCGGCCCGATAGTGTGATAAATGCAGTTTTACTCGGAATTTATTCATCTTAAATGTACATATAAGTGATAAAGAACAATGTTAAAAAGTTAAGTGGGAAATGAACTGTTGGTACGTGATCAATCTACTGAGAAGCCCTTCGGGCTTAACAGGATTTGATCACGTGACTAAGTTCATTTCCCACAGAACTTTTTAACATTGTTGTTTATTTCTTAAATAAACTTCGTTATACCTATCGAAGACAATGACATCGATTTTAAAATGTTCATTATTGAATAGGAGATTACATTTCTACTTACCATTTCTCCTTTTGGACCCTCTGGACCTTTTTCACCCTAAAATTGAATAATTGAAAGAAATCTGTCATTCTTACAAACAAATTGCATTACATTGAATATACATGGGATTGAAATTGCATTTGAAGTGATAAATGATTGGTTTGGTTTTTTACTACTCTTTTGATGCTCACTCCTTCATGGCACCTGATCCCACCTCTGATGTTTTGGATGTCCATGTTTGCTCAGTGCTCCTATTTTGTATTGTTTTATGGACTTTTGATCTTGAATACTGTTCGTTATCTCTATCTGTTTCATGCTTTTATGCAAGTAGTTACAATGTAACAATAGTAAAGCCAACCTTTATCCCTGGTCTTCCCTGTAAACCTACTGGTCCCTGTAGTAAAATGGATAGTATTAAACATATTACACAATTACTTTTTATTGAAATTGAAAAATGTTTAAAATTAAGGGGTTTTTTTGTGTCGCCATGTGGTAAATATTAAATAAAGAATTAAACCTGTGGACCAGGGGGTCCTGGTGGTCCGGGAATCTGGAAAAAAGAAGAGAAGATTTGGATTTATGCTGAATTCAAAAATAAATTAACTTGGTTTAGAGTTGATGTTACACAAACACAACAAATGGAACAACTTACAACTCGAGTAACTCCTTTCAAGTCCGAGCTGTTTATTATGCTTGTATCCCCCTAAAATAAAAAAAATACATATATAGTTATATTACCATGACACATTTACATCCCGTTTCTCTTTTCCCTCTATCACAAAAAATTTACAAACATCATGTTTTAACGAGGCAGTTTTTTTTAATTCAAATTATTTTCAAATCAAGTCTAAGATAAGATTTTAATTAAGTTTCATTCTTCATTAGGTTAACCATAGTTTGAAAATGTCGTAACACATTATTGGCAGTGCTTACTGGTGGGCCCGGTAGTCCTGGGGGACCTATCTGTCCGTCACGTCCCGGGGGTCCCTCGGGACCCTGATCTCCCTTGTCGCCTTTCTCCCCCTAAAAATGGATAGTGTTTTATAACTTACTTCATTATTTATGGACAAAAAAATTCCAGAAATATATTTATTAATATCCTAGATAAAGCAATATATATTCGACAGTAATGTGACAATTACAAACAGTGCTCAAAAATTCAATTCAAGCAATAAACATTCTGAGCAGAACCAACAAGGGCATCTAAAATAGAGGAAGGATCAGGTGCCATAGAAGAGTAAGCATCCCCTAATCATCACGTCACACCTGTCCGCTGCATAATCCATTCCTTGCCACGATCGGATACACGGAAAATTTTGTGTAAAAAAAACAATAGTTAAATATTCATGAAAGGCGTCAGTCAACACTTGTCATATTATATTTAATTTATTGAACAAGGTCATTGTATTAGCCAGAGAATCTGCAAAAGGTTGTCTTTAAACGAGATATAGTTGACATCCTCGTATCATCAATAAATAAGGTAAAGATGACTGTGGTCCACCTAAAATAACTTATAATCGATACAAATCTGTACACAGACCATAAGCACGTACCCCCTGGAAATTCCAGAGGTAGTATAGGGCACCTTTTTGGAACTTACTTGTCAATAACTTGCCTTGATATAGAAATTGTTCGTATATGTAGAAGTAAGTCTTGCGTTTGAGGTAAACTCAGAGACATACACTCCCTATGCATATTTAATTATATAATGCGACATAAATAAGGAAAATTGAGATAGAAAAGTTGGTATGACTTTTATAATAAAGCCATCAATACCAAAATTATTTTACTCTGAAACATAACTGTTATTTTATAAAACGTCATCAATATATCTAAATGTTGAACGAAATGCCAGAGGAATATCTTTTCTTTACATTGAGACGTTCTTCACAATAAATTCTGCTTCATATGAAAACAAAAGCAGGTTTGTTAATAACAGATGTTATTAGTACCCATGGGAATCTCTAGATCTGATATCTCAAAAAACACATGGATAATGTCAATGAGAAACACAGCCTTGGAGTACTTGTACGTAGAATCAAAGTAATTACACAAAATAAATGTTTGAAGATGACCAAGGACAAAATATGCAAGTTCAAGAGTTCGATTTTTAGAAAGTATTTATTTATGATTTCAAAGTGAAATGGTTGTATTAAGTGTTGATACTATTGATGTTGGTAAAAATTGCTGATTTTAAATTTTCCTTAAAAATTTCTTAGAGTTTCAAGTACCTCTTGCACCTCTCAAAATATGTTGTTGTACATAAATCAATAAGTTTCCCCTTCAGTGTTGTTAATATTTAAGTAAGAAAAGAGATGTTTAGTATAACATAAACATAAACAAGAACCCACTTCTATGGCACGCCAAATTCACAAAAATCAGATAATCATAGTTTCACAATCGATAAACTAGGTTTATCGGTTGTAAACTATAGTTTACAAACCGTAAACTATAGTTAACAACGTTAATCTATATTTCACATCTGTAAACCATAGTTAACGCGATAATCTATGTTTCACAACCGTAAACAATACTTAACACCGAAAACAATCATTTGCGATTGCAAAATATAGATTATCTGATAAATACATTTTCACGATTTGTAAACTATAGTTTACAAACCGTTAACTATAGTTAACGATCTGATAAATATAGTTTCACGATTTGTGAAACTATGATTAACAACTCTTAACTATAGTTTACGATCGTAAATTATAGTTAACAGACGGAAATCTATGTTTATCAACAAAATCTATTGTTAACGCTTTATTACAGACAGATAAACTTAAATTAACATTCGTAAACTATAGTTAACAACCGTTAAATATAGTTTTACAGATGAAAACTATACTTAACGAATCGTTAACTATAGTTTACGGTTTGTAAACTATAGTTTACAGCCGATAAGCCTAGTTTATCAATTGTGAAACTATGATTATCTCATTTTTGTGAATTTGGCGTGCCATACACTTCGTTTGTAAGAGTTTTTACGACGTTTAGGAATTTAGCATAGATAAGGTTATTTCAGTTCATTTTAATTATTAGAAATTTTTGAAAATCAAATACAGCGTTATTTTATCCATTTCAATATTAATTAATATTCATAATTTGTGTAATATTAAGCTTCAAGTGTTAAATCAAACAGATATAGCTAAAAATAAAATTGAAGGATACAAATACCATATATAATGTTACAGAATTTTACGGTGAAAAACAATCGAAACAGATTTAGCAGATAATTCAACCTCTAATTACAATATAGCTCTACAATACTGTTTTCATAGATATAGAAAATGATACTTTCATTGAGATAGAATACTAGTATGTTCAATGGCGCAAACACTATCTAGAATGAGTACTTTGATTAATTTAAAGGGCGATATTTGTTAGGGTTAGGGTTATTTACGTGATGCATTCAATTCGACTTTCCTTATTTGAGTAGCAATATACATGTACCCCTACCACCTGAGTGTGGTTAGGTCTCCCATTTTCATGGTTTCTGAAGAGCATGTTCTATGTACGAACATTTTTTTTCTAAAGTTAAATTATTATAAAAACAGGATAATGATCAAGGTTATCATCAGTTTCATTTAAATACAATAGTTCGCAAATAGTCGATACAATGACCTTGTCAGCATATACAATTTATCATTACGTCGAATGCTGACTCAAGTTTTCTTTTTTTTTGGCCATTATTTACACACTCGATTGTCTACAGATTTTCCCATTTGCTCGATCATGACAAGTAGCACATGGCGGGTTAGACAGGTCGTCAGGGGATGCTCACTCCTTTATGACATCTGATTCAAATATATGATGTTTCTACAGGTCCGTGTTTGCTCTGTCCTCAATTTGTATTGTTTGAATGGAATTTTGAGCTTGATTACTGTTCATTATCTACATATTTCACTCTAGTCTTTCATTAAAATAGATATAATAAGACAAAGGCTTGTATTCTATTTACATGTACTATAAAATAAACTCCATCTGACAAGTCTAGATGAGAGACAAAAATCATCAAAATTTTACCAAGATGAAAAAAAAATATTGAAAGACTTCTCGAGAGTTATTAAAACTTAGAATGAGATTCCTAAACTTTATTAAGACGTCTTTCCCTCTTTTTGTCAGAAGAAATTTTTATATAGAAATATCATCTAGAAGCTTGATAACAATGATTGACCATGATATAAAATTAATTGTGGCATTGTTACAATTTCTACAATTAGAGGTCAAAAGGTCAGTTGTCATACTTACGGGAACTCCTCTGATGCCTGGTTTGCCATCTTTCCCAGGAATACCCAATCCTCGCTCGCCCTAACGTAATAAAGGAAACACGGATGTCAATTGCCCAAGTACAATATAGGTCAAAGGTAAGTCGTTTTTGTAAAGAATAATTGAGACTCATTTATGAAAACAACAAAAAACTCATCTTTCATCGCATATTCATATCTACATTTAATTTTTCTATATATTATAAATTAGGGTCTGGGAGCTAAAGAACAACATTTGTACGCAGTCACAACGCATTTGTATTGCAAATTTATTAGTTATTCAATGACAATCTAAGAAATCTCCTTTTTCTTCTACCCGCTGATGAAAACAAAATCGGGATTCCGCGGATTTAGAACTTCTTAGAAAATGAAGTGTGAAAATGTGCATCCATTTCTTCAAACATTGTTATTTCATTTCTAGAGTATCAAATATCAACTTTCTTATATATGGATACATTATATAAATATAGCCCTTTGATGAAATCAATCCATAAATATATCGACTTCAAAGAAAAGCTTATCGACCGAGTACGAAGTGAGTACAAGGTCGATATGCTTTTCTGAAAAGTCGATATATCTATGGATTGACCGAATTAAAGGGTTACATTTGTTATATCATTTTTCTACGGATATTGACAAAACAAAATTTGAAGATAATGGTAACTAAAAGTTTTTCTCTTGTCTTTTCTAACACATAGAGACTATCAAAATAAAATAAAATAAATATTGAAATTTAATTTTACTACGTAACAAAAAATACAGCCTACCTGTTCCCCTGGTGCCCCTTCATCACCTTTGGCACCTTTTTCACCCGGAAGTCCTCTTTTACCCAGAAGTCCCCGTGGCCCTGGTCTCCCAATACCTCGTTTTCCTCGTTTACCCTTATCGAGGAAAAAATATGATGTAGATTAAAGGATAGGTACGTTTTTAATTAAAACAATTCAACTTTTAAAAAAATTTTATTTGGAGATCACATAAAAAGATATTTTAAATCTTGCATTGAAGTTTTACAGAACCATGCTGCTTGAAGCAACTCGATCTTAATAATGTAACATCCATCCAAGTTAATAATATGTATGCTAGAAGCAATCATATTAATTCTTCCATTTCCATTAAAAGTTGGTATGTTCCCAATTGGGAAAGTAGAGTTATGAAATCATTAGAAATCAAAAACCTTTAATGTTGTTTTGATTACTATAAAGTAGGTTTTAAAACTGTTAATATTTAAATTATTTTTGTACATGCACAACTTCTTCATGCAAACAGATTTAATTGAAAAAATATGTTAATGGTAGTCTAACAACCATCTGAAACTGTATGATAAACGTGATGACTTAACTTTTCAATCGTCAACTTCCCTTACTTATGCAGCAATATACCTTCATCATCAGCATACGGCGTTTAGATCTCTCAGTTGATACGATAGACAAGGGCATGCACTACGTTTGAATAATTTCTAAAAACAAGTAAATTGGTTAGCAATTTACCTTTTTTAGAAATTTTCATTTAAAGTCATCCTTTCGTGAGTTCTAAGGTCGATAAAATTATGTTATCAGTAAATAGAATTTATCATTAACAATTATCAAATGCTGACTGTCGTTTTTCATACTAATTGTTAGGTCATTTTATGCAAACTGTCGACGGATTTTCCTGTTATTTCCCGATCATGTCAAGGAGCACAAGGCGGGTGTGATCGGTCGGCGAGGTGTGCTCACCCCTCCATGGCACCTGATTTCATCTGATATTTTGAGGTACGTGTTTGCTCTGCTCCAATCTTGTATTGTTTATTAGACATTTGAGCTTGAATACCATTCGTTATCTCCATACATTCCATCTATAAATACTATAATTTCGGATTCTCTTACTTCATACAAAGAAACTGTTACTAAACATTTTGATAAGACAGAACTACGTATAACTGCAACAAACCTTAGCAATGACAAAATAGGATGAGGAAGATCTATTTTTTAAAAAAAGCCGGCTTTATGTTATTGCATTTTCATGATTTTTGCAATCGTCCTCGAGAAAATATTTGCACCCAGAGAAGTATTGAAAAGAGCAAATGTTTCTTTAGACAACAAGAAGTAAAAAATATTATTTGCACAAAAGGAGATGGGTGAACATGTCGACAGATAAGCCCATAACGCGACAAACATTAAGGTGAAAAATTAAATCTCAATCTTATCAAAATTTTCCTTAATATTTCATATAACATTTAAGTATATTTCATGTAAAATCTCTACAACTTGCTCAAATCTCATGAAGTTTGAAGTTATTTGCATTTGAATTATTATACACACACGAAAGAGGACAAAACGAGTCATTTTTTTCACACTATAACACTATTTTTCGTTATAAGTGGTTCTTCTCTCCATTTTTTTGAAAGATAATCCTCAAAGTTTGCATAAAAACATACATATTTTGGTTTCCAAAATTATGGAGCAAAGACCCACTAAACCTTAAAAATATAATTTTATGACATATCTTTCGTATCTTTTAGAGAAATACTAGAAGTCCCTTAAGTCAATGGTCATATCACAAACACTTCATACTTCATTAGGACTTGTGTAGCGTAGTGGTTAGCGTGCTGGTCTCAAAAGAGAATACAGCTCAGGCTTTTTATTGCCAGGGTTCGAACCCAATGGATACCACATTATTTTTTTTATATCAAAGAATAAATTTTAACGAAAAATTTTCCTCAAAACTTTTTGTTTCTCATGATTTCATAAAAATCAATGATGAGAACTTTACTCTAAATACTAAATTCACAATTTGAATATGATTCTTATATATCTGAAGCTATTGGGCTTTCTGCACGCTAAGTTCACCCATCTCCTTTAATTTTTTTTCAACCTAAAGTTTTAAAATGTTGTTTCTATAAATGTTGATAGAGCTAAAATAAAGCAACTGTGTTCATCAGTTGATTGAAATACTCACTAAATATGAAACTCAACTTGTGCAACATCTTCAGTGATAGCTACAGAAAAACAAAACTACATGTATCTATAAACATAACACATGCCGAACATAAAACAACATGCAGACCACTGAACACTTTGTTTTTACTATTCATTCATGTTTTATTAGCAGGGTGTACATTCGCACCACTTTGATATTTCTTTACCTTTTTGCCGCGCCTCCCTCTGTCACCCTTTTGTCCTCTGACACCTGGTAATCCCGGTAGTCCTATTTCACCCTTCATGAGGAACAAATTCTTTGTTATATAGAGCTTGACATTTTTAATTGAGTAATTCTTTGATAGATTTGCAACTTTCAACAGCGCATTGTCAAAATGGTTATGCTATCTAGAGTATTATTTATTATTTGCCAATATATACTATTAATCTATATAGTATGAGATAAATGAACAATTTCAACAATTTTAGATTGTTAAACTTGGAAATACATGACTGCAAATACAAACCTTCTGCAAGCTGAAAAGATGTTAGTTGATGCAATATGTTAGTGGACTGCAGCAAATACATGAACATGCAGAAAAAGCAACTTTCAGTTTTCCCGCCACCAAGGATAGCCACCGAATACCTCCACTAATTGCCTCCTTCTTGAGCGCCGTCTGTTGGCACAGCCTCGATTTCGTGATCGTCTCTGACGTAATTGATCCTCGCCCTCATCCGAGTCAGGAGAGGATGGATCTCCCGATTTTACAGCACTTGACAACACCTCCATGCGACATGTTCTCGAATGGCGCTTAAGGCAGACAATTTTGAAAGTTAAGCAGCGTTATTTATTGATTATTTTGTATTTGCTGCAGTCACCTTGATTTTTTTTCAAATATTGCTGCATACACACAAGGTACAGTTTCTGCAGCGCAATCTTTCCAGTAAAAGCTGATTAGTAACCTATTGAGACCATCGCAGGATGATTAAGCTCACCCGTGGTCCTAAATCCCCTTTCTCGCCCTTTATATACCCTGCGGGATAACCCCTTGAATTGGGTACAGATAACATGAGACCAGCTACCTGAAATAAATTTCATTTTAACTGTACCTCAGTTCTTATATTTACGCCTTAGTTTGGCCCACAAACTATCAGACATGCATATAATGCGTCCCATCTCCATGCTTATGATCGAATCTAAATTCTTACAATTTAAGATTAACTATACCAATGCATTCTTTCTATCAAATTAAAACCTATCGGTCACACTGTCTTGACGCCAAGCAACTCAACATTTATGACGTCATGCAATTGCACATGCTCCGAGACTTACTTGCTGACCTTTAGGACCTGGAGGTCCTGGGTCGCCTCTACCGGGGAGACCTTGAACCCCATTCGATCCCTTTATACCCTATCATGAGGATATATTGGTTGGAAAGAAAGTATAAATACATGTAGGTAAGATATCCTACTTTAAAGATGTATTGGATGGAGAGAAAATATGAACTGAACTTCTCACATTAACTCTTCAATCAAATATCAGAAACTTACATAGGCCTTAGATATTTGCCATTTTTTATCATGACCCATGGTAAACCCTAATCAATTTTTAATTAATTTCATTTTAATGCATGTATTTATTTATAATTTAAAGGTTTTGGACTTTTTTTTTAGTAATTTAAGGATATCCTCCTTTTAAAGGATAATTTTCAAATCCTTGTAGAAAACGTTAAAATCAAAAATTCAAATTTTAAAATTTCCTTTTTTTAAGATAATCTATAAATTATAAGGCAAAATATTGCCAGTAATTCTTACCGGTACTCCCGGATTGCCAGGAACACCCTACGAAGGAAAAAATAAATGTCTACTTCAGTGGTTCTATTTCACAAAAGTACTGACTTAGATTTCATGTCATACACTCAATAATCTACTTACTCGATCGCCTTTAGGCCCAGGGGGTCCCTGTAACAAAGATACCCCAATATAGATTAATAGGGGAAATGGGTAAAAGTTATTCTAACCTGCTTAAGGAAAATGAAAATAAGGGGCACGATATTTGTTCATTACCTAATAAACATGCAAAAAAGTATAGACTTTAACAAATTTCTATACAGTTTTCATAGTTAAAAAAAAAAGAACTGAAATTTTAAGAACAGGTTTAATAGATTCTTTCTGAACTAATGAGAAAGGAAACAAACCAGAAAATAATATGCCTGATGCAGGATGAGACCATGCACTAAAAGGACAAACAGTTTTACACAGAGATAAAAAGGAAAAATCTTTATGTTCTTCTAAAATCATTTCAAACTTTAAAATGTTAGTGATGCACAGCATGACTTGAAAAAAAAGTTAAGGTTTTCTGCAAAACTTAAAAAATTATTTACCTGTGGTCCGGCTGGTCCAGGTAGGCCATCAAATCCGGGTAACCCTGTATCCCCTTTGGGTCCCGGTGCACCTGGATCGCCCTGCAACCCCTTGGAGCCCTTCTCCCCTGGTTCACCCTTAATATAGTTCATAAATATTTATTGGCCAAGACTCTGAGAGATTACAATAAAGTACTGTAATCCGTCTCTAAAGAATATGGAAGAATAGGGCCATGTATTTGGCCTTCATCTACTTTTTAATGATGACTGAGGGAAAAAATAATAAAATGGCTCTTATTAAGACTACTTCAAATGAGAACTGATTCTCAATATAAAATTACGGATAACAGATACATATTCATTTTTTTTAAATTTTAACTTAAACCACACAAACACATGCACATGAATACAGAACACAAAGTACATATAAACAGGCACCTATTTATCAAGTGTTAACTACCATAAACAGTTACAAGCTAATGCAATGTGCTCTATGAATTGTCCTTTCTTTTTACTTCTGTATACATGTACAGCTCTTAAGTGAAATCAAAAACAATTTTATATGGAGATACATGTACATGTATATGATTCTTGGTAAATTGGCTTCTATAGGCCAGCAATTTGCCTTTAGTAACTTTCATTGTTCGACTTTGAAATCAAAAGATTGCAGAATTCATGTCCAGAATATAAGCAAATAAAACTTTGAAACTTATTTTACATTTTCATCTGCAATATTTTCCAGTGACAAAAAAGAAATGACGATGTTGAAGAAAAATACATATATTTCCTACAAGAATGCGAAGAGATATCCTTATTATTGATGGTGTGAGCACTATAGACAAGGTTGTTTTACCGTACATCATAGGTTCTAAAAAAATAATGTTAAGCTAGAGTTATTGTTCCTGGCTGAGGAGCCTATTTCTTAATATACTATCATTGTTAAATATATCCCAATGAAATGTTTTAGAGGTTAGCAAACCAACCAATTAGATAGTTGAATCATTTAGGATATTAAACAGTACATACATGTACATACTAGTATATGGGTAATACATTTGATCATGTTAAGAACTGCCACAACTGAAAGTTTTCCAACACTACCTTGAGAATTTCGAGCTGCTGTTCTGCGTCCACTGGGGCGGAACTGGGTACACCCCTCGGTCCACGGTCACCCTTCAAGGAGGATCATGCTTCAGTCATGCATTCATGCAACAACATTATTTAATACCTAGTCATTCCACTAAATAATCAACATAATGCACTGTTTTACTCATAGATGCATGCAATATCAATCCATTCATGTTTTTTTTCTTTCTTTTTATTTGTCTACCCTTTACCCCATCCCACCACCACTCTTTAATTTCCGAAGATTGTTAGTGTTTATTAAAGGGGGTTCGTTTCACTCCTTATTTGTCTGTCTTTTATTTTAATTTTTAGTAGTTTATTTTATTACAGGAGTGGGGATATCCAAATCTTTAGCTATATGTTTTCATTTATATGTTTAGTGCTTTCCTCCTTTTTTCTACCCTTTTTTATTTCTTTTTTAAGAATAGAAAGTCTGACTCAGGTATTCTAATGGCCGGTTGCGTATCTCGGATTTAAACCTACGATCAATGATTCCGGGTTTAAATCCAAGTTTTCGCGTTGCACGCATGTAAGGATTGGCTGAGTACGGTTCAGAATTACGGTAAATTCTGAACCTGGTGTAGGGGTGGATTAAACCCAGCTTTACAACGTTTCCATGGATTTTTTTAATTGAATTTAATTTTTTGGGTAGAATATTTCAATAATTTGAAATATTACGATGTTGCTAAGGTGTTTTATGGTAATGATGATTGCATTGATAGATTTTGCAGTATTAAAAAAGCTATTCTACAAGAAAAATTTTATGGCAATATTGCATGTTGATTTTTCTTTTTGCACAAATTCTCAACAGCTGTTCAATGTGCCGTTTTAACACTGATGTAGCTGTAGTATAAAGTTTTGGAAGATACTTTTAAAATACATAAATGTACATAAACAGGAATTTTATAGAAACTTTCTAATATACCAAATTTAAATCAAATTAAAAATTTTAGATTTTCGTCAACAGCTTATGATACACATTCCAATAATTTCTAATAATGCCGAATTCCCTAGAGATAAAAAGTCTTTCGCTTATCTGGCTATCTACACGGCCGTAGGAACCGGGTCGGGGGAGGAAGGACATGTTCGTCCCCTATAATTTTGCCGCTGTATAAAATTCTCTAGAAAACATAGTATGTTTAATGTATTATAAGGTTTTTTTTCCATTTGATTTTAAACTAAAACTTTAGATTTATACATTGTTCCTTTATTATTTATATACATATATTGTGTTTTGGTATTGATTCCAAATCTTTATCCCTGTTTTCTTATGTTTTCAGTTTTTATGTTTGAGTTTCGATGAAAGATGCCGTGATTTCAATATATATCTTTGATTTTAATAAATATATCCTTTTAATGTTCAACCAGTTACTAGTGTATTAAAACTTGTTTTGAAATGCTGTAATATTAGGAAATCTTTTATCTTTCAACATCTTATATGAGTAAGTCAAGATTAGGTAAACCTTACTCAGTTTTATAGCGTGCAACAGCAATGCGACTTAGGTAAACCCGACTCAACTGGGGTTTAAACCCGGCTTACGTGATCTACGGATCAGCCACTGAGCTGTACTTATCTGAGCCATAGATACGCAACCGGCCATAAGTATAACAACGGCGAGACTGTAAAAGTATATGAGCGTGGAGATCTTGTATGTTAAGTTTACGTAACTTTGTGGTTTTAGATATTCACCACACATCACCAGAACTGATTATTTAACAGTTGTTTCCCAAACAACAGTTGTTTGTTGAATAAACAAACTTGTTATTTTGACTATGTTTTGTTTTTCCTTGATGTTTGAGTTTTCTCTCCAAATGATATCAAGTTCTCATGGATACCAAATAATTTCTAATGACTTGGTGTCTATATTACTTCTACAGGCATATGTTCTTAAAGATTGATTGTGCAAATAAGTAAAGATTTTTTCCTCCCATCATTTCGTTGTTTTGGATTATGTAAATTGGTAGTATTTCAACACTTTAATTGAAATTCAATTCTGAGGCAATATATGTGCTTTACTTTTTCATGCATTAAAGATGAATTGAACTTGGAAAAAAATTAAAATTGAAAAAAAAAATTGAACCTTACTAAAATTGAACTTAACATGGAAATATACAAAGCGATGTAATCCAATTGCATGCCTGTGGCAAGATTTGTTCATGCAAGAAGACATGTTTGACCAAAAGAAAAATTCCTGGGCAAGCGCAAATTACTGAGTATAAATTAAAATTAAATGTAATACACAACGCTGTAACGCAATCACACGTTTGTGGCAAAGTTTCTTCATGCAAGAAGACATGTTTGACCAAAAAGGAAAATTCTTGGGCATGCGCAAATTAACATGCAAGGTACCGACCTTTATTGTAATAACTTCATAAGACGCCCCCTAACAAAAACGGATATGTGAAAAAATAAGATTTTATTGACATTAGACATTTCAATTCTAATTTTGAAGAATTTCAGTGTCCGTTATATTCATTGCATTTTTTGTCACGTGATATTTGGTACCTTAAGGTCTACTATATTTCGGAACGTTTCGTCTTGGAATCGTATTGACCTTTTAACCCCCTGTAGAACAAAATTACATTGCAATAAATTTAATATAAAGTAGTACGATGTTGTGTTTTAAATGCATCAAAAGCATTTAGTGATTGGTTATAAATCCCTGCCGGGAACAGAAGTATTATATCAATTATACAATCCTTCAGGTTACAAGATACAGTGTAAATCAAAGGAAGATTAAAGATTCTGTGATAAAGCATCAATGCTACGAATTATCCTTAATATCAAATAAAAACACATCAACAAATAATCGAAATATCATATACATCTACATAAACATCTTATTCTGATTTGTCTTGAAATCGATCAAATTGCTATAAACTATGAATTTAGACTGAATTAGAGGTTTGTTTTCACCTTTGGTCCTGGTGCCCCGTCATATCCAGGTAAACCCTCATTTCCCTTGTCTCCTTTATCTCCCTGAAACACAATAAACGTGTAGTAATGTCGAGTAAAATATAAAGAAAAATATAGTTATTATTTCATATATTTAATTAAGAATTTGTCATACCTTTGGTCCTCTAGGACCCGGTTCACCAGTATTGCCCTGTGGTCAAAATTAACAATTATTAATGTTTTGTAAACTATAGTGTTGTGTTCAAATAAAATAATAGATAGATAATAATAATTTAAATACACACAATAAAACGCAAAATCAGAGACTAATCAGTACAGAGTTATCTACCTTTGGTCCTGTTTGCCCCATGGGACCCTGCAACATACAAGGAACCAATGATATTTAAGAAATTGTGATTTTATCTCATGTTAGTTGTACATGCAAACAATCTCTATGTTTAATTTAGCCAATTACATACATGTCCTAGAAATAAGAATAACCGAATTCAAATTGTATAACTTTTAAAAACTACTTATTAAAATAATAACAACTTTAATTTTCTTGAATGAAAAATATTGCCTTATCTTTTGCAGCCTTTCAAAACATAAGTTTATGCATTTACATAGCATCCATTAGGATTCATATTTACTAAGATACTAATGTTATATCTTCGGGTTAAAGATAATAAAAAAAAAATGCATTTGACAAATAAAAGAACAGAAAATCGTGCTTCTGGTTGTTAAGGAATTTGAAGTGGCCCAAAGAAAAATAAAACTGAGAACAGACTGTAGTCATAATTTCAAATTGATAAAACTTTCCAAATAATTTTGATAATCAAAATAAAATTTTCATCATATGTTTCAATTGAAGCGTTTTGCACAACTGCATTTTTTAGCTAATACATTGAATGAAACATGATATTATAAATCAAAATTTTGACTTAAGTTCTCAGTTCGTGGTGTTGGGACCTGAACTGATGAGAAGCATTTATTGTGAGATACATATATTAGATAAGTATTAAATAAGTGTGAGTTAAGTTTTAGTATTATCAGCGGGTATTTTTATGTTATTATTGTTTCTTCATCACAGTAACAAACTGAACATTCGAATTTGAAAAAAATATCGAACATAAAAATTATTTCAAGTACTCATAAAATCGAATATAAGATGGTGATTCGAAGTTAATATGCAATCATTTTTTCTCATTCTGCATTTGTGACATTTTTTTTCAAATCATGCAGGTTTTATTTGTGTCGAGTAACAGTATAATTATGTTGTGCTTTAAAATAAAATAATTTTGATGTAAAAGTCAAACGGACCGGAAACCCTGGGTAGCCGATATCACCTTTGGGTCCCTGAAAAATACATCCAAATAACTGCCTACTCAATCACTAAATCAATCAAATTAACAACTAATTCAAAATTAATTTCTTATTCAACCAAATCACTATAACAAGTGTATCGCAAATATAACTAATTACTAGTATTAATTCAACTAAATATCTAAAAACTAATTAAAAAATGAAGTTACTTAAGTTTAAATATTATTGAATAAAACTACAGACTAAACACGATGCAAAATCTCCATGTATTCTAATTCCTACATTTTAAGATCATGATATTTGTATAAATTTCTAGTTATTTTTCACGATTCAGTTGCAGTTAAAACTTCATTTATCCCATCTTGAGATACTGCATATGACTTATTTGTAGCTCTATCCCAGCAGATTAACATAAGTACATGTAGGTGCACTTTACTAAATTACCAATCGTTAAACAAATTGCAGAACTACTTTCCGCGATCTCTTTCTTTTAAATGGTTGTCTGTTTTATGTTCCATGCATTTGAAACAGAATAAAGACATTTGTCAAACTCTATGCGTCTTCATCTATACATCGTTATTCTTCATCAAACAGACACAATTGCAGTAGGCCAATCAGAGGTGCATTTATGCCATGTTAACTGCATCAGCAGCTGCCTGCAATAATGCGTTGAGAAACCACAGATCCACAAAATAGACATTTACACGTGTGCTACCCGAGGAAGAAAGAGCATACCCCCTTGGAGGGCTGACATGAAATGAATCTTAAAGCCCTCTTTTCGACATGGGAGGCATAAGCTTGAAAAAGGGAAAACTGTTAACTTTAAAAAATGTAAAATTTGCTTGATGGGAGTTGCCGTCTAGTTTTAGGAGAAATATGAGTAATTTGCACTAAGGAAATTACCTACAGACAGCCTTGAACTACAGTAATTATCTAGTCTTGTTGGTTATAATGAGCTAAAATACTACTATTAATTATGATGAATTAGTTTTAACCTACCTACGTGATAAGTGAAAGCAGGCATATCTTACAGATTGGCTTAAACATTTATTATAAATTATTAGATATATAAAGATTGTTATTCAGCATCCTTTAATATGAAAACCATTATTAAATAAAGTAGTTATATACCCTTTAAAAGAAAAGTAGAGGTGAGATAATAAAGCCAATTCCCTTCAGTAATATAAGTTAAAATTGTTAATTTTTATGATCATTGTAAATAAGAAAGAAGAAAAGATAATGTTGATTTTTAACAATACCGGAAACCCACTGTCCCCCTGAAACACATTATGACATGTACATTTGGTTTAAAGAAATACATTTTTCCAATTTTCTTTATTCATATTCATTTTTATCGAATTAAAAACCCATCAAAAACAATAGTTACCCTTTCGCCTTTTTGACCTGCAAAAGAAAATTTATCATTAGATTTTATGAATTTAATTATGTTTTTTAATTTATCTAAAAAAAAAATAAGTTCAGTAGTGCTATGTTGCAACCACTATTGAAATAACGACCACTATTGAAATAATCATATCAGTAGTGGTTGAGAGTGCATTTCAATAGCAAACATAGTTAGTAACCACTTTTGAAACACGACCACTATTGAAATAATTACATCAATAGTGGTTGAGAGTGCATTTCAATAACAGACATAGATATAAACCACTTTTGAAACACGACCACTATTGAAGCAATTATATCAAAAGTGGTTGAGAGTGCATTTCAATAACAAACATAGATATTAACCACTATTGAAATACGACCACTGTTGAAATAATTACTTCAATAATGGGTGAGAGAGCATTTCAATATGATAACCATAGGTTTCAACACTATTGAAATACGAACACTATTAAAATAATTCTCTAATTGTGGGGAAGAGTGCTTTTCAATATGATTACCATAGGTTTCAACCACTATTGAAATACGACCAGTATTGAAAGAAAAGTTTCACCGCGTAATTTTTAATTTTTTATCCAAATTTTAACAAAAATTGGATTATGGGTGAAAAATATATACATGTAGATTAATAATTAAAGTGTGTAAATTAATAAGGAAGGTCTACAATTTCTTTATATTCTAGCAATATATTTTTTGCATCATTTTCAATGAAATCAAACCAAAAAATATATACCAATCCAGGCATCCATATTTTGTTTGTATCATCTGTCCTTAAATGAAGATATAGATAGTTATTGAAATTATAATTTCAAAAGTGATTTAAATAATTATTTTGATAGTTGCTGATAATATTACAAAACTAAAACCATAATTTAATCCATATTGAAATCTTTATTTCAAAAGTGAACATTATTTCAATAGTGGTTGCAACCTATGTTTGTTATTGAAATTAATCTCACCCACTATTGAAATAATTATTTCAATAGTAGTCGTTGAAATAAAGTAAATGAATCATTGTCAATTTAACTGGATGAAAATCTACAAGGCATCTAAGTAAACAAATCAGTTGTGTCTTAAAGCATTGTTCTTCAGTTTTTGCAATGACGTCATGATCAAAGCTGACAAACTACACTATACTGAAATTTTGATGACTTTAACATAATGTTTTTGATAATATATATATACAAAAATAAAGATTTTATTCTGCGTCAACTTCCCGGTAAAAATAACTAGAGAATATACAAGAAAATATCTTCATCACCTGCATACGGAGTTTATATCTTTCAATTGATTCGATAGGCAAGAGCATGCTCTACGTATGAACAATTTCTAAAACGAGGTAAATTATTGACAAACAAGTTGATGGACAAAAATTTCATTTAGTTGACTAAAGTAATCATAAATTTCAGAAGTCACAAGTGTCTATGGTCCTTAACTGGTAATAAACACACGTATGACCTAAATTTAAGTCAGCCAATACAATTTATTTTAGCAAACATGAAGCGTGACGTTTTTCATACTAATTGTTTGTCCATTTGTTATTTATATATACTGAAATTTGACGAAAAAGTAGTGAAACTTTCAGAACGCAGTGATGATTATTTTTCCACTTTATTTCCCTGATGACTTTAATCATGACAAGGAGTACACGGCATGGGTGTGACAAGTCGGCATGGGATGACCTTGTCAGCCAATACAATTTATCTCAAATGCATGGCACTTATTGTTAGTCCATTATTTATACACTGAATTGACGACTGATTTTTCTGTTATTTCCCGATCATGACAAGGAGAACACGGCGGGTGTGACAGGTCGGCAGGGGATACTCAGTCCCCCATGTTTGCTCTGCTCCCATTATGCTCGTATCGTTTTAAGGACTTTTGATCTTGGATACTGTTCGTTATCTCCATATGTTTCACACATTTACATTTCCACAGACGTCACATTCATGAATGTCATCTTTATTGTAATGAAATCATAGGCATACAATAAGGAGATAATAATTAATAATTCAAATCAAAAGTCCTTTGAAACAAAAAAGAAAGGAAACACAACAAACAAGTGCCTCTTGTTACATCAGAGGTGGGATTATGTGCCATTTAGAAGTAAATATCTTCTATCGTCACGGGCTTCTTGTCATGACTGGACAAACGGGAAAATCCGTAAACAAATCAGTTTGTAAATAATGACCCTAGAATTGTAATGAAAGACATCAGTCAGCATTCGACTTAAGGAGAAATTATATTTGCTGACAAGGTCAATGTATTGACCATAAAACTTCCAAAATTTTGACTTTAAACGAGACTGTTGATATCCTTGTTTCATCAACATGTTTTTCAAAGGTCTTTCCTAGATTTAGAAACTATTCTTTATTAAGATCATGCTCTAAAAGTAGTGAATTTAGAAACTATTCTTTATCAAGATCATGCTCTAAAAGAAGTGAATTTAGAAATTATTCGTTATCAAGATCATGCTCTAAAAGTAGTGAATCATCTATGGGATATAAAGTCCATATGCAGGCGAAATGTGTATATGCTATTAAAATAAGAAAAGTTGACGATAGTAAGTTGAAACTAACATATGTATGATAATGTTTTGGTGTTAGGTTACCGTCTTTTTCAGGTAAAATGTCCAAAATATGAAACTGAGTGAATTAATAATACGTCTAAATTTGAGTTGAAGGCCAGAGCAAGAGTTTCTTATTTTCACGTACATGGTTTTGAATAAATTCTTATTCATGTGAAGACAAAGATAAAGTGCAAAGGATTAATGAAACTTGTTTGTTAAGCATTCTTCTATTTCGATCTAGAATGTATATTTCTGGATAAATACTTTATTACAAGACTTTATATATATTATATTGTCAAAACTTCTTTGAGATTAGTTTAAGAACGTTCCTTGCAAATTATATATAAAAATTCTAAAGTTTAGAGAACATTATGTGAAACAATATAAAGACTTTCTCTAAATTCCAGTTCCGCCTTTCTGACTGAAACACATATCTTCTTTATTAAGAAAGGGTTGGAACTCAAATGAACAGGAATTAACGGTATGCTTTCAAGTAAATTCCGACATTATTTTGTCAAATTTACAACACATTGTGTACGAATTGTATAGAATTTGTAAAACATGGTTTATTACACAAACATTCGTTTACATTGAATAAATATCAAATACCGGTACTTTTGCCTGTGAACTCCTGTTTTTCACATGCGTCCTTTTTGTTTCTCGGGTCTTTCATTTAAATCATATTTCGTTTGTTTTATAAATTTCTTGACATTCATATATTTTTTGATAAGTAACTGAAAGTAATTTTTGAAATTCAACGAATTAAAGTTATATAGGTAGTATTCAATACTTTTTTACTTCTAGAATTTAAGAAAAGGAATTCACACAAGTGAATAAAACTGGTTGTTGACAGTTAAATTGCCTTTATTCTAAACCTTTAAGCAATATATTCATCAATTTTACTGCTCCAAAATTTAGCAAAGATTCTTTGTAAATTTAGCGAAGAACACATATAACTTTAAATTTGTGAAAGTCTAGACAGAGTTCATATTAAGACTATCGCAGGTTTATTCGACTTCATTCACAAAATTGGGGAACATCATTTCTTCAATGAACAAATATCAAAAGCGCACGCGTCACGGTTCTTCCATTTTCGTTTTATCACGGGATTCTACGCCACGCGCACCTGTTGATGAGATTTTAAGGGGGAGTGTTTTTGCACTTGCTTCTGATGTAATAATCCATTGCTTCTGTGATCATAAATACGGAGAAGTGTATAAAAACAAAGATAGATAGAGTGTACTTAAACGTCCTACCCCATAATTACGTTGTGCTTCATTGTTAAATTATTACACCTTTGGACAAAAAATAGCTATGTTATCTTCAGCCGTTCTGGATCGCTCTGCTCTGTCTATCTCAAATGTTAGGCAAACATTCTTTGGGATACGCTGCGCATTCATTTGATATGCTGCGTTAGTTTGTCTGTTTCATTTGCCAGTGTAAAACATTAATATTTCATTTGACAATTTATGAGTTTCTATTACTAATCTAAATGTGCTATCCTATTTTTTTTTACACTAGACGAGGGCTTACCAAAGTTAATTGTCCAACTACTAGTAACTCAATTCAGGATCAGTAAACTATACTGAAAATGAAATAGAAGTACTAGTAAATAGAAGTACAAAAATAATATGGACTAAACTTGTTTTTCAAAGAATTTTATTGGTATAGTTAACTGTTTAAATCAAAAGACTTCACACTGTCTATGTATGAATCTTGTATATTTCAAAGTGAAAACCCACATTGTCAAATTTCATTAAAGGCTATCTACAGTGCATTTAATTCCAATCCCAGAAAACATGCAGTCTTTGTATTTATGTAATTGGGATCTACCACAGAACAATTTAAGATTTGGAGAAGATTTCGTCCAGACTCTCCATTTCCCGTATTTAATAAGACATATGTTGCCAGTATGTAAACTTTATTTCAATTGTTTTGAGCATGAACCAATCACGCGTAATAAGCAGTATTACTGAGGTTTATCTCGGAGTTAATTCTTCAGTCATGGTTTTTACTATTAGAAGGAGCTTCAGGACTTGCGATTTGAAAAACGTCTTCTTTCTTTGCCAAAGCAACGGAAAAAAATTATATATATTGTTAAAAGAACTTCAGAACTTTCTATGAAAACAAAATCTTTATTATAGAATATAATGGTCTTATTTTGTCTGGCTTATGACGCAAAGCTGATATTCAAAAGAAATTCATCTGTTACAATCTTTTTTTCCATACTAATTTTATTATTCTGCAAGCAAAAGTCGAATAGAGACAGCATGGTATTTACCTGTAGACAAGACTCGGATTCTAATAATACTGTTATTAAATTGTTTTAAATATTTGAACAAACTCTTTAACATCCGTTTGCTTGTCCATGTTATTGCAAAATAAATGTTTAACTTTCAAGATAAACAAGTAAATGAAACAAGAATACAAGAAATTTCGTATAAAAAATCATCATTTCTGACATAAGTTTTACTAACATACTAATTGTTCGACGAATTATTTCTTAATCATGACATGGACCGGTCGGCAGGGGATGTTCACTCCTCCATGGCACCTGATTCCACGTCTAATGTTTAAGAGGTCCGTGTTTGCTCTTCTCCTGATTTATATTTGTTTAACGGAATTTTGAGCTTGAATACTGGTCGTTATCTCCATATATATTGAGAGATATATCAGAACTGTGACATTAATAAATATACATTTATAATTTCTAATTAATATGCACTTTATGCTCACTACCCAAACTGAAGATATATATTTTTTTTTTCTTCTCTTATTTTTTTATGAACATAAAAAACTTAATTGCGAAAAAAAAACATTTCGAAAGTAGATATACGTTATAAAATGGTTTCAAACAAGATTTGCAAGCTTTGGTTATGAATAATCATGTTTGTGTCTTTAAAAATTATAAATGTATCTTAAGATTTGACCAACATAATTCTTAGAAATTCTTTTATGATATAAGTGTTTCAAAAATATATAATCTATTACTTAGTACTTAGAAAGGAATTTTAAAAAATCTTAATAGTTAACTGATATATCAGATGAAGCATGTATGAAAAAGACTTTGAAGAATTTCTAAGTTTTTTCATTCATAAATATTAAACGAAACGGCGAAGTGGGTTAAAAATAGAAACTTTAAATATCTTCTAAAACATTAAACTCTTAATTCTCTCGTCATCCCAAGAGATGGATGAGATATGTCATTCGACATTCTTTATGCGATTAAAGAAATTTCTTAGATGAAATTTCCAAATAACATAAATTGTTGCTGATGAAAAGTCAAATCGTTCCCTTGCTTTGATAAGGAAAGAAAAATAAACTTATAAGTGAATTTGCTTGTTTAAATATTCATGATTTCATTTTCCTATAATCGTTATCGTGCAAAGAAAAATAATCTTACTAGCTTAAAACGTCAATAAAATTATTTAACTTTTTCTAAATTTATATCCCTCGACAAAACTATTGAAAAAATATGAAATTATCAAATTCTCATTTGTAAAACAAAACATTTTCAACAAAACCTGTCAGCTTTCGAACAAGTATGTAGAAATAAGCAGCATCTTTAGATAATCTGCCGGTATCAATAAGACAAACTCGGCCATTCTTCCACGTATTCATCTGTCAGTATTCATTGTAATGCATGGACCTGTATTCGGTTACAAAACCAGAGCTCTCGTTATCAAGTTCTTGTCACAACATGGCGGTTCCTTGTTGATTATTGATACCAGAAGCAGTTTAGTGGTTTCTCATTAATCAAAATAGAATTCTCTTCGAACACGTTGAGAGGTGGTCCAGCGAGGCTACCACTGGTTTTACACCTTCATATCCCGATAAAAGCAACTTTAAATGAGACGTTGGCTTTCATTTTTGCTCTAGAGCGACAACAAACCCTGGTACTTTTTATCATGTATGCATTTAAGTTGTTTTTGTCAGACAAGTGTTTGACGTTGTTTTTTTTTCCATTTTTACTTCTGACCTTGTACGACCTTAAGGCGCGGAGCATACCCAAGGAATTCCAGGTTTTGATACTAAAAATGAATTATGATTGTTTTCTATTTATCAATAATGATGGTTACTTGTGAAGATTGCAAACCATGTATTGGCAAGAAATAGAAAAACAAAACAAAGATTATTATAGAAAGACCATCTGTTCTTCACACGGTGAATACATCGCATTTATTTCTAGGTGAAAGGTTAATGATTTTTATTGTTTATACGTTGAAGTTGTTTTGCCATTTTAAACAGCAAGTTGGTGTCAATTTAATTTACCCTACATACAGCTATAGGTTATAACGATACTCAGATATACCGACAATGTTTTATCAGTTAGCTAACTAGTTATTTTTATTCATATGTCAATCGATAAATTTCGATGAACTTGATATTATAAAAGACACCAGAGTCTCTGCCACATCTGTTCCATATTTGGATGTTTTGCTGTCTATAGACGACTAGGGCCGACTACCAACTAAACTGTATAACAAATGTGATGACTTCAACTTTTCTATCGTCAACTCTCCTTATCTATGTATTTTAATTCCACTTTCACCTGCTTACGGTTTAAGTTTGTGTCTCCAAGTTATTGGCTACTCAAGAGCTTGCTCTGAGAATGACCAACTTTTAAAACGAGGCAGGCTTTTCACTGATAAGTTGATGTTACAGGGATTTCAACAATCTCGTTTAATGTCAGTATTCATGAATGTTATGGTCAATATAATTATTGTGTTATTAAATATGGCCTACCATTATGTCGTACCGTATTCCCCATTTTCAAAAGTGAGTTATCTCCCCTCAAAATCGGAACTCTTCAACACTAGCATAACTTCCGCGGACTACATGTTACGATAATCCAACAAAATAGTAACTTACACGCTGTATTTAAAAATTTTAAAAGAAGGAAACGGTGTGCTTTTTTATAAGATAATAAATTATTTTATAAATCGTTTTAGCCCCCACCCCCTTTCTAGAAAGCTATACGAATTAGCCAGGCACGTAGCATCGTCTTTAAAAGTCGGGGGGGGGGGGGGGGGCAAGTTTGAAAAGAAATATTTTTTTTTACCTGGAAAAGTTGGCAAGCAAAGAAAAACCTTGCCCAAAGTTGAAAAAACTTATTTCAGTACCAGTTCCTTGGCATCCAATATACATTTCCCTTATATAACTTTACCGTAGTATAAACGTGTGTGTGTTAGATTTTAAACATTTTTTATTAGAAAAAATAATATTGGGAAAAAAGTGGGGGTGGGGCTAAACCCCTTGACCCCGCCCCCCCCCCCGCCCCCCTCCGTGCGTACAGGTACAGAGAATATGTAAATGGGTTGAACAGTTGCCTATCCATAGTTGTGAAAATTAAAAATTATTGATTTTTTAATTGTGAATTCAATAAAATTACGGTACATATATTTGTACATGTATGTCAGTTACAGGAGTCTCTCTCTCTCTCTCTCTCTCTCTCTCTCTCTCTCTCTCTCTCTCTCTCTCTCTCTCTCTCTCTCTCTCTCTGATTGTTTTTTACACACGTTGCAAAAAAAGAATAACTTATAAAAATAAATACATGTACTTACACTGAAAGGATTTTAAAAAAATAAATAACACTTGAGAAAAGATTGTTTTCAGTTAATTAACGAGAAATACGCTAGGAAATTATTGTATCAATTTCGTGTTTCTGCTCTCAATTCTCTATAAAACAAAATGTGTATTTTACGCATGGGAATATACATGTACATATGGTTGATCCTACACTAAAACTTTGATTAAATGCAGCTCAGACTTTATTAATATGTAACAAATATAATCGATGCTATTTTAAAGTCAAACATTGTTACATGAGCTGCACATGAGATTAAATTATTCATTTAGAATTCCATTCAAAGTTTTAATACTATATAGTGAATCAATTATTTTACAAATTTCTAGAAACACGGTTAATTCAAATGAATTAGGCCTTTAATTGTCACCAAATGTGTTCTTGTAAGTAAAAGTTCTATGTTATTACATACAATCGAGCAAAAACGCAGTTTTTTGGTATCGGTCGCGGAAGTACGAACTACTGCTGTATATATATGCAGCGTTTTCAGAGGTAAAACTGTAGATTGACATGTCATCAGTCTCCAAATAATTGCTAGAGATACAAAGAAAATATGGCTGCAGCAGACTAGATTAATTCGTAAAAACTTTATAACTAAAAATTTGTTCCGCACATTTTGTAAATAATGATGATGTTATCAAACATCCACTACCGAAAATTAGCTTTTTTTTTTTTTTTTTTTTTTTTAAATAGGTATATTCGAACTATGTATACGGCATTTTATCAGCCTTAATTTGTTTTTTTTTTGTAAAGGGGGGAATTTCACACACAGCACCTTATTATAGTACTACACAGATTAATACAAATCCAGAAAGAGACTATGAGTGGGCAATTTAAAAAAAATACGAATCAGTTAAGATTTCTTTTTATTCACAAACACAATAACATTTTTCGATATGACAGAGGCATACACCATGAACATGTTTACATCAAGAACGTCCGCGGAAGTGACTTTATTTATAGCGCATGCGTATTAAACACAGGAAAAGAGTTCCCTTCAGGGGAAATAACTCACCTTTTGAAAATGGGGAATATTGGCTGACTTGTTTCATGCCAATTGTACTTCTAGGCCTTTGTTTTTTAACTGAATATGACTACTGCATGATCAATAAATACGGCTTAAGGCGGTTAACAGGGGGTGGTCACTTCTCCTGGCACCTGATCCCACCTCTAGAATTTTTAGAAGTCTGTATTTTATGTCCTTTTCACATAATATTTGCATTGTTTATTGACTTTTTTTCTCGTTATTTTCACCTATTTTACAAGTATCATAAACAAAATTCTAAACGTAACAGAATAATCTCATTTATATGCCAAAAGGAAACTCAAAGAAAATGACATCAAAAGGGATGTTTAAAATCATTTAAAATACCCGTGCTTTAGTTACATGTGCTGATTTTATTGCAGACATTGAACGTCGTTTTTACAATAGAATGAACTGCAGGTGCTGTTGTGATAAGATCTCGTAAAATAAGATGAAGTAAACACAAATTACCGTCATCAAATTTGATACCTGTTTGAAAGAGGTTCATGTCTTGTTTATGGGCTACTAAGAGGTTGTAATGGTTTCTTATTACACTGTAGCAAAAGTTCAGAGTATTCAGACACGGTACTCAAAACCAGGGCCACCAACTACCCTCTCTCTCTCTCTCTCTGCGTATGTCTTGCAGACGCAAAACATCAACAATTTCTCAAAAAGCAAAAACAATATTTCGCACTTTTCCAAAATGAGTTTATTCAATTAGGAAAGCGGATTAAAAGTGCTTAAACCCTAAACACAGGAAGCGCATTTAATTAGTGTCTACAGACCTAATTAGACGTTCAAACTTCCCATTTTTTAAACAGGATAATCCACAACACAAGTTATCTTTGACATGCAGAACTCAAGCATGTCACGGTTCGACGACATTGAGGTTCTAGTTAGCGCGGGACACGTGAGGAGATGCTATCGCGCGCGTGGATCTGCTCGGTGGGGTCGATTATAAATATTATTAGTTAATAATAAACTGTTAGCTAAAAACTATCTTCTTCAATGTAATCGAATTGAAGAGGATCAGGATTTAAGTCGCAGTCAATATATTAGATTCGCAGTTCTTATCTCATAATACCAGTAGAGGCTAATTACTTTACGTAAACAAGATTCTTGTTGAGACAATCCAGATCATAGCGAACTTCACTTGAATTTGTATACATTCTAACGTCTACTTTTATCCTAACGTTGTTGACATTTTTCTTTCTTCATCTTTACGTCAAAATTACGCCACGTTTGAAATGAAGACATTGCCTACAATCTTGTCCTTGAAAATCTGAGTACATTTTGGTAATATTTAAAGGTTCCTTAAATCTAGGACTTTGAAAACTTATGTACCTTGTTATACAAATATCCATTGTACCTGGCAATGAATGAGCAGTTTCGTGACTTGATCGTGACAGAGAGAAGAGGTGTTAATGGCTGAGTCCCCTCAATTCTATCAGCAATTGCAAGATTGTGTACATATATAGACATGTAAAATATCGGTGTCATTTTTAAGTGTGGAAATGCTGCAAATAAGTTACCCAGTTTTAATTTATGGAACAACCAGACGTGTTTTGGTTGCAGCCTTGACCTCTAGCGTGCGTGGGTGGGTTAATTAGTACTCACCTCGACAGGTACATGACTGTCTTTTATATCGAGGTTGGGAATGCGTGTAGAAGTTGGGTAGCTGCGCCGTTACTAGTTGCAGTTTCTACAAAAATAAAATTTTAATTTTGATTAATTTAAATACACGTTTTCCTTTCCTTTTCTTGAAAGAACAACATACTGTATACGGTTTCTAAATCCTCAGACTATTTTGAGCTTAATCCTACGGAAATGGAATAAAATCAAAAACCACGATAATGCTTTTATATACAATTCAGAAATAGTAATTTACGTGTTGTTTTTTTTTTACTTGGATAATGCAGTATTGATATGGCAGGTATTTCGGACATTTCATTCTCAGCATAGGTCACTGTTGTGCGCTTTATAGATACATGATATTGGGCTCCAAGAGTCGGACACACAGGTATCCCGTATCGGAAAAACTCAAGTACTGGTAATTAACGTGATGTATATATCCATCAGTTATTGAGGATATATCTAAGCTTATATGTCTGCTGAAGAGATTCTTATCAGATTTACTCCACATCGCTTCAAACAAATTCTATACCGTCTCTTCGCGGTTACTGAACAAAATTTATTTCCTTGAAATTGCTTCAATGGAAATCAAGAAAAATCACTGCCATGATACGTACCTTGGAAACTTCCTCTTCAACTTTGCTAGAAATTATATTCTCTCTTTCAGATTTTAATAATTGTAAATCCACTTCAAGTTTGTCTACCCTTGACTGAAGGGAGATAACTGTATTCTGATAGGACACTAACGTCCATATTGTAAATCCAAGTAAAATCACCATAAGGGATATGGCAATCCCGGAAAACATCCAAAGAGAGCACCGCAGACATTTGTCTGTCTGTAGTCGTGTCCTCTCAGGTCTGCCTTTCTCCATGTTTATTCTTTAAGATTTGAAATCAAAGTCCTTTAGAATTTTTTTTCGAATGTCGCTAACTCATTTCAACAAAGGCTGTAAAATTACTCCACCACTTTGTAAATCCATGGAAGAGAAGTGTGTGATAATCCTGAATAAAAGCCACAATCTTTGAGAAGATGATTTGATAAAAAGCCCGTTTACTTGGGTCGCATGTTCCGGTCCTATACACACTGAATGAATTTTAACTCGGGATACAGGAATCGAATTTCACCGTTTTCTGACGATGTGTCGCACATTGTAAACATCTATTATATCCAGTCATATTAACTATCTCTTATTAAAATAATATAATGGGATTTCGATATAGTTCTACAAAAACTCCTAAGCTGCTATCCGCCGTGATAAAATAACACATGGTTTGGTCGAAAACACAGAAAGACGGCAATGTTCCAGCATAAGAATCTCAGAGAGCAATAGCGAGCCTGATACACAAAATATTTAACTTCCTCCTCGCTATCAGTTATCTTTTATTTTTTAAATCAAGATCTAAAAAAGCAAGCTGTGATACCTCCGATTTGACAACATTTCATTGATTTCATGTGGATGAGTAATGGCGGCATAATGGGACGATTGCGGCGCAAGTTTTGAGATATTTCGTGAAATTTATTGTTCTATATCATAACCATGCACACCAAAAACACTAGGAACATCTGTAACACGGGAATAAATTGTCAGAGCTGCCAACTGTGCAATTCACACAAAACACCTCAAGGTGCATTTGCAGTATTGTCGCTTTCCAATCCTTAATACCTCTAATCTGGCAGCATTTGATTCAGGTGCCAGGGTTCTATGAGAATGCGCCTTTGGACAGTATAAGAGTAGGTTAGCCAATTTCTCTTGGTCATGCATTCCAACAATTAAGCCAGAATGGGTTCAATGGTCGACAGAGGGATATAAAAAGAAATAAAATATTACAAATGTCAATTTATCAAAAAGTTTGTGAAAACAAGATGTGTTTGAGAAACACTTATGCCCCATATCTTCTTATGGTAGTTTACGGCGAAGGTTAAAGTTTCTCTCGTAGGCCTAAAAGTTAAACTTCGAAGTCAAAGTAAAAAAAAAAATGTTGATACTCGAAGAAAGGACTTGTGTCAATGAATATACCTTACAATTTGAAAACTCAAATGCAACAATCAATTGAAAGTTATAAACAACGGGTTTTTAGTAAGTCAAACTCCAAGGTAAAAGGGTCAAAATGACTTACCAAAAGAAAGGCCTTTTTAAATAAGAAATATACAAGTGAAAAAAGCCCTTGTACAAATTGTTCAAAAGTTACAGCCAAGATTTCTAAGTTATTCAAAAAGGAGGTAAAATCCCAAGTTCAAATTGGTATCCGAAGTAAGGTTTTGTCACAAGGAAGACACTTTTGAAAGCCCTAGTACTTACTGTTCAAAAATCGATAAAAGGTTAAAAACTTTTGCCATAACTTTAGACTATTATAAGTGCTTGGGCTTTCATACATTATTATTAATTGTGATAAGACCTTTCCTTGGATACAAATATTTTTTTTATGAACTCAATCTTAGATACTGGCCCATTTTTTTTCAAATAACTTTGGTCTTGATTTTTGAACAGTTAGTCCTGGGGCTTTCATATTTTGCATGTATATTTTTGTGTCAAAGAACTTCCTTAGGATTTTAACAATTTTGACTTTTTGACCTAAACCTTAGGGTTTGATTTACGTTTGAAATCCTTAACCTTGGTAATATCTTTTGAACAGTTGATAATATGGCTTTTGAAATTTCACATGTTTGTATCCCGAATCAAGATCTTCCTATGGATACTAGTTATTTAGCCATATGACTACACAGTGCGACCTTGGAGTTTGACCAACTTTTAAAAATATAACCATAACCTTACCTTTTAAATGGATGAAGCCTCGGCTTTCAATTTTTACGGGTATATTTACTGAGACGCATCCTTTCTTTGGATAAGAATATTATTGATCTTTGTCATTGACTTTGGAGTTTGACTTGCATTTGAGAAACTTAAATTTGAAATAAGCTGGGAGTATCAGTGTTTCACCACACATCTTGTTTATGTACCATGCCTATTTTGTAAAATGTAGTTTCCCTCTATTGGGTTCCATCTCGCTCCTTGGCTACTGGAATTTTTAAACTACCTGGAATAATTAGATAGCAATCAAAAGGGTTCCAAAAATTTCTGTTTTATTGCATGGAATCATGTTCTCATTGATCTAGTTTGTCTTACAAGTCTAATTAAAACTAAGTATGCCTTTATTATTTGCCTTTCCTTGTGATCTTAATGAAATTTTTTCTTATTCTTTTGTAAAAGGATTAAATCTAGAAACTTGTAGTTACACAATGAGAATTTTATTATGTGTTGTTCTTTAAGAAACATGAATGAATGAAATCTTGAAAGCGTCTCTTATTGAGCTAATTAAAAATTGTAACGTGGAAATTCTGTTATGTTTTTATACACTTAATTTAGTGTTTTATATCTTTTGATTCGTCGTAGATATAATGGCTTTCGTATTTTATGTTCCTTTCCTGTAACAAGGCAATATTTGGATACAACACATTTTACCATTTGATTTTGACACACTTTTGCAAAAATATTACCAAACTTTAACCTTGACCATTACTTTTGAACAGCTGTTGCAATGACTTTCATACTTCACATGTGCATTTATTGTGACAAGACCTAGCTATACCGTCAGGTATAAATATTTTTGACCTTTTGACATTGAACTCAGAGTTTGACCCATTAACCTTGGGCATAACTCTTGAACAGTAAGTATTATTAGTGCTTACGTACATGTATTTCATAGTAATATACCATGTGAAACCTCACTTTGGATACCAATTTTTAACAATTTTGACCTCTGAGATTTCATACTGAGTTGACAGGGTTCCTTTTTAAGTCAGTCGCAAGATTGGGTTGTTTTTTTTTATCGAACAAGATCTCAAAAGTTGCATGTTTCTGCTAGGGAAACTATTAACATTTTATTTACCGTTATGACCATTCATGACAATCTTTGACGTCACGGACAAACCTTTTTTTCCAAAATGATATATTGTTATTTAATCAATTTAATTAGATTGCTATTTGATATTTCAAAAATTATGCTCTGGGGAAATCTTTGAAAGTCAAAGTTACATAGGAAAGTAATTAGTCTGATGTCGTACTTTAATCTGAAATAGCAATAAAATGTGTATGTGAAATGTTGACGCCCCTGTCTGTACGCTCAATGTCAAGGTAAAAAATGTTCAAATGTAAGTCATACTACATGATCAAGAGTTCAAAAATATTGCTTTCAAGAAAAAAAGACGTATAACAATGTTTAAATATGTGACTTACGTATATTATGATAAATATGATAAAGAGTAAAGTTTTAAAATAAAATGTAGGTCATACTCATTTAAAATTTATGGCAAACGTTTACGTTATTCATAATACTAGTAGGTCAAAATCAAAGAACAAGGTTAAAAGGTAAAAAAATAAAAGAAAGATCTAGACAAGGGAATACACGGGTGAATTATAATAAAACATATGGAGATAACGAACTGTATTCAAGATCAAAAGTCCATAAAACAATACAAAATAGGAGCAGAGCAAACACGAACCTCCAAAACATCAGAGGTGGGATCAGGTGCCATGGAGGAGTGAGCATCCCCTGCCGTGTTCTCCTTGTCATGATCGGGAAACAACGGAAAAATCCGTCGTCAATTCTGTGTATAAATAATGGACTTACAATTAGTATGAATTTGACTCATTGGTAAGTTGTATATTTGCTGACAATGTCATTGTTACTTTTCATTATACTACTTTTCATTATACTACTTTTCTTTATACTACTTTTCTTTATACTACTTTTCATTATATGCTACTACTTTTTCGTCGTTATTTGTAGTCTCGATCATCCAGACGCTTGTCTATAACACAAATTCGCTGTTCCTAGACTGGCAGTACGAAATCGAGGATCAGACAGGCAAGCCAGTTTAGGTAGCATAACATTATTTCACTTGGGTTCACGTCAAATCATGGCAAAATAATCTCAGAATCTTCCCTTCCGATTCGGGCATTTTGATACGAGAATGGAGCTGAATTTTTTTATGAGATGAAAAACAACATGTAAACTTCCTGTATTGACCAGATTTATTAAAATTTAGTGCGTGCTGATTTTTCTATATACTGTAAAGAGTGGGGAGTGATTAGGCCCTGGACTAGATTTTCAAACACCTGCTCGACTTCGACCGAAACAAAAAAAATCAGTTAGGTCATTCAAAACATTACTTGAAAAATGCTGGCCCCGGGATCTTGAAACATCTTAGGCTTAAGTCGATCAAAATTTTTATTTTGTAATAAAATGTTGTAAAGTCAAGCACACCAGAATTAAAATATTTTTAATATTGTTTCACAGAGATGTTGTTATGTGCAAATGAAGATATAAATTCCATAATTAATAAAATTGTCGATTAAAAATTTGACTTAAGTCTTAGTTACCGGTATGTTTTTATGATTCTGGAGCCAGGAGTTTAAATTCAATGTTCTTTGTTCATTATTGTATACAATATTGTTTACGCATGGTCTCTTGAAGATATATTATCGATCGAAAGAAATTATATAACATATTATTTCTTTCCGCTTTTTGAATTTATGCAAACCACGTCAGACAAGCTTTTTAGGAAAGCTAATAATTGTAAAGATTTTAGTACCAAAAAAAAAATAGCCATCCAGCAAGGCATGCAAGTTTGTTTCGGTCGAAGTCGAGCAGGTGTTTGAAAATCTAGTCCAGGGCCTAATCACTCCCCACTCTTGACAGTATATAGAAAAATCAGCACTCACTAAATTTTAATAAATCTGGTCAATACAGGAAGTTTACATGTTGTCTTTCATCTCATAAAAATTCAGCTCCATTCTCGTATCAAAATGCCCGAAGGAGAAGATTCCGAGATTATTTTGCGTCAGCCATGATTTGACGTGAACCCAAGTGAAATACTGTTACGATACCTAGACTGGCTTGCCTGTCTGATCCTCGATTTCGTACTGCCAGTCTAGGAACAGCGAATTTGTGTTATAGACAAGCGTCTGGATGATCGAGACTACAAATAATGACTAAAAAGTAGTAGTATAAAGAAAAGTAGTATAAAGAAAAGTAGGATAAAGAAAAGTAGTATAATGACAAATACCATCATATAATGACAAAATACCATCATATAATGATAAAATACCATCATATAATGATAAAATACCATCATATAATGACAAAATACCATCATATAATGATAAAATACCATCATATAATGACAAAATACCATCATATAGTGATAAAATACCATCATATAATGATAAAATACCATCATATAATGAAAGTTCTCCACATAAAGCAGTTAAGGCGTTCCATAGTTTTTGTTCATACGTTGAGCATGCTCTTGCGTATCGAATCAACTGAGATATATAAACTTCGTATGCATATGATGAAAGTATATTCGTATATTCCTGCATAAGTAAGGGAAGTTGTAAAGTTAAAGTCATCACGTTTATCATAGAGTTTGGTTGTTAGATTACCATTAACGTCTTTTTCAAGTAAAATATCCAAATATGAAACAGATGTATCAGACTCTTTTATCTCAAGCTCACCGGGATATATTGAATCGACATAAGAATGGAAATGACCATTATTAGTTGACAATACGTCGTCGATGTATCTAAATGTCGAGTTGAAGGCCACAGCAAGTGTTTTCTTCTTTTGAAGTTTAAGATTTTTGGAAAAATTCTGCTGTACAAAAATAGGTCTGCTAAAAACGGGGCGCAATTGGAATCCATGGGAATTCCAATAGATTGTTGGAAGATCTGGTCTCGAAAAACCACATAGATATTGTCAATCATTAACTCGATCATCTTTTTACGGTCAACTTCAGAGTAATTGTGTGTACAATCAGAATGTTTTAAATTAATAACAAAATAATTTTGCAAATGACCAATGACAAGGAACAAGGTAAGTTAATTTTCGAGTTCCATTTTTATTGCCCTTGCTCTGGTCGTTTAAAAGTTAAGACCAAGTTTAGTTTGTCCAATTTTTGCAAAGTATGTCGAATTGCTAATATCCAAAGAAAAGTCATATCACAATGGAAACACGTGTGAAATATGAAAGGCCAAGTGCCAATCATTTGAAAATGGTTACATGTATACACAAAGTTTAAGTTTTTGCGGACAAACAGATTAACAGACATCAGACGGGTGGGCGGGCGGGCTAACGGACATAAAATTATTTGAGTGCAAAAAGTTATCTGTGGAGGATAAATTCGGCTATCATGGTTCAAAATAAATCGCTCCATAAGCTTGAAAAACACATTTGTCTCAGAATGGGTTAAAAGGAAAATTACAGAACGATCGAGAAGCATCCGAAAGATTGCGAGGCGATGAATGAGGTGTTAAGTTTATCAACATTTATTTAAACAGAAGGATTTAGAACATTCTGGGTAATAAAACAGTCGTAAAGTGATATTTTACATTTATTAGGTGAAAACGAATTTGAGCTTATGCAAGAGCCTGGCAAGGAACAGTAACTCCTGAAATGATAATTTATACTAATGGCATGGAAAATATATTTAAGGGTCTGACACTTTCTAATTGCAGCAATTTTTGTAAATACTAAATATGTAAGGCCCTTTAGAACTGCATGCTAAATCTGTACACTTTGCATCGTGTATAAATCACATTCGGTCGTCAAAGATATTTTGAGCAATTTCAGCAAGAAAAATTCTTTTTTTTTCGTTCGATTATTTCAAATTGCTACATAATTTGTTAGCAAATCTAAGTTGTTAACTTAAGTTGTTCTCCTGCAAGGGGAGATAATCAAGAAAGGTCGAAAATAGGGTGGAGCCGTTAGAAAAGTCCTATTCTGAGTCAGAAGAGGAAACTTCCTTTCTGACTACTGGTAGTATATGGCGTTGATTTTATATCGATCCCGATGCAAGTTAGGTCACTTCGTTTCGTACAGCGCTAACTCACGCCGACACCCACAAACATTCAAGATTGCGTTACTATATTATCCCTCCAACTCTGTTGCGAGAGGATAATAAACTTGAACCTTGGTCATAAGTTTTTAATGATAGGAATACTGTATAGGGGAAAATAACTCGCGGTGTTAATATTCGCTATATTCACGGTGTTAATAAATCCGTGAATTCAAGAAACAGTGAATAAATTTTCAATAATCTCCATATTTTATTTGGAAATTTGAGAATAGACTACGATAGGTTGATATACATATTCATGCAGTACAGTAGCCATTTCAGTAATTACGAGTAGTACTTGTCATTCAATTATTTTAATTATCACGCTTTACTTTAATTCAAATTGAGAAAAAATAGCCTGTATTTGTTAAAAGGCAGTTCAAATACTAATAGCCAATGCTACATGCTTTATCAATCAAAACACGTGGGTCATGGGTTTGGTTACCCGTGCGTAACTAATGTTATCACGTGTATTTGTTACCTGCATCATCATGCATATTAGTTTTTATTGACATTTTGGTTTTAAAAAATCATTCAATTAAATATCGAACTAAATGAAGATGTTGAAGGATATATTATTTCGTTGAACAACATAAACACATTTATTTCCGTCCAGTGGTTTTTCGCCGCGTTGTATTAAAGATCCTAAGTGCGCAAACATTCATAGTAATAGCATATACGAAAGTCATTTATCAAATAAATTTTATGACTAATTTATTTGTAAAGGACAATTAAGTCAACTTTTAGCGCACTTGTTTTAATTAATTATTTATTAAATCTAACAATTTTATATTAGCCTACCCCGTTTTTCGTGAAATAAAGACATAACGCTTATTAATGTTGTTTACATGTAGCTATTGCATGGATTACACGGATATAGACAAGTGAGGTAGCTTTTATCATAAACCATTTCCGCGAATTCAAGAAAACGCGATCGTATCAGATGAGAGAAAAACGTGAAAATTACAACCCTTGAAATTAATCCCCTATACAGTAATTGGAATTACAACTCTTGTATTATACAAGTGAATTCACAGTTTTAAAAAATGTGACAATTCCTTCCATTGGGTACCAACAATTTTGACCCTGTGTCCTAGACCTTGGAGGTTGAGACTTTAATAAACCATTGACTTTGCCTATAACTTTTTAAACGGTTGGTGCCAGGAAGTAGTATTTCGTATTTCACTGCTGCAATTCATACGGCAAAACCTTTCGTTGGATACCATCAACTCTAACGCTTTAGGAGTTTGACCCACTTTTAAACAACTTTAACCCTGGTCATAACTTTTGAACAGACGTTGCGAGGACGGTAATATCTCACATGTGTATTTCTTGTGGATTCTTTGGTACTCACTTACTTACTTATCCTCTCTGTGCCCCGGAGGACGCATGAGGCTGTTCAACAAAGAACGCCACTTACGGCGGTCACTGGCAACAAACTGCCCCTCCTTCCAACTGTTCCAGCCCAGTTCTTCCCTTTCTCTCTCAAGAGAGCGTTGCCAGGTGTTCTTTGGTCGTCCTCTTTGTCTCTTTCCCCCAGGGGCCATGTGAGAGCTGTTCTAACGTGTGAGTTATCTTCCCTTCGGAGGATGTGGCCTATCCACCTCCATCCTTTTCTTTTGATGGTGCTTGATAGAGGTATGGATCTTGTTCGTTCATATAGTTGTTGTTTAGTTATCTTTTCAGGCCAGTGCATTTTAAGGATCCTCCTTAGGCATTTTCGATGGAACGTATCAAGCTTTTCGTCATCTTATTCTGTTGTTCTCTTTAGTTCAGCTCAATACAGCAACACAGATAGAACATTTGTGTTGAAGATCTTAAGTTTGGTCTTTGTGCTGTATTGTTCTGAATTCCATACCTTGGCAAGGGATGCAAAGGCGGTCCTGGCTAAGCCTAGCCTTCTCCCAATATCTGCCTCAGTTCCTCCGGTTTTGTCCATTGTGACACTCAGGTAGAGAAATGTTTCAACCTCTTCTATTTCTTTATCATTCAACCTGATGACATCCTTCTTCTTCCCATTTATTCTCATGCTTTTTGTTTTTTCAACATTAATTTTTAGGCCTGTATATTCCGCAACATCATGTTATCTCCCGGTCTTTTCCTGCATGTCGCTGTGTTTGCTGGAAATAAGTGCAAGGTCGTCTGCATAATCCAGGTCTTCTAAAGTGGACATAAATTTCCAACGTATGCCTCTCTTCTTATTGTTGGCATTTCTCATTACCCAGTCTACCACAATAATGAACAGGAACCCAGACATAACACAACCTTGTCTCACTCCTGTCTGCACCAGTCTGTTGTTCTCCCGTTCTCTTTGACACAACTAGAACTTCCATCGTATAATTTCTTGATGATATCCACATACACGCCCGGAATTCCATACTGCTTTAGTATGTCCCACAGTTTCTCTCTTACTATGCTGTCAAAGGCTTTTTTAAAATCTATGAAACTTATGTACAGTGGTGATTGCCACTCTATAGATTGTTCTAAAATATTTCTTAGAATGTAAATCTGTTCTGATGTTCCTCTTCCTCTTCGATATGCAGCTTGCTCTGGTCTTAGTCTGTCCTCTAATCCATCTCTAATTCTCTCAATCACTATTCTGCAAAATACTTTAGATGGCACTGATAGTAGTGATATTAATCTATATTTGTCAAATATTGTCAGATCTCCTTTCTTAGGTACTTTGACGATGAGCGATCTCTTCCAGTCTGTTTGTACTTCTTGCTCACTGATGATTCTGTTGAATAAGTTTGTAAGCTTTGATGTTGAATATGTTACGTTCTCCTTTAGTAGCTCCGCATTGATGTTATCTATGCCAGGACTCTGTCCATTCTTCATTTTTTGGATTGCCTTTTAACCCTCCTCTCTTATTGGTGTTGTGTAAATTTCTTCAATTCTGTTCTCTTGGATGGTGCATCCTACAGGTAATTTTGTTGTTTCTGTTGGGATATTAAGGACCTCTTCAAAATGCTCTTTCCATCTCTCCAATATTTTTCCATCCTCAATGATTAGTTCACCATTCTTGGACCTTATGCCACTTGTCCTGTTTCTTTTTCTCCCGCAAAGCTGCTTGGTCAGTTGGTAAACTTCACTCAGACGGTTTGTATTTGCTGAATTCTCTGCTTGGTTTGCTACATCTTCCAGATTTTTCCTTTTATCAGCTCTTGCTCTTCTTTTCACTTCTTTGTCTCTTAATTTCCTTTATTCTCTCCGAATTCGATCTTCCCATTTCTTCAGTTAGTTTTCTTCTTTCATCTATGGCTCTGTTAGTTTCTGAAGTAAGCCAGTCTTTGTGCTTCCTTTTCTTCTGGCTCAGAATCTTTTCTGCTGTTTTATTACAAATGTATATGCTTCTTTTACAAGAGTCCATTTTTCATTGATTGTGTTTTCGTCATCAGCCAGTTGCTGAAATCTACTCCTTACATCTTCCTGTTGCTCTCCTTTAGCTTTAAGTTTCTGCAGAGCTTCATCTTTACTTTAGCCAGTACTACATGGTGATCTGAATTGGCATATCTGCACCACGCATAACCTTTACATCACATACAGACTTCTTGTATCTGCCATTCAACATTACATGGTCAATTTGGTTCCTGACTCTTACATTATGGGACTCCCATATAAGCTTGTGTATGTCAAGGTGCTTAAAGAGGGTTCCGCAGATGATTAAGTTATTAAGAGCACACATTTCCGCTAACCTCATGCCATTTTCATTCATAACCCCAATGCCCTCTTGTCCGATGACTCTTTCCCATCCTTCATTCGACTTTTGCATCTGCATCACCCATTACCATCAGTATGTCGTGTTTTGGCACTTTTGCAATCTCTCTTTGAAGCTGTTCATAGAAGGTGTCCTTGTCCGCTTCGCCTGCTTCGTTTATTGGGCTGTATAGTTGTACAGCTGTATGATTGTTAACTTAGCAAAGCGGGAGGAAAAAGTGTGCGCTGTAGATTCTGTCATTAACGGGATTCCATTCCATTACGATTTTTCGGCTTTTCCTGCTAAGTCCTAATCCTCTAAGATGTTCTTCAGCTCCAGAGTACAAGATGGTCTCTCCAGCGGCTGTCTTTAGTTCACCAAAGCCTGTCCATCTCACTTCGCTCAGTCCCATTATGTCCAACTTATATCTGTTAAACTCTCTTACGATGTTAGCTGTTTTTCCAATCTAGAACATTGTTCTTACGTTCCAACATCCGATCTTGGTGATATTTTTAGGTGTTGTTATGGATGGCGTCTGCGTTCTTTTCAGGTCGTGAGGGTCCTCTCAGCTTTTCCTAATTGTCGTAATTCTCTCGAATTCCCAATGAAGGTAATCCTCATCTGGAATCTCGCATCGCGCTTGCCCTTCCTTCAGTGGTACTAATTGTTGTAACGGTTTCCGTAATCAATTGTTTTTTATGACAGGAGGTGATTAGCCTCAAGTCTAACCTCCAAGTCTATGTCTGGGGGCCAACATAGTACATGTAGTTGCTAACGATCTCCTACTAAATCCGGATTGTAATCAGAGTTTTTTTCTCCTAGATGAGTTGCCGACCAAGGCTTTCGAGCCTCATCTTCCCGTGCGCCCTTTCGAAGTTAGCCTGGGGCTGAAATGTGCCCAGTATCCATCTGCTTCCACGTAGGGGCATCACATAGAACTTGATGTGGAGAGGCTATGTACTGGCAGGGGAAGACTTACAAATTGCTTCCCTTTTCGCATTGCTGCTAGCCAGCGGTGAGGGCTGAAAGCGAGAAGTGACAAGCACACAGACACCAACACCAACACACTAGACGCATCACACAACGTTTAGCAGACTGGATTCTTTGGTAGATCGTACTAACACTTTTAACCTTGACCTTAGTTTGGTCTTCTTTTAAGAAACTTCAACGCTCAGCCATTTCTTTGGAACACAGACCTGTGTTTGAGAACGGGAACCACCACACACCCCCAACCCCGATATAGAACCCTCGGACCTATTTGACTTTTTTCACATAAATTATAATCTATCCTATCAATTCAGAAAATTTGCTTAAACAAACATTTTATTAAAAAAAATTTCTGTCCCACTCTAGTTGATTTTTAAATATTTACATTTTCAATGTCTTTGTCCGAGATAAAATTACCAAATGTAAATGTACTTTATCTCCATCAATGTATTGGCGCAGTTCCAAAAAAAACCACGTTCAGGGCGGGACAAAATAGACAGAAGCAGGGCTTGGAGCACGTGGATTGGCGGAATCAAAGCATAAATTTATTATTTTTCAAAAAGATGATCAATCGATTGCTTGCCCATAAACGCCTTCGGCGTTTATGCAAATTATTGATTTTTGAAATCGAAAAATAAGACAGTTATTCCTTAAATATAGAATGCAGGGTAGATTTTATAAAACGTTTGTTTTAGGTAATTTTTTTTTAATTGTTTGAATAAATTTTATCAGAAATATGTCATTGAAAAATAATTTATGAGAAAAATGGCGAAAAGACCTAGGGGTTAATCCAAGGGGGAGGAGGAGGGGTGGGTTCTGTCTTGTGCTTTGGAACAGTTGATTTTAGAGTTATACCATATTTCACAACTGCATTCCTTGTGGCAAGGCCGTACTTTGGATACCAACCCTTTTGATATCATGACTTTGAATTGGAGTTTGATTGAGAAACTAACCTTCGCCTTGAATTGTCATGCGGAAGACTGTGTATCACAAAAACAACATGTTCACCTTTACAAATATTACAATTTTATATAGCCAATGCGAGTTATTTTCTGAATTTTTAACGTCTTACGAAAGACAACTCAAACGTATTCTGTAGCACATGCACTTTTTTCGAAAGTAAATTTTTAACCCGTAGTATATAGTACGGGTTAACAATTTATTTCCGAAACAAGTGTCTGTGTTCTGTAGTTAGTAATGCATTGTATTCCATGCTCATTCATTTAAAATCTTATGATAATTCGAATTTACATGTCATTGAGGTACAAATAAAAATAGACAATGAAAAGAAATAAATCATTTGTATACAGAGATTGTACTTTTCAAATTATGAAAAGTTGCGATGGGAAAGTTCATCTAAGTAATCTTGCTTTAACTGGCGATGACACAATCTGATACACAATCTGATAAAAATCAGATCCTCGATGCTCATTCTTTAACGATATGTCGGTAATACGAACCTCATAAGCGACATATCCTTTAAAAAGGAGCATATATAGGATCTTATTTTTATCAGATTAGCGATGACAGATTTTTTTTTAATACTTCAGTTTGTTTGTTTGAATTTAAAACAATCGAGCTATGGGCGATATCTTAGAATCATGTTGCAAATTTTGAATTTACCTCCCCTCTAGTAAATTCAAATTTTACAACATGATATTAGGTTACAATGTTGCTTTATTTTTTACTTTTGCTTATAAATGAATTCCTTTTTATACTCTTCTTCACCTAAGCGGGGATCACAAATTCTCTGAATTAACTTGTTTGTTTTTTTTTATTTTTATATTTTATTCATTTATTTATTTACTTATTCATTTTTTTAATTATTTTATCAATTACATGTATATATATATCTATTTTAGTTTATTACAATTCTATTGATATATTTATCTTAAACAATTATCTTAAATAAGACGACTGGGTATGTAGATATGGGTATGAGTGGCTTCTAGGCACGTATTAATGTTTCAAATCCATAATAAATAAGAATATTTTAAATTCCATAAAAAATGTGAATTTTATACTTCATAAAATTGGATTTGTTGAATTAAAGGCCAGTTTTCTTGATGAATATTAAGGCGTTTAAAAAAAGGATTTCCTACTAAAAGAATCTCATTTATTAAATAATTCCATATTTATAATACCTACTTAGCATGCTTAAAGGCATAATCAACATTGCTTGTTTTCTGGCATGTTGAAAAAAATACACATAAAATGAAAATGAATTATATGTGACTTTGAGATATTAATAAATAAACAAGGTTGTTCTCTTATAGGAAGATTTAGAAATATTAAGCTTGTGTGTATAAGGGTGCTAATGATTTTTTTTCTATGTTAATTGGACCATTGTTTAGCCAGAGGCTAAACACATCCTAGCTTCTGTCAGCATACATATAATTTTAACGTTATCATGGTTATCCACATTCAATATTTTAAAAATGAGATCATATTTTACAAGTCTTGAAAAATATTTTTTTGTGAAATTCTACTTTTTCTTATTTTCAAAAAAAAAGCGTTTTAGCTTTTCTCAGACTCTACATTTGCATCCCTGATAGCTCCACGTAACACCCGGAAGTTTATGAATCGGGATCGGTTTGCTCCAAATTACCCACAAAGCAGTTCGGGCCACGTCGCATTCGCCATAGTTCTTCAAACGTGTAAACACACATACCGGCGACTGACAGATATTCCCCTAAAATGAATATTTTCAGGTTAATCGGGGATATGTCCCATTTATTGGCAATAGTAATATTGCTGATCAAGATGTGGAAAACTCGTTCCGTAGCAGGTGAGTTGGTTTGTTTTGGAATTTGGCGTGCAAACTGCACAACTTCAGACTGGCACTGCCTGGCTTCTCAAACTGTGTGACAGAAGAGAACAATATGGAGTTTCAATGTAAAAAAAATAAAGTATCAGTTCTCGTAAATGTGTTTAGGTCAGCTGTATAAAGATGTTAGCATTATGCACAGTTCAGGAAATTCCTGTCATTTGAAGTGCGTCCATATTTGTTTAAAATATTGTAGTTCAGTTAGGTATTTGTTTTGTTAAGTAGGTATAACCAAACGCCTCCAATGTGTTTTAATAAAAGTGGATATATCCGATTGTAAAGCTTTTTGAATTTGACAGATTGTTATTGATGCAATTAGTTACACTGGGGGACATAATGAACAGATTTTTCCAATATTGACTGAGTCATCTGTTGAAAACTACTCCTTTTGTGTAGCTTTATTGGTTGTGAAGGGGAAATATATATTGAATTTGAAATTCTTCATAAAGGAAGAAAGTGTCGCATACCTTAGTTTTAAAATCTTTTAAAAACTTTTAAAAAGTTAAGGTGTAAAGGTATGTTTCTGTAGTCAAGCAATTAGAGTGAGTGCAATATTCAGTATTATTGCTGCCTGTCATGAGAAACCCTTTCTATACATTAACACTTTGAAGTTAGATCGGAATCTTCAAATTGCATGTAACTGTTTACAGTAGCTCAGTCGGTAGAGCGCTTTCTCCGTGATAGGAAGGTTGTGAGTTTGAATCTCAGTCGCGACTGACCTTGGTTTATAAAAAAATGGGTAACAACTGAGAGGCAAGTGAAGGTCAGAATTTGAAGCCCTACACGAGTATTTAGTCAAGGACCAACCTAGGGGGCGACTGAGGCGAAATAGTCGCTTTTTGGCTCCAAACTTCGCCGTAAATTATCATGAAAGCGAAGTTTAAGTCGCCTTAACATTTGCAATTCCTTTATTGAGAATCATTAAAAATCTATTAAGAAACATGGTAGAATCGTCAGTATTGTATAAATCTGGTTTTATTACTGATGAAATAAGCGAAACAGCAGGACACTTGCACCTGTTTTGCTACTGATGACCAAGCCATCAAATACTCTGTCGGAACTCCTCTAGATTTTACGCTTCCGTGTATGTAAAAGTCCATTGTTACAAGTTGTACACAACAAGACGCAAAACAGCTGGACAGCTATCGATGTCGTACCAAAGATGTTGGAGAAGATTTTAGATCTTTTTATTGTCAAATAATTCATTCATGCTGTGAATACAGACATATTTTTACTGTTAGGCTTATATTGTGGAGTTATTAACTGTCTAAGAAATTACACGTCTAATCATGCTAATACACACAGTCAAGTAGTTCGCATGGATACTACATGCAGTAGTGCATAAAAACTTTTTTTAGAAAAAGAGTTTAAGATTGAAAATAAATTTTGAAGAGAAAATAAAAAAAATATTACAATGAAAAGAGCCTGAAAATCTAAAATAATAAGAGAGAATATTAAAGTTAATTGTGCATACTATGCAAGAAATTAAAAAAAATTGATAAACAAGTTTATCAATAAGAAACTTATGATATTGTTGAATATTTTTGGGGTCAGATAATTTTATACTTTGTAATTGGAAAAATATTTTTTAAAAATTGTTTTAAAATTTTTTTTTCTCTTTTTAATTATTTTTGATATGATGTTAATACAGAAAGATTATTGAAATGTATTTATTAATAAGTTATAAACAATGAAATAATTTTATTTTTAAAAAGTTTAATAATTATGATTAATGTGCGCGGCACGCGCCAAGAAGTCTCCCTAAAATCCAAAACTTCTCCCTAAATTTCTCTGAGGGAGAAGTGAAGTCTCCCTAAATTTTTGGTCTAGGTTGGTCCCTGTTTAGTGATATCTTTTTATGAGTGATAAATTCTAGAATGGGACTAAGAACAACATACAACCAATCAATCAAATTGCATGGTATTATAAATGACATATATATTGTGGATAATGATTATGATGTCAAGTTGTAGTCAGCTGCATTTCAATTTATTTTAGTCTAGTAAAAAGTGCAAAAAATTATTAAGGAGCATTTTATTAACTATATATCTATAATTTCCATGAAAGAAAGGCTTTTTATAACCCCATGATTGAAAAGTGGGAGAGTATATACTGGTAGTGATGGGAATGTCTGTCCATCTGTCTGTACATTCATCTGTCGGTTATGCTTTGAAGTACCCATCTCTTTTCCACAACTCCTCTTTTTCCACTGAATGAAATTAAATGAGACTTTCACAGATTCTTTATAACATAATGACATTCTGCACCTCCTGTTTTACTTATTGATATGACACTTATTTCGGGTCTCCCATAGCAAAACATGGACTTTGCCATTAACCATGTCCATATGGGAGGTGAGGGTTATCATTTAGTGGGCTAATTTCTCACATTACCTCTAGTTTTTGTTACCTTTTAATTGTTTAATCTGAAAAAATAGTTAAGAATAAGACAGTCAGTCATGAAATTGCCATGCAATTCATGGAAGGTTATGAATACCAAGTGTAATCTGGAAGAAATCCTGTTGAACCATTCTTCAGAGTGAATTTTCTTTTTCTCCAGGCATTATCCTTAAAGCTTGCAGTGCTAAATTGTATGTGCTTTATGTCACTCACTGCAATAACTTCTCATATAAATCCCTGTAAGCATTTTCTACATCATGGTTTTTTCTATGCACTAATTTGTTGTTTTTATTTTCTTTATAGGAATATCAGGAAAGAGTCAGATTTTGTTTGCCTTAGTATTCACCACGAGATACCTAGATTTATTTACATCATTTGTGTCAATCTATAACACGTGTATGAAGGTTTTCTTCATCGCTGCTTCCTACTTCACTTTGTTCCTGATGTTCCACAAGTTCAAGGCCACATATGACAGTAACCACGATACTTTCCGTGTGGAGTTCCTGATCGTACCAGTTGGAGGTCTAGCCTTCCTTGTCAATCATGAGTTTGCTCCCTTGGAGGTACATTGCTTTGTTCACTCATTCAGAATGATCAGTGATTAACATTTGCAGGGAGGGTCAACCTTTACAGCTGTTTTAAAGTGCATTATCATATCTTAAAAACTAGATGAAGATGAAAATCTTCTCCCAAAAATTGACCAGTGCATTGTAACATTCATAGATTATCATTAAGCCACTAAATATTGATTATTACGTATCAGTAGTAAGAATATACTTTATATAGTATTAAGTAATATTGCAGTGATTTAAGACTTGAAAAACTGCATTGACTTCAGATTAAAGTTATCTACAACCAAACTACACAATGAAATTGCAATTTTGACTATTGTTTATTATTTTGACAACTTTCTATCGACCTTGGCTACATTGTAGATCTTGTGGACCTTCTCCATCTACCTGGAATCTGTGGCCATCCTTCCCCAGCTGTTCATGGTCAGTAAGACCGGCGAAGCGGAGACCATCACCAGCCACTACCTGTTCGCCCTGGGCTCGTACCGGGCTCTCTACCTCCTAAACTGGATTTACAGATACTATTTTGAAGGATTCTTTGACCTTATTGCTGTAGTAGCTGGGGTTGTGCAGACCATATTATATTGTGATTTCTTCTACTTGTATATAACTAAGGGTAGGTATTGATCCTAGGCCCATTTCTCCTTTGTGACCATGATGCTTCTTTGACCTATCGACAGTACTCTCGGTAATGTGTTCATGCTTACACATGGCCTTTATATGCCTTGATATGTTAGCAATGCATGTTGAATGAAATATTCAAAAAGTGATAAAAAATATTTCTGCTTTGCTTACCTGAGATTTATTATCCCATATTTAAACTTGAATACTTCAAAATATACATGTTTTTTTTACCCCGTGGAAGATTTCATAACAATTAATCAAATTAAAGTCTTATAATGGTATTAATACACACAAAATCATACAAGACTTGACATAGTACTAAGGCTTTTATATGTATATAAAGGTAGGTAAAGTACTTTTCTGACTTTCAGGAAAGGGCTCACTTCTGTTTACAAATAATGAGATCGTATTCAAGGACTCCGCGCCCCTGTTGGATGTGTAGATCAGGTACTCACACCATTTCTTGTGTGTATAGCTTATGATGGACCTTTTGTGCATGATTTAAAAACAACTGGTTTACATTCAGTTTAGGGGATAAAAATTGTACAATTAGACTAGGCTACTTATTTAATCCAAAACTCTCAAGATGCACAAAGAAATCGTGTGAATATCTTGTGTAATTTTACCTTCCATTTCTAAGAATGTAAAGCAGATGTTAGGAGCTTAAAATGGTGTGGGAATTTTATTTTTACTTCCATTTCCTTTTATTCATTTATTTAAACTTGTACAGCTTTGGTGATACATGCATAGTCAAACTTGTGTATAGGAAAAAATTGATTTCATTGGATCTATATACCAAAAGGACACTTTCTTTAGAAGAAATAGTTTTAGAAGATGATCTAGACAATCCTGCATCTCTACTTTCTGCTCTATCTCTTTGCTCAAATATTATTTCCTAAATTATTTCACATAGACTTCTCAAACTTTATTTCTATGAAACCTCGTGCATACTAATTGTACATGAAATAACTTAAAATTCCTCAGCATTTTTAATTTCTTTTCCTATGTGAGATGCTCTTAAAGCACGGTTTCCTATTATACACCTCATGACCTGTAAACGGAGAGGACAGATAAAAAAAATTATTGTACTCAACTTGCACATGATGCTGATACCCTATTTCTTCTTTCTTATTTTTCAGTGCTGAAAGGAAAGAAGATATCATTACCAGCTTAATGAACTAGTATGGGCTCTGGGTATAAACTATTTCTATGTTGGTCATCGTACAGGAAGCAAGAAGCAGGACATTTTGAGAGAGAAGTCAATGCCAAGTCATCAGAAATAACTCAAATGTCCGGCCATTATTCAGGTTACAAAAATTATGATAAGAAGACATATTGGCATTTTCTGCATTAAAAGCATAGTATGTGTATTGCATAGTTATCATACATCATTAATATATGTACATGTATGAAAGTGTTGGTTAAATGGGTTCAGTCGGTGTATGTTTGTTATTTTTGTACAAAAGTAAAACTAGTGAGGTCAAAATTCAATAAAAATGTCAAAAAATTCTAGATTGATTTTGGGAAATATGAGATAATTTGCCATTTAAAAGCTAGTCATAAGGTGCTTATCTCGATGTTGTCACTATTATTCTTTTCCAAAACCTCTAAAGAGCAGCAATGAAAGAGAAAAGAACTTTAATATTCTTATCATATTTGAAAAAGGTGAAGGTTATTTTTTTCTTCATATTTTTTTTCTTACTTCATTTTTGGTGCATTTTTTTTTTTTTGTAAACCTAGAAAGAAAAATCTGGTCCCTGTAGAAATGTGTATTATTTTTCATGTAGAGAAATCCTTTTATGCACAAAGTTCTAGATAATTGTCCATATGTTAAGAAAAATTAATTCTAGAAAACTGATTGTGTAAAACGTATGTCACCAGGGTTTGACTCAAAATTTTGATTTATAGGTACACTGTCGAATACAATTTTGTCAATTTGTCCATATATGTGAAGATACCTGAATCACCAGATAAACAAGACAATATAATTCCGGATGCTGAAGCATACGGTAATCTGAGGTTCCACTGTAAATGCACCTAAGGAGGATAATTTGTAAACAAGCCCTCCCTCTAATACATGGATTTCTTATGGATGTATTTCAGTAGTCTTTGTATAAAGCCTTGCAGCTTGGTACTATAGTGAGGAACTTCACAAACATTGTAAATACTTTTCCATGCTTATTTAATACTTAACAATTGTAATACTTGAATTAACTGTCAGATAAATCTAAAATCATGATGTACAAAGTGAACTTCATAACACCACTATTGGATACACTTCATTAAAAACTTTTTTTAATGTATTAAATACAGAATGAATATCTTACCAGGTATGATTCTAAGTCAGTAGATTTAATGTTGAGTCTGGCTCAAATGCAATCAATTCCTGGGAATATTGTATCAGATTATTTATGAATCTGTCATTATAATTTTGTAAATAAGCTTTTGCATTTAGAGAGCAGAGAGCATAGTGAATTGAGTGATAATTTGGCATCAGAAACCATTGTTAGGATGTGCTGTGTATGTCATATAGTCTTGTTCAAATGTTTTACAGTTTCAAATACATGTAAAATGTTTTGCTCTTTTAATTCTTTGTTTTATGAATGAAATTAAAATGGACAAAATTGGAAATAATACTTTACTCTTTTCTTTTTTAAAGTTTGTTTGCCTTTGTGGAAAATGTTTTATACTTCTGAATCAATGTTCAGAAAAGCTGCTTATGGTTGTGTTGCAGGAAAAGTAGCTGCTTTTATATATTAAAGGATCAAATTTGACACTTTTTCAGTAAAGCTGTATTAGAAAAGGGAGAAAGATAGAGTGCATTTTAACATCTCAGTCATTATTAGGGTTACAAAAGCCTTTTTTATCATCGTAGGATAAAAATATGAATTGGAACAAATACTGGAACAAATGCAGATTAAGAGTCGTATAACTGTAAATTCAGACTTCATGGTAATTTTAATACACTATTTTGTTCAGTTTCAGAGTTGATAAGAGTTATGTCCCTTCTTAGAGCAGTTGTATAACTAACGGAGAAGAATAAAATTTACACCTGGACTGGGATTCGAACCTGAAACCTCAGGATTACTAATCTGGTGCTCAAACCACAGAGATTTTGAGACCACTATCCACATTCTATATAATCTTAATCACCACATTCCTCCCTCCTTAAATATACTGTAAATCACTTTTTATCAAATGCAGTATGCTTGCGAAAAATTTTGCGTTTAATAGTATTCCTTAGGATTATATAGAGCAGTGACCACAATTCGTGAAAATTTTGTCTCGCTTATAAAGAATCAATGACACTTGCTAGCCGAAAATTTAGTGATTTACAGTAAAATAATCAAATGCAAGCAAAATTTTTTAGTCCTGAACAGGATTTTCACTTGCTAGCCAATATTCGGACAATGTAACCAGACAGAAGAAAATTTTAAACTGACCTAGCATTACCAGTCAGTTGCTCTAACCATTGAGCCTCCCAGCCCAACTTTGACATCAGCAGTCAATACAGCTCAAACTATATATATACAATATTATACAGTGACTGTTAAAAAGAATATTCCATCCATATGAAAAAAATTCAAACTTGATATTTCTTCCGTGTTCATGGTGGTTATCTTGCATTACCTTTGTTTACATTTTATTGCTTGTTGTTGTTATTATTGTTTGTTTGTATACAGCACTGACTTGTTCAACTACATTGTATTGTAAGTTTCTTTGGTGTCTTACTTTTCGGCATTAGAACAAGTATAACATTTATTTTTATATCTACTGAGTGCCGTATAGCATACATGTACATCAATCAACATAGCTGTCAATTGATTACAATGAACGTTGACTAATCAGGCCCTTTATATAGGGGTCCTCAGATAGAGTGAGAGTCCGATTGAAAATGGTGAACATATTCTGTTTGTGAATCATGTTCAGCTTTAAAGATGAGTTGACTGTCTACATCATAATGCAGTGATATTTAAAAATTTGAATGGTTTAAGGACAAGGCAAACACAATATGTTTTGATCTTAGGAAAACATAATTTGCTTGGATTACCAAAGCACTCCAAGTAAAATAGGGGATTGTGTGTGTGTTGTTTAACATCCCTCTCAAGAATTTCACTCATATGGAGATGCCACCACTTGCCGTTGGAGAGCTGCAAATTTTGTTGTATACTCTACACTCAGGGCCATTGAGCAGGGAGGGATCTTGTTCGTGCCAGGATATACTGCAACACGGGACCTCGGTTTATACAGGCTCATCCAAATGATCAGTCTCCATGTCCCACAGTGGGATTTGAACCCCCGACGTAAGGATCAACTCCTTACTTCGCAACTCTTGGAGCAGATGCTCTAACCAAAGCGCCACAAGGGCAACTAAAATTGGATTTTAAAATAATTAATCTAAACAAAGATTCATTGTTCAAAATTTTTAATATAAAAAGTCCTAACTGATACTTACACTTGAAGGACAAATAATAAGAGACACTAGTGTATATATAAAGAAATCTTTCTAGAATTACCCCAGGAAAATGTAAAGACATCACCATAGGGAATCAGGTGCATAAATATCTAACGAAAAATAATGATTATCACAAGTACTGTTTTCACCCCAATAACATCCCTGTACCAATAATCTCTGTAACTTCTCAGTCATATCTGAATAAAAGAAATGCTGCTTTTTTGTTCACATCAAAAGCAAGTATCTTCAAATAATTTTAAAGGGAGTAAAAATGATTCATGTTTACAAACATTTTAACACATTTTCTACTATTTAAACTTTTATTTTGAACTACAGTACATTGTCAAGGAAAATGCTCTCTGACTTAAATGCTCAATTCTTTCTGAATTTTGCTATTTTATTATATGTAATGGTATTTCAGATAAAAAACATAAAACTTTTTGGCCCTAAGATGTTGAAGTGCAAGTGGTCCTTACTGGGGTGAAAACAGGTCATCCCAACAAATGGTACAAACAGAAATAAATAATAACAAATGGTCTTGGTCTACTAGAAAAGAAAAATTAACGGAGCTAAAAATAAACCGGGGTAAGTCCTACATGATGTATTGCATAACAAGGAAAAAACTTACAATTAAGCAATAGGGACTCTCCCAAAGGAGGATCTACTGTATACATAAACTACGGGGACAGGAGATAAAGGGGTGTAGAAAAATATCTCATTTTGTATCACATTGTGTTGAATTCATTCACAATTGTGCAGATTCTGAAGTAATTGGTATTTGTGCATGTTAGGACTACTTTACAAAACCATTGCTACACTCGTCCACTGGTCATTAACTTGACCTACTTTTCACTTCCAAGAAATGCAAAATAATTTAAAACTTAATTCAGTTTTAAAGACTTATGCAGCATTACACTTCAGTAATATGATATTATGATATGTACTGCTATAGAGGTAAAGTGAGTTACAACTTTACAAATGTAGAAATAACCAAACAAAAATCATTCTGTGCTCATATAAAAACAGCTATGAAAGAACATTTCTTTAGTTATATATATCCCACCTACCTAAATAATCGATTATAATATGCAATAAAATTTTGTGTTTGTACCCTTACAGCAGTAAGTACATATTATATCATCTGAATTCATATTCTGGGTAAACAATTAACAATGCTAACAAGATATAAACTTAATATAAATACAATGTAAAGCAAGTTTTAAACTAAAACAAAATGGAAGCATGGAATAAATTTTACAGTATAAACAGATGGATAGCACTATATCATGGAAAAGGTTATAAAATCATAGGAAATGAATGAAAGTGAACTCTTATGTAACTTTACTTTCAAATGTACAATTTGTTTGTGACATTAATATATATACATGTATATTAAAACTTTGAAGTACAGAAATCTTAAAAATTGGAGGAACATTTTCCAGCTATTAACCTTACAGTCAAATCTTGGTGATGAAGTATTTATTGTAGCATCTAAGTAGAGAGTTTTTAAGCAATACATGTAAAAGAGGTTGAGAAAATTTCAATGAATCATTTTAGAAACAAACTAAAAGTTAAATTTATGAAATTCAGTGGCTTTGTAATAAATGCATTGAATCAAAACATGTGCACATTCTTATTTTAAATAATTTAATTCCTCTTCAATGTACAAATTAAACCAGTGTTTCTCCAAATCTTTCTGTCATTTGATCTTCTTGCCCTTCTACATTAATTAAGTGAAGACTTGCAATTTGTTTTTTGCAATTTGTTTTGTGTTGCTGGAGCTCCCTCACTGAATGCATAAATGTTTGAAAATCTAAGAAGCTCGAGTTATTTTAGTTATGATGTTTACAATGGTGGTAGGCAGTGAATTACTGTTGACAACTGTAACACAATCAGGGGCCATCAGTGGAAGGCGAAAACTTGACGAAAACTGATGGGACACAAAATGTTCTCACTGCATTAATATTGAGATTGTCTTCATTCAGCAGGCATTATCGAAATTCTTACCAATGTCTCTGTTCTCATTATAAATTTTAGAACTGGCCATCAAGTGACTAGTGAACAAAAATTGCACAGTGGCTGCCCAGACAGAACGCTACTGCTTCGTAATGACCTTATCATTGCCTACAATCTCTTATATTCAATTTTTTGTTCTTTAAACCTTGTGATTTTTTCTTGATTTGGGGATTTGATCTGACTTTGCTCACCAACTATAATAACCTTGAAAAACCAAGGTCTTTGGAAAAAAAAAATTACAAAAAGGGTTGATACTTTGACCTTGTTTTGCTGCATCTACTTTCTTTAACACTTTAGGGCTCAATAAATAAAATACTTCTTTCTGGTGGTAAACAACACAATAGGGTTTAGTTCTGTTCAGTGAAAGGACCTGGCGAGCATAATATTAACTTATTCAATATACTAGTAATTTGATTTTTTTTTGTAAGGATCCAATAAAAAATTGTTCAAATCTCAATAAATCTGTTAAGTTTATAGAGGGAAAAAAAGAGAAAGACTACAAGTTGTATACACCTATGTTAATTGAACAGACTAAATCTTAACCCAACCTAACCAATGCAATCTTCTAGTTAGTTAATGCCATGTTACTCTTGTACTAGAGAGTCTTCACTTCAGTGTTTTTGGTGGGTCCATCATTGGTACATGGAGCTGTAAGGGGTCTCTCAGCCGTTTGATATCATACTCAAGCTTAGCGGTGGCCTCCTTCAGTTCATTATATTTAGCTACATCGAGTCCTGTCTTCTTTGCGTTGCCGTGTACAGAGAGCAAGTGTTGTCGATCTTTTACCTCCACAAAGTTGTACTCCTACAAGTAAATGTTCCATATCAGGTTATTAGTTTATGAAGATCAGTTACATTACTCTAGATTTTGCAAGTTTTACAAAAGATTATGACTGGAATTTAGTGAGGTTTCCTGCTTAAGCAAGAATATTCTTTACAAACCAGCATTTACACTTAATTAAGTCATAGTGAGAGGCTCATGAGCTTCAGCATTCAAAATCACATTCAAGATAACCTTTGTTGATAAAACACAATCAACATAATTTTCAAATCTATAAATTGAACCTGTACATTTCTTGCAGATATTTTCTATGCAACTTTGACCCCCTAACCTCACACAAACCCTGTCCCTTGAACAATTTTTGCATTTCTAAGCTTTTGCAATTTTAGCATATTAGTATAAGAAACTAAGAGCCTATTTTGCTTTCTTTTTGTTTGTAATCGAAGATTTAGGGATAAAAAGTTTTTGCCCTGTCTGTTTGTCCACAAAAACTTTAACCTTTCTCATAACTGTTGATTGGTTGGAGCTATAGCTTTCATGTTTCACAAGTGCATTCCTTGTGACAAGACCTTCCTTTGGGTACCAATTTATTTGACCTATTGACCTTAAAGTTTGACCCACTTTGCAAAAAAAAATTCCAAACTTTAACCATGGTCATAACTTTTGAACAGTTGGTGGTGTAGATGTTTTTGGCCTTGACCTTAGAGTTTGATTCAATTTTTAAAAACTTTAACGTTTGCCTTAACTATTTACTTTTAGTTTTACGACTTTTATATTTCATAGATGTATTTCATGTGAAAAAGCCTACCTTTGGATACCAAAAACTTTGATCTTTTGACCTTGACTTTGGGGTTCGACCCATTTCTGAAAAACTTATATCTTTGCCATATTTTTGGAATAGTTGGTGCTAGTTCTTAAGATTTCAGATGTGAATTTCTTTTGACAAGACATTCTTCTGGGCACCATTTATTTTGATTCTTTGACCCTTCAGGCCTTTCAATTTGACCCACATCTTAAAAACTTTAACCTTGGACAAAACTTTCAAATATTTGGTGCTTTTTTTTTTTTTTTAATTTCACAAGTATACATTACTGTAAAATCACATATTTTCATGGGGTCAAATTTTTGAGGTTTGAGGGGAAAATATTGTTTTGTGGGGACTTGTTTTCATGGTTTGAGAATGTTACATGTAAGTAAAAAGCAAATGAAATTTTAAAATTTTGTGGTGGTCATAAATTTGTGGGTCTTTCCGTGCCTTAAAAACAATGAAAATTAATCCATCCCAGAAATTAGTTATTCACAGTTTTCATTGACAGAAGTCCTGTCTGGGTAACAACACATTTTTTGATCTTTTGACCTTGACCTTGGAACTTGACTTGCATTTTGAAAAAAAACTTAAACTTTTGCCATACGCTGCCATATGAGGACATCAGTGTTTCACAATATCTTGAATGGTTTCTTTAAAACTATGCAAAATGTATATTAAAGACAAGTGAGGTCAAAGTCACAGTAAGTGCAAGGTCAAAAGTTTATGATGCAGTTGAACAGCTCTTACTAATATGTATCAGCATATAAAGTTTGATTATAATTTCTTGAATAGTGTCTTTAAAAACTGAGCAAAATGGGAATGAAAGACAAGTGAGGTCAACGTTACATGTAAGTGCAAGGTCAAAAGTTTTTTGATGCAGTTGAATAGCTCTTACTAATATGTATCAGCATATTAAGTTTGATCATACTCTCTTGAATAGAGTCTTTAAAACTGAGCTAAACACTAATTTAAGGAAATTGAGGTCAAGGTCAGAGGAAATTGTAAAAAAAGGTGCAAGGTCAGTGTAGAAGGAAATGCTTCAAAACTGAGCTAAACACTAATTTAAGAAAACGGAGGTCAAAGGAAAGGTAAAGGTAAAAGAAAATGTTGATGCAGTTGAATATCTCTCATCAATAACTAACAGCCTAGGAAGTTTTATAAAAAATATCTTGAAGAGTTTCTTTGAAACTGATCTTTGAACTGAGCTAAATGCAAAGCAGCATGGAGGGACAGAAGGACAGAAGATGGACATGACAAAATCTGTATGCTCCAACTATTTTCATGGCAGGACATAATAAAAATCATTTGTCACCTGTTTAGTGAGAACAAAGTATGCAAACATGGCCATGGTTGTTCCATAGGTCACAAAGTACGTGACAGGTTCCATAATATCCCAGGAATAATCCCACCATGTCAGCCTGGCCAGGAACCCAAACTGTATCCCCATAGCAGCCAGACCCGCCCAGGATAAAATCTCTGTACGGCGCTTGGCCATGGCATTTAGTGTATCCATTTGCTGCAAAGATAAGTTTTACATAGTTAATTAAATTTTTGTCTTGGACTGTTATACATGTAATCTTTAAAAAATTAAGTTTCTCTTTCATATAATATCAGAGAAAAAGATATCACCAGTTTCTAAAAAATAAAGTACTGGTTAGTTAAGATATATAGTAATTAATCCAAGTACTTTTTCCATGGGAAGTAACTCTAGTTTGAGGTTTTCTAGTTTCTGCAGGAGTTCTTTCTCTTTCTCTATCTGATGTTGTTCGACATTCATTGTTGAGTAAAGATGAGCAATTAGGTTCTTGGCATCGGACAGCTCTTTTATATCTTCACTCGTTGCAGCTTCTGAAAAACAGAATTATTACTATTAGCACGGTCCTCTCTGATGATTTAATTACATTTCTGAATTCTCAATTATAATTTGTATGCGATTTTTTTTTTACATGGTTATACTTCAGCAGTGAATTATAGTCCAGGATTGCTCTAAATCTCCCAAGATTTCCAGGACAAAACTTTTTTCTATAAGTGAAGATTGAATAATTCAAACAATCAGTAAGGCAAAAGACATAAATGTATTACCTATAAGGACTTGACATCAAACAGTAGGCTGTCTTATTAGGAATGTTTCAAGTTTTTTATCAGCTTCCAAAAGTATGTGAAAAGTTCAAGTATCAACCCCTGATTAATTTTTAAAAGCCATACCTCATCAGTAATACACATATTTACATTTTACAAAAAGTGTTAATTTCAAATGTAAATATTGCACACAAAAAAATTGTATTCCCATCACCTGGTAAAATATTTATTGTTTGTTGAAATTTTTTCAGTACATTGTCTTTTTTAAAAAATTTCAAGGATGTTTTATTGTTATTCTTTATGCATGTTTTTCAAATGTTTACCCAGTATAAACTTTTTCTTCAATTAACATGCTTAAACATTTTCAATATTATGAAATTAATCACAAATTAACTTTATAATACATGGGTTTTTGAAGTAAGTTTTTCCATAATAAAGGTATGTATCAAACATGAATTATGAAATTTTTCTTCCAGTGAATTTAATCCCCAAATGACCTTGGGTCAGGGTGACACACCCTTGGGTCAAATCTTTGTGTGAATTAACAACCTACCAAGTTTATCCATAAGAAATATATCGACAGGACAAGAATTATGAATTTTTTCTTCCTGTGACCTTGAACTTCCCCAAATGATAAGGTCATGACACACCCTTAGGTCATGGACAATGTTTGTGTGAAATATATTCCATGATATGGACCAAACATGAATTATGAAATTTTTCTTCCAGTGACCTTGAACTTCCCCAAATGACCTTGGGTTAAGGTCATGTCACAAGGTCATGGGCAATGTTTGTGTGAAATGACAACCAGTTTATCCATAAGAAAGATATTGACCAAACATGAATTATGAAATTTTTCTTCCAGTGACCTTCTTTAATAAGTCAAGGTTAAAAATTTCATGGGCTATCTTTGTGTGAAATGACAACCTACCAAGTTTATCCATAGGAAAGATATGGAAAACGAATTATGAAATATGACCTGAAGTTCCCCAAATGACCTTGGGTCAAGGTCATGTATTTCATGGGCAATCTTTGTGTTGACAACCTACCAAGTTTATTCATAAGAAAGATATGGACCGGACACGAATTATGAAATTTTTCTTCCAGTGACCTTGAACTTCCCCAAATAACCTTGGGTCAAGGTCATGACACACCCTTAGGTCAACAATCTTTGTGTGAAATGAAAACCAATATATGAAATTAAACACAAATATTTTATTTGCAAATGACCTTGAAGTTCCCCAAATGACCTTGGGTATATACACCCTTCGGGCAATCTGTGTATAAGATTTGATCAGAAAGATATGGACCGAACATGATTGCACATCCCAATAAAACTCAAAAAATACCTTATTTCTTAAATAAAATACTTTATGCTGTATTAATTTGAAAAATGTAAAGATATTGATAATGGGATATATTTCTATTTCTTATTGGGGAAAGAAAATATCTGGTGACCTTATTTTCCATATGCTCGAATACCCCAGGTATATCAAGACCATAATTTATTTGTAGCTATAGGATCCAAAACTCATACTTTATTAACATTTTTTTTTTTACAGGTGAATCAATACAGCAAACATTGTGTGATATAACAATATAATCATAACAATACCCTGTATGTGTTGTATATAAATGCTAGAGTTGGCCTTGTAGTGGGATACTGGACAATAAATCAATTTATATTGGGACTCCCTGGGTATTTGATAAATGTCATGCAGATTACAGACTAGAAATGGCACAATCAACACTGCACTACTCTGATACTAGCTCTCAGGTAGGGTATAAATATTACATGACTTAAAATACACCACCAATTGATTCAAATATAGGAAAACGTGGTAGGCCATTATAACGCTAGCTGCTCTCGGCACTTCACAATACCCACCCACGCATTGCACCACAAACACTCAGATGACAGCTGCAGGGATCTGCCAGAATCTGCACTGTTAATTACACCTCTAAACAAAACGTACAGTATATAGCTAGTACTGATGAAGGCTGCTCTATAGCTTCACAATCAGGTCTTCATTAACAACACAGCATGTCTACATATATGAGACTGAGATGTGCACCCAATAACTGACCAAGTTTTCTAATTAATATATGTAAACATGTAGTACCATTAAGTTGTAGCTAGTATGTCTGCTGGTATGGCTAGTATGTTTGTTTTCCTTACAGAAGGCACAGTAGTCAACAGTACACTATTTAATCTTCCTATATACCAGAATAATTAAGGAAGTTTTAAATATGTATGCAATTTTTTTTTTCCTGTCAGAGGCATATGTGTCTTATATAATTTTCATAACAATATCAGTTTAAGAAGTAAAAATGTTAAACTATACATCTCACACAGCACTGATTATCGATCAGCTGAATTAATTCTAAATTAAAAGATGGAATATTAATGACAACAAGTAAAACCAATCTACTGGATATGATTTCAATTTCTCATGAACAACCTGCCCAGAAATGGTAGACAATGAAAAGTTTATTCTATTCTCAGCAGGAGTATGATGAGAGGCCTAAGTATTAAAATCCTGAGGTCATCGACCTTGGCTATCTGTAGAAACTGAAGGTCAGAAGGTCATCTGATGCCAGTACACCTGGCTGTATGCATCTTACATCTATCTCTCTCTCTCTCTCTGGATGTCAAATATGTCAAAGATAGAGGAGAGGGAATTTATTTAGCAGTGTAAAAAAAAATTGTCAAAGTTAGCATAAATCAAATATGTCTACTTGGTAGATTTTTACCCTACAAAATCTCTAGAATAATTAAAGCTTTTCATTTTTTAGAGGCCCCCAGACCCCTTGCCTAATTTTGGCGCCCCTTCTAACTCCAAATCCTGGATCTGCGCCTGTTTAGTGTAGAAACTTCCTTCTATAAGTTTGTATTCAAGAGTGCATTAGTAATTAAAAAATTCATTTTTTAAGGTGATATTTACTTGCCCATTATACACGTAAAGTGTTCCCTAAAAGTTTGATTAAATCAGCAGTTTATCATCAGCATGAATACACAAACATATCTGTATTTCTTCAGACTAAATGTTATCCTTTTTAAATCAGTATTCATATATCATATACATGTATAATTACTCTAGCAGCTAGGCTTCATGTTCCTTAGCTAAAAAGCTAAGTTCATGATTATGATACATGCATGAGAAGTCCATATTGACATTAATGTACAATGCATGTTTGCAACCAATATGGGTTCCACAGACGTCTAGACAAAAACAGAGAAGAAACAACAGATAAACATCAACAAGCCCTAGAACAAGGGGATACACTGGACTTACAACTAACTGAATTAATACTAAGACAGAAACAACTGATAAACATCTACATGTGTATAACAAAGGAATACATGAGACCTTACAACTGATTTCACACTGTATCTACTGGCTAATGGTACATCACTTGTAGTTAATGTATACTGCAGTAGTGCTAATGTATCACAAGGCCAGGGTAACAATTCTAATTATCACAATGCTTTAACTGTATTGTCTGATACCTATTATGAGGTATTCTCTCTAGTACATGCTTTGGCCTACACTCTCTACAGAGAATACAGATTAGTTTTTTAGCTTCCAGACAGCAATATAAAATGACCAGCTACATGTACAGCAACTCTATTGAATTTTAAGAAAACTTGACCCAAAATAAGAACACTCTTAACAGCTAGTATGCAGTTGATAAGCCAGGGAAAAGCAAAGCAATTTAAAGATCAAAGAAATTTTATGTGTAATCGCAATTTTTTTAACATGTAAAACTTCGACATTGTTGGTCATAAACAAAAAGGTGAGAAATGCCTTCCTTCAACATGCTTAAAAAACTGCCATTCTTCTAATTTTATTGGCCATGTAAGTCACAGGTAAAACTACATTTGTTCCTCCATGCTAAATACTGACAAGATTTAAAACAGTTGAAATTTGAGCTGGGGAAGACTTTAGAAAAGTGTTTAATTAAAGTCCTCTCTTGATCAATGGTTTAATCACACTTGATTTGGTTGTCATAAAGTGGTCTGGTAAAGTACAAAATCTCCATTCTTCTGTTGGTTTAACCTTTTCTTTGATATTGAATCAAGGACTATTGATGACATGGTGAAAACATACAAGTTATTTCATTTAAGTAACAGATATTGATCCTTTTATGAGAGAAATACTTTTAATGAAAGCCGCCAATGCTAGAAGCCTAGGTGTAATGACCACTAAACAGCTTGTACACGTCTAAACAAGCTGTGATACTTCATTAGAGGAAAACTGATCACCATCTGATGTCTCTGTTTATGGTCAATAATGAGATTTATAGCTCCAAGTCCTTGTCTGTTCAAATAGACATTTCTCAGAAAGCTTATTAAGCCCACATGGAAAACAGCAGATTACAATACCGTTGTTAATTACTCACTTGACATCACAGATCTATCTTTTTTAAAAGCTTAAACCATACTTAATAGGGATAATTCATTTGAAAATGCCCTAAAAGGAAATTTATAGGTTTTCTGAATGATTTCCCAAGCTTTGATTCCAAATTTCACCAACACTGCAAATTTTTAAAGGTATAATCAAATGACTTTTTGTACTTCACACACAGAATATGTTGTTCACATACAGTCAAACCTAATTATCCCCAACTCTGAGAAGGAAGAAAACTTCCAAGATATCTGACAATGTGAATTATCCAGGTTAAAATATTTTAATTAGAGAATGTGTTTGGAACATCCAAACCATTTTTGCATACCCATAATATTCCAGATATCAATGTTACAGATACCAAGGTTGAACTGTATATTTCTAATTTTTCATATAGGTCAAATCAGAACCTGGACATTTCCTTTGTAGTGCTTGAAAACAAACCCTGATGGAATATCAATAGCAGCTAGATCTTACCAAATCCTTCTGGAGCCTTTATGTCATACTCTGTGCTATTTATCACAAGTTTAAAGCTGTTCCTTAACAAAACATCTATAGTTGTGGATCGAGATATCCTGACACCATCTGTAAATAAAGATAATTTGTCTTGTAAAAAGATACCTAAAATGACATTAAATCCAATTTATAAACAATATTTTTGATTCCCTTTTTTCAACATTTTAAAAGGAAACAACATAGCCAATACGAACAGTCTGAAATGATGTCAATAGACACAATTACATAGAGGCCCATGGGCCATAATGCTCACCTGAATTACCTCAGCCTTAGTGTTGTTCATTATCAGATTTTTTTTCAAAAAAAAAATATTTCTCTTTATTCACATTATTGTCATTAAAAATGTTGTCATCATATTGTGGCCCATCCTAGCCCAAAAGATCATGGCCTTATCCAGTGTTTGAAGTAAGCTTGTGCCTAACCACCTAAAACACACAAATTTTGCCACAGGCAAACAGATTTGTAATTTACCAAAGTCTGTCTGGACATGTTAAATTTTTGATAATTTAAATTCCATAATTATTTGATCAATTTCTCTCAATTCATGGATTCAAAAGCAAAATAAAGATTTTTTTTCCATGTATATACATGTACCATGCACTGCATCAAATTTGATCCCAAATCTAATGTTAACCCTTACTTTCCTGGAGTCCAAACTGGGAAAAAATTAAATTCATACAACTTAGGAATACTTGCATATATTAAATATAATTTAGTAAGGCACTAAATTTTTTTTAATAACTTTGCAATACATTGAACAGAAAAGCCCACTTAAGCCTTTGCCTAAGGTGAGCTTTGAATTCTTCACATTTCTTAAAATCAATGTTAGTTATCTATTGAGATGAACCCCAGAAGTTTTACGTGTAGAAAATTGTAACTACAGCTACATTTGTAAATTTTATCTTCAAAAAGAATCCAACAAGCCATAAATTAACTATTAGTAAAGTATCTTATTTTTCATTACATATTGCCAGAGACATATTTCACATGCAGGGGTATTTCAAGCCTATGTCTACATATTTTCCCTTTTTTCTGACATCAAAAATGGCATTCTAATTTTTTTCAGAATTTCCTAGTGTTTGACACGGGTAGAAAGCTGAGTGGCATACTATAAGCTAATTCCCCAGACACTCACATGGTATGAAAGTGTGTTTGAAACACATACAACTGTATTATTGTTAATAAATAAACCCTTTACCGTCACATATCTAACACAGACTCTAGTACATATATAGGTTTGTAAATGTACTTGTCATTCAGGAAGGAAGGGACACTTAACACTGTGTTTGACGTAATTACTCATCATTCTGTATAAATACTTAGGTCATCTTGATACATGTACTACTTGTACTTTCTTAAGATTTTTCACTATTCTTAATTGTGAAAATCTTTCAACAAAAAACTTTATATCACGGAAGACAAATTACTGATTGGTTGTTTAACTATACAGGTTGTATAGAAGCCTTATTTTTAATAACTCATCAAAAGCACTTAAGTTTGGATATTTGTAGCTCATCATAACAAATAAAAATTGGATTTAACTTCCAACTCTGGGAAAATTAATTACAATTTTTAAAATTCTATATAATTATATGTACAATTTCTCTTTCTTTCAATACGCTCAACTTGTGATGGAATTTCCAATTCTTCTGATCATGTGAAATTTCAATCCCTTTGCAAGGTGGGAATTCACATCCCTCTACAAGGATGCCTGGGGTTTGAATTTCCCTCCATTCTGCATTATTCTGAAGATTTTCCTTATTTTTTGCAAAAGATGGAAATTTGATACCTTTAATGTAAAAATTCCCTCCCTTCTGTTAATGGAGAGAAGTTCCCTTCCTTTAGCAAGAAATGCAATTTTTCTGCCCTTTTTCTAAACTAAGAGAAAATTCCCTCCTTCTTGATAACTGAAACTTTTCCCATTCCTTTGCTACATTGGACCATCCCTTCCATTTTTGCTATAGCTTTAATCTTTTGCAGAATTTTATTGCTTTAGCAGAATTTACCTTTCCCTCTACAAGGTTGGACTTTCTTCTTTCCTGACTTTCCATTTGTATATACAGCTGCCCTATCAATTCCCTATGACTTACCATCAGTATATACAGCTGCCCTATCAACGCCCCCTGACTTACCATCAGTATATATGGCTGCCCTATCAATGCCCCCTGACTTACCACCAGTATACACAACTGCCCTATAAATGCCCCCTGAGTTATCATCAGTATATATGGCTGCCCAGTATCAATGCCCCCTGACTTACCATCAGTATATACAGCTGCCCTATCAATGCCCCCTGACTTACCATCAGTATATACAGCTGCCCTATCAATGCCCCCTGACTTACCATCAGTATATACAGCTGCCCTATCAATGCCCCCCGACTTACCATCAGTATATACAGCTGCCCTATCAATGCCCCCTGACTTACCATCAGTATATACAGCTGCCCTATCAATGCCCCCTGACTTACCATCAGTATATACAGCTGCCCTATCAATGCCCCCTGACTTACCATCAGTATACACAGCTGCCCTATCAATGCCCCCATCCTCCAGCATCATGTAGTGGAGAAGATCCCCCACTGTCTGGGAGACTGGTTTGAGGGTGAATTCACATTCCTCTCTCCTGGAAGGTAAAGGCACTGTAAACACTGACAAGCCATTCCTGACTTCTACTCTTGCTTCTGAAAAATCTGAAAAATGAAAATAGGAACTGTGTCCATGAAAATAAAGGAAAAAAACTAAAACTAAAAGGCTTATCACATTATCAACTCTAGTGCAACTGTAAAAATATAAATTAATACAGTAAATCATGCTTATAATGAAGTGCCAGGGTTGGGCAATTTTGCTTTGTAATTATCAAGCATATATCTGTCAATACTGTATAATAAAGTCAAAGAATGAAAATCACCCTATAAGCATCAATTCATTATAAATGTATAAACATGTTTCACCTTCCATTTTTTACTAAATATAAAGGTATCCTCCAAATTTTGATACTTTAAATTTTTTTTTTTGAAATTTCAATATTTTTTGCTTTGATACTCTGAACATACAATACCAGTACTCATTTCCCTTAGATTATACTCAAATCTATATGGTTTAAAAGTATACAAAGAAAAACACAGACTACATCTTATATTTATAATGACTTGACTGGACCACTGTAATGTGATGTAAGTGTATTACATATGCAGCTGTACATCTGGGTACCATTCAGAACCTTTAGCAGAAAGCAGCTTCAGTTAAATCAACTGGCTGGCTAGATGTAATGGATATAAGTATACATACATATATGTTACATGTATTAGTAAATACATTCAGAAATCTACTTGACTTGTTGAAAACCAATTTCCACCTACATAAAAAATGACTCTTGAGATCTTCAAGATCACTGTGATAATTTTTACACAATTTTTTTTACACAAAAAAAAGTTCCGTGTTTCTTTGACATAATGTTGTGCAATTAATTCTGCTCTTGGCATTTACTTCTCTTTTTCAAACAAGCCAAACCAAAACTGATGATGTCTTATGGATGCACATGCATTCTTAGTTGCAAAAAAAAAAATATTGAAATCCCATAAACGCATGTATTTTAGTCATAAAAGATTGGCTTCAGGCTATGTGATTTGTCTTCATGAGCATCTCATAAGAGACTATAAGATCAAATTCCCATCCATATAAAGAAGTCTACAGTTCTTATGCAGGATGTAATAATATTTCCCTAGAATACTACTTTATTTCTCCTGTGAGGGTTACTCAATCAATCCTTCCAACGGAAAACAAATTCAGCCAGTTTCCAATAACAATTCTTATATATAACCATGTTTACCAGAGAAAAGTTGATGATTTACAAAGCAAATTGGAAAACCACCACAAGGAATTAAAAAAACAAAAAGACTCGTCTTATCTTTGTTTATCTTAATAAAGTGAAAGGCTGCCTCATGAAAATTTTATAAATCTATGAATATTCATAAGAATATCGCAAGTTTATACAGTATATCAATCAAACATCTGATAGCCATGTGTTGGTTTGGCAAAATCTAAATATGGAAACATTACAAATGCTTTGACTGCAAATGCAAGCAAACAGTTATTTCAATGACAAAGTACACTTTTAGAAAAAAAAATATCTTTGATTATATCAAAACACTGTGGATGTAAAATCTAATCCTGACATGGGGATACTGTTATCTCAGAGTATTTGTCAATGTCAGACTTGGGCTCTGAGATTCTTCTAAGCTAGCTTAGGACATAGATAAAGTCAAATTTATAATGATTTCACGAACAAAATCATCCCTCCAATACCTATTATATCTGTATTGAAAATAATAAATACGTTCCCAGTGTGCTACATGAACCTCTCTCTCTCTCTCTCTCTCTCTCTCACACACACATAATAGAGGGGATAAATCAAATTTTAATCATGAAGGATATCTATCAAGATATATTGTTAACACGTTATACCTTACTGAAATGTTCTAAAAGCCATCTTTAAAAACTAAAGGATAGATTAATGCAAATGTATTTCTGCACTGTTAAATGATCACTGTTTAAAATGTTAAATGACCTACAATGTTAGCAAGAGACTATCAGTCAGAGAGAGATCAAACCAGATGATGTACCCGGTATATTCTTTAAAGATATATCCTATGGTACTATCTGATCATACAGTGTACAGATTAAAACAAGCTACAATGTAATAACAAATTGCCAGGGCAGGTAAATAATTTTTCTTCATTATAAACAGAATTCTTCATACCCATAAGGTTCACAATAGCAATATATTTCAAAGCCACAGAGAATGAGAATCACATGTTATAAGCATCAAATCTTTATAAACATGTTTGCATTCAGCATGTTTTATTGCATATTGTGCAATAAATTCAGCTGTCCAAAAGTGTCAGAAATGCTCATTGCTGCAGAAAACAATCAAGAATGAAGATGATGAAGCACTGAATAAGTACATGTATCATCTTTAATAAAAAGTCACAGAGCACCTGCTAATCAAATTTCGGAAATATGGCATGTTTGGTGGGAATTGAGCTTAATTTTGATGAAAATATTACAAACTAAGCCTAATAACTAATGAGAATAACAGATATTAATACAGACTTCAAACAGAAACTACAAAATTTGTGACAAATTACAATGAAAATACAGTACATACATGACTGATCAAAAGAAAGAGACTTTCACTTGAAAGGGAATTATATTTAAGCATTAACTTTCATTGGAAAATACAAAATTTATCGAAAATTACATTTATTACTTTAAAATTCATAAATATTCATATATATTAATAACAGAATATTAAGTACCTGGACTATATGTAAATACAACTTGACAGCATTTGGCCCACTGGGTATAAAAATCTGAATAATCTGATGATAGAGTTCATCTGAAGTCTAGCATATCAATATTAAATTGACAGACATGATAATGATAAGCCTATATAACTAGAGCTTGGGGCGAGGCTGCAGAAGAAATTATTGGCTGGCGTGAAGATCTGTTCTGTCATTTATATCTCCTCATTAGCCGGCTATCTGCTGACCCTTCACTTAGTTTCCAACTCTCTTATACATGCAGGGAGACTGAAGTATATATGGTCTAAATCTGAGAATAAAAACCTTAGGACATGGCCAAGATTAAAAGTCTTATACTAATGAAATATATGAGAACAAGAACCAAGACAAGTTATAGCTTTCTCAATATTAATATGGCAAATGGAAGGAATAAAGATAATTTTTTGCACCAAGTTAAGTGTGTGGCCTTTGTCTGTCTATATTAGTCATGGATCTAAATGTCAAAAAAAGTCTGACAAAATGCATTACTAGAGAAGAAAGAATTTACAGCTCAGAGCTGTATTGAAATAAAACAGAGCATTATCATTACATACATGTACTGCAGCTATTTTGTAAGAGGCTGCAGTGGAATGAGTAGTATTTTTTTATGTTTATTTGCTACATCATACAAATAATACAGACAAATACATTCTCTCGCTCTATCTCTCTCTGACAACAATTATTTAAGTATTTTCCAAAAATCTTTTGTATTAAAAAAAAATTAACAAAAAGTCGATAAGTTTCTCTACATAGATGTATGGAAATGATATTCCCTCCCAAAGTTCAAAGACACTAAACAACATAATTATCACCAAATATGTTGTCTACAATATTCTAACCATCATTAAGGACAAAAAACACTGGCCCCTGGAGACTGTAGATTAAGCCTTAGATCTCTAGCTTTGAAGAACAGACCAGTCGATAAAACTACAATCATAACCACAGAAACAGGCTTATTAAAAAGGCTATTCTTCAATACTTTGTCAATGGATATATATTTTTTGTGCCTATAATGCTCTTGATATGTTTGTTTTCACAGTGTTGTTCTGTTTGCTTGTTGATTTTTTCAAAAGCATATGGTTGAGTTACCCTAAATTCAGGAATACTTCTGACCAAGTCCATTTTTTATGTACGTTTTTTTAATTTATTGAAATTAATACAAAAATTTATTTGCTGACTTTACCTACATGCATTCAAATGACGAAATTCAATATGAAAAATTAAGAAGAGTATTAAGTCAAGGATCACATTTACTTGACATGATGTCATACAATGAAATCTGTCTGATCCTGATAACATAGCAATGGGAAACATTTTGCCAAGTTTAAGATCATCACTTGCACTTTTAAGGTGTTACTCAATAACCCAGATAATATCTGCAAAGAATATTTCTGTTTATGGCTTTTTAATGGCAAAAATGGATCCATTAAAACCACATAAACAAGAAAATAAAATATCAAGAGATATTGCATGGAAAACTAGGACTCTTTAGTGCTGCTGTATCAATCATTATCTTTCTGGTGAATTCTACTGTATTAGCTCTCTTATTTTTTGCATGAAAGTGATATGTTTACATTGACTAGATATTTAAACATTTAAATTAACAGCTCTCTTAATGAAAGCATCCATAACCCTGGGGATTCTGTAACCCAATATTGTTCTATTATTAAACACAGTAACTCTTCATCTGTTTTGTAATTCCAGTCTGAATGTGTATAATTGATCAGCCATGAATACCATGTAAATGTCACAGAAATTAAAATTTGATGAGAAACTAAAAATTTGTCAGTATTTTGAATAAACAGATCAAAAATTGTTATAAGATTATAATAGAATACAGGGTGATATAAATATGGCAGGATTAAGAACTTGAATGAAATGTTGATAATAATTACCTTTGGTTTGTGAGGTATAAAAACTACATGGACATACTAGGGCTTTAATCTGAAAAAAAGAGAAGATACATTTTAATTTACCAGTAAAATTAGTAGAGAGAGAGAGAGAATCAAGATCAAGACACAGAGAGAGAGAGAGAGAGAGTGAATTTTAAAAAATCATATTAATCATTACTCATTATAGATACATGTAACTGAAATCCTGTTCCGTGCTTAGAAGATATTTTTCATATTAATTCTGTCTCTCTGTTTTCACTTTGAAGTATGTATCAATTATGAAAACCTTTAAACATTCTGATCAATAACAAAATTATTCCCATTCATTGTTAGCATACAATGTAACACATTTTTCATATTGGACAGCAGGAGCATCATCAAGTGTACAGGAGAGCCAGATTGAATGATGCGATATGTTATAAATACCTATACAGAGCTGTTAGGTTGCTCTTACACATTCTTGTCACAACCAAAGTTTAATTAACAGCATTACAGACTTTTTCATAAGTTCCAAACATTTCAAGAGAGAGACACTAAAAAAATTGTGTATTGCATTTATGCAAACTCATTCGTATTCAACCCCTTTTCAATGTTTACAATGAAAGACCCTTTGTTGAATAGCTGTTTGTGTACGTCATATGAATAAATTCCAGAGTTAGTGTATTCGTTTTTAAGACATGGATGGATAGATTTAAATCAAGACTGTTTATAGTGGGCGGTGTAGGAGGCCTATATTGTAAAGTTCCTGGTTCACAAACATTAGATATCCTAACAGAAATATATGCACAGCTATAGTAGTCATGTCATCATTAGAATATTTCCTCGTTTTCATCATAGTAGCTCAATGTGATTTGAAAATATGAATTCATTTGATATTACCTGATGGTTGATAAATTCAACATTGCTTGCACATGAGGATAATAAATAAATATTACACCCAGTTTAATTCTGAAGTGTCATGGTGACATTTTAGATAATAGCTCTTAAACATTACCTTGTCTCAATAAGTGTTTTATCTGCAGTAATCTAGGAGAACATGGTAAAAATCTCTATTAACTAATGTGCTTTATTCCTTCATGACAATTCAAGACTCGAAGAATTTGAAGAACCACTGCAGCTATAATGTAATGACCTAAACAGACAATACCATTACAGACAAAAAAATTTAATGTTTCTAACATGTCTTTAATACAAAAATAGCTCAAACTACAATGAAGAACATTTTAACAAGTCAATACATTACAAGAACCTTTAAGTGAAAAGTGTGAAAGAGTTCAACAGAAAGTATAATGGATAATTCTTATTATTTTATCAGTATAAATGGCAAACAAAAGCATTCAGTATTTCAACTATGAATTTGAAAAACTCTTCCGGATATTGTGTACATGCTTGGGGTTTAATGAGTGAAGATTTCCTTGAAAAGCACTTTTAATTCTATAGTATAATTAATCATTTAGATTGATGTACCTTCATGTTTACAACAATTTGTCTTTGCACATGCAGATTAAAATGATATTTATTTAATTAGTTAGTATGAGTGTATATACCATGGAGTTACAGGAATCTAATAATATTTTAATGCCCTCTCACTTCCTTCAAATGATTAATAAAAATTTTCATTTAGCTCTCCATGCACACTTTTGTCTTTGACATTCAATTTCATTTTCTGAATTCAAATGGAAAGCAAGATCAAAGATTTCTCTTTCTCATCTTTATACAGTTGATAATGAGTTAATTATAGAACACATTATATCAACTTCCACATTACTACTGAGTTAATTATAGAACACATTATATCAACTTCCACAATACTACTGAGTTAATTATAGAACACTTTATATCAACTTCCACATTAACTACTTTATTCATGTTAAGTATTCATAATTTTGGAAAAGTACATTCATTTTTTATTATGTTGATAATTGACAAAATCACATATTTTTGTGGGATCAAATTTTCGTGGTTTGAGTAAAAACTCAATTGAAAAGAATTGTTGAGTAGTTATGTATGTAACATTTTATATTTCGTGGTGGACATGATTTCATGGGTCTCTTCATACCTCGAAAACAACGAAAATTAAACCCCCACAAAAATTTGTGATTTCACAGTATAACACTGAGTAAAAACCTATACTTGTCCATGTTTATAGGAACATCAATACATTGAAAAATGCGTACCATCACTCTCATAACTCAAAGCACCATTATTCAGATGAATGTTAATTCTAAATACGTAGAGTTAATACCAGGAGGAATTTAGATTTCAAACAAACCAAACTCACACCAACTATTGTACAGGGTTCGACACTAACTTTTTTACCTCGGTGGACCGCAGGTCCACTTGTCAAAAATTATTGGTGGACCTTCTCAATATCTGGTGGACCTTTTTAAACGTTGAATTAATGAATGAATCATTACACAAGGCATTAATTAAAACTATACTTTAATATATATCGATTCCAGTCAGACTTATAAATTATAAATCTAACCAGTCAACAGAATCAATTAGGGACTTAAGTCAGATTTTTTTTCAGAAATATTGTTAAACATACAAAAATATATATATTAATCTACAAACCAAAGAAATATTTTAATAATGATCATTAAGTTACAATGGTGAAAACCTGCATTTATTTCGCTTCCAAAAGTAGATTAAATTTAAAATTCCAATTATTAATTAATTTGTTCAAATATTAAACAAGTGAATTTTTTTATGTATCTATGGCTAGATTTTTTTTACTACGATGGAAAAACATAGGTACATGAATGTGTATTAATTTATAGTTATTTTCTAAATTTAGTATTTTTTCAAATAAGTAGTGATATAATGTATATCAAGAATAAAAATTAAACTGCAAATAATAGTTCAAAAATTTAAATTACACCTGTTTGAACATCTATTGAAAAAACAATGCATAAATGCAGCTGCAGTCAATTCTAATTGTCTCCAACAGTGTGCGTTCAGGCGTGAAGCTATTTCCTGTAATCCAGTAAATTTTCACACCTTTCTGTGCATTACGTAAACAGAGGAGAGGCTGGCCTGGCTAATTTGGCACAGATTTTTCATGCTTCTTATTCAAGGTCCGTGTTGAATGTTCCCGGTATTTAATGTATATTTATTTCTTGTAAAATAAAGGTATAGAGGAATTAATAATTTGAGCTATGGATTTTGATTTAAAGAAAAAAACCCTGGAATTTCACAGATTTTAAATACTGTGTTTAAATTTTAAGTGGACCGACGGTCCACCTACTCTAGAACATTTAGTGGACCTTCCAATTTTTTGGTGGACTCGGGCCGCCGGTCCACCGTTAGTGTCGAACCCTGTTGTAGCATTCATTAATTACTATAACTTTATGCAATTCAAATGTAGATGGCATTAGATGGTATTACAAGGAAGATCAAGATTCAATTTATTTTAAATTAATACCCTCTCAATTCCTTCAAATCAAAAAATTGAACTATTAATACTATATCTACAAGTTTAGAAATAGGCTCTTAATAGCTGATATGTTTAGATGCAAAAATGTTTTAAGCCTTATTCACCACAATTTTTTTCTTTTACACATAATTACATTTTATGAATTTAAATGGAAAGCAATTGTATGTATGCAAGTCTGACCTACTCATGCACCTACATAACATAAATTCTGGCTAATTTTTAAAAAGATTTTTTACCTAAATGGTGAATAGGGCTTAAAACATTTTTGCATCTAAACATATTGGCTATTAAGGGCCTATTTCTAAACTTGTAGATAAAGTATTAATAGTTAATTTTTTTTTTGTTTTTCTTTAATCTTTAATGCAAATTATAGAATAATAGAAAATCACTTGACACTCATTTAACACTAGAAATTCACTGTAGAAGTTATTCCGATCAAAAAATGTCTAAACTTTCCAGTGACAGACGTGTAACTCAAAAATTACTATGTGTGCTATCATACCTCATATCCACCCACGCCCAATGAGGGCATTACAGGTGTTTGTATACTTATGGATTTTGCAATGACATTAAGTGTGCTTTCCGTACGCTAGAACAAGGGTTCGTCAATATAAATTAATTCAGAGGTCATTAAAATACTTACTTGTTGCTTTCGGAATAAGTTTCTTGATATTAAACTTTGCATTGGCTGGTATAAGTCTTGCCTAACAACACACAGAAGTCTAGCTGAAGCCATCTTCTGTCCTGCTATGCACTCTTGATGGAATCCCACACCCGATCGAAATTTCACAACAACACAGCATGGCCGACTTGTCACAGGTCGTGCTGACAGAAGTGGACAAACAGGGCGAGATAGACACGGTGCAGCTTGCAAACTCCATTAAAGAAGATCATCAAAAGATTGTCGGTGCAGTGAAGAGTCTACAGTCTCTTGGTGATGTAAGATGTTCTAATATTTTATGTCAGTAATGATCATGATGCAACCTGACACCCCATATGTGATATTACACAGTATTAAGATTAATATTCACTTGTCTCATAACAGATTATATATCTTGTATAGATTTTGGTCAAAAAAATACATATCTTATAATTTACATAACATTGTTGATAGGGTTGTACTATTTTTTGTTGAAATGAAACCAATGTAGAGAAAATTCGGATTAGACCACGTTAGCGTGTTCTAGGCTCATAATCTGCAATAATTTTTTATTTTATGAAGTTTTACAATTGGTTAAATTTTCTGTCTGTGATATAGTAAATTTTGGTCACCGATATTTAACACCGGTTAACTTTCATTTCTTAAAGTTGCAGGTCGATTACTCAAAATTCCCCACTAGAGAGTTTAAATGTCACTAAATGCTCCAATTGTTTCAACTGTGCCATTGTTATATTTGGCATGATTTTTCCTGTTTATAGTAGAAATTCTTTTTACTCTTTCTTGTGTGGAACTTCTGATAATACCAGTCACCCACGTGGCGCAGTGGTTAAAGTGTCTGCTCTAGAGTGGCAAAGTAAGGAGTTGATCCTTATGTCGCGGGTTCGAATCCCACTGTGGGACATGGAGACCGGTCCCTCCGATGAGACTGTATAGTCTGAGGTCCTGTGTCATAGTAGGTGCTGGCACGAAAAAGTCCCTCCCTTCTCAATGGCCCTGAGTGGCGAGTTCAGGACAAAATTCGCAACCTTCCACTGGCAAGTGGTTACCGTACCAGTCGGCATCTCTATATGAGTGAAAAATTCTCAAGAGGGACGTTAAACAATATACAATCAATCAATCTGATAATACCATACTTGTCCGTCATTTACTAATGCTTAGATTACCTTAATGAAAAGGACTTTTAATCATTTACAGTCCGTAAGTCACACAGAATCTTAAAAAAAATGATTTACATGTAAAAGACAGTATACCACAAAATTATGAAAAAAAAAATGTATGCTGAACAATTATTTCATGAAAAAAAAAATAAATAAGGACTCTGTTAAAAGTCTGAAATAACTGTAGAATTTTTATGGTATGTTTGGTGGCACATTTATTTTATTTTCAATATATTAAGTTACTGTTCTCCTTTTTAACAAGAAATGGAAATTAAAGTTGTGCTATGTCACAGGTTGAAAATTAACCAAAATCACCAAGGGTGAATTGCATGTGGAGAAACCTTAAACTCTCCTTCAATCCCTTGCAATTTGTAAAATGTAGAATATTTATTTATACAAAATTTTATTCACATATTAAAGTGAATGGATTGGGCAGCAGGCAAATTCATCATATACTTTTTTTTATATATATATATACAATGTACAATATTTATCCAATGTATAATTTATGTTTCATAAATATTTTGGTAAGTTTTCTTTTTATTAAATCTAGATTGTCAAAGTTGAGCAGTACTCTACTAAACATTGGCAATTAACAGATGAAGGCAAAGATGTGGCAGCAAATGGGAGTTATGAGGCCAGGGTATACAATGCTGTCCCGTCTGAAGGCATTACCCAGGCTGAAATTATGGTATGTTTGATTTGAGAAGTAACCCTTCCTTTGTATGGATAAAATTTCAACAAAATTCATGTATCCTACCTTTTTAATATTAGATAAAAAGGAATAGTAATTTGTCATGCATAGTAACTTTAAGTAAAAGATGATGATTTTTGTTGAAAGGTTAAATTATGATTGAAAAAGTGAATGTATTTTTTTAAAGCAGAATTTACTGTGTGATACAAAAGATAAAATTGTTTTTGTAGCTTCTTCCTCATTCAGTAAAGAAATAGGTCAGCTTTCAAGTGTATACTATTTTGAATTTTACAAAAGTTAAAAATATTTTTTTGATAGGTCAAACTGATATAATCCTGTGCAGCTTTAATTTCTCTTCCTTTTTTGGATAAAAGATCATTGAACTTATTACTTTTAACAATTAGGAACTACATCTACAATAAGCATTTTTGTCTCTTTGAATTAATGTAGAAAAAAATAGCATCAGATTATATTATTATATCCTGAATTTCATTCATTCAGTCAAAGCTGAAGATGAAAAGTTGTATTTTGTCAAATTAATTAAACTTTGAATTAACTGAACTTTTTTTTCTAAATAAATCATATTGCATCTATTGTCAAACAACTTACAAGCCTATATATGTCTAAACAATAAGTACAAAGGTAAATAATTTCACATTTTATTAAAAGAGTTCTAGAAATGTTAAACCAACAATATGGTCCAATTTATTTTGAATAAGTTTATTTATAGTGTAAAGAAATGGTTCTATATTCCTCACTTCCTTGTTCTTTTTGGTGAAAGGGAAGGGGGGACAAGAATTTAAGGGAATAAGATGAGGAAGTCATACTCTCATCTGTATTGCTCCATTGTCAATGCATTGTCACACACCCATTTTGCAGTGTAACTATCCTGTTCATTGGTTTTCACATCCTCACCTGGGCATAACTGCCCTCTTGTTCATCCCTTTTCGTACTCTCATCTTTCATACTGTTGTCATCTCCTGTCCATGTATTTCACACCCTCATCTTTAATTGCTGCACCCTGACAATATTATTCCCTGTTGCTGAAACCCTTTATATTTTATTCCTTCATGGGGTAAACCACCTTTTCTTACTTCCCCCCCCCCCTTTATAAAGGAGTAAGTGAGTCTGTCTGTAAACCAGACATATATCATATTAATATAGATAAAAAGTCATTGTTTAATTTATAGGACAAATGATTATAAAATCTGACTTTTTACATAGTTAAGGCCAATATATGTTTACAGAAATTATTGAATATTACAGAAAAATGTTCCTAATGCCAAGATAGGATTCAGCAAAGCCATGCAGGCAGGTTGGATTTCCATGGATAAATCATGTGAGGGTGGACCAAAAGTTTTCAGAAAGGTTAGTGTGTAGTACATCCTTTGCATGTACAGCCTTATAAACCGCCACCTTTTGCATGTACCACATTTTTGTGTGTGATTGTTTCTATTTTTAATATTTTCATGTATATAAAAATATACTGATTGAAAATACTTCAAGTAATTTTTTTTAATGTACAATTTTAAAACAAAATGTGTAAAAATGTAAACAATCTGTAAAATTGTTTATGGGTCAGCAAACTTTCTTTTAATTCAATTTGTTAACAAAACAGAAATAAAACAAAATTAATAACAGTTCATGTTAAAAATGTTTCTTGTTTAATTAAAACAAGTGCTACAAGTCAAAATTTTGAATTTAAAAATCAATTCTCCTTTGAAATTGTGCGAAAATATGAATCGAATGGCAATAATTTGAGAATTGACTGTACCATGCATTTTTGTGTGTGATCTAAAATCAAATTTTACATGCTAGTTTTGTAAAAATGTAAACAATCTGTAAGTAGGTAACTTCTTTTTTCAATTTGTTCAAAACAGAAATAAAACAAATACAAAAATTTTACAGTCAAAATTTTTAATTTAAAAATGTCTTGATCTTAAATGAAATGCAAATTTTACAATTTTTACTGTGTCTTTATCTTAATTACAGAGTGAGAGCATTAAAGACACTGTTCAGGAGTGCATGTTGAAGTTTGCAGCTAATGACTCCAAAAGTGTCCCAGAAAACCAAAAATCAGACTTCAAGAAAAGGAAACTCATAACAGAAGTGTTAGTATCTGCTGTACCATGGAACATGTACCTTTAACCTGATTGTTTTGTAACAGAAGTTATTATTTTAACATTTACCAATAGATCTAGGATTTTGAAGAAATGCTCTAAAAAATCCTACATGTATTTTTATTTGTGATGTTTTTATTTGCAGAAAAGAAGTAGGCTATAAAGTGTCAAAGGGAGCTAATTTCACTCTGACTGTCAGCAAAGCAGAGGTGGATTTGACGCCTGAAATGATACAGAGGTACGGTAATATCTTTGAAATGAAAGCAAAGAAATGAAATTTATCACTCAGAAATTGACAAATAAACATGTTAAATACTAGTACCAGTAGATTATTCTTGAAAATGTTAAATGTTTCAAACTTCAATTAAATCAATATATCAAGATATATTTTTTGGTTTTTTACTGGTTAAATAAAATTGATATGAACAGAATTGCCCTTTGCATTAGTATGGTGGATGAGAAAAAAATAAATGGAGTTTACAGATAGTATACCTAAAGTTCATCATGGTTCTTATTGTGGAACAGGGCCTACATCTATAAAAGTTGATGTATTTTATTAATGGTTTGTGTGATCTGTGTGATTATGCTTGTAGTGGATCATGGAAAACTAAAACTTTTAAGGAGTACAACTTTGATGCCCTTGGGGTGCCCCCTCCGGCAGGTCACCTTCACCCTCTTCTCAAGGTCAGGGCACAGTACCGACAGATCTTCCTGGAAATGGGGTAAGTAGTTCTGAATGTGTGTTAGGTCAGTCATGTTTGTTCACAGCCATAGAGTTTTCATTTCCCAGTTAAGTGTTAAAATATTAACAAGGGATAGAAAAGATAGGCATTCCTCTAAAAGGAGCAAAAACAAAATTTTTATTAACTGGGTATTGCCATGCTTTTATGTGATTTGCTTTATGCTATAATTGACTATTTTATCATTTGGAAAATAATATTAACCTCAAAATTAAGTGTGTTTAGCCTTGTAAAATTTGTTGATTTTCATGTAAAATATGCAAATTTATCACTTCACATTCAATATTTTGATCCAGAAATGAGATTGAACGAAAATTTCTCTATTTTCAGTTTCACAGAAATGCCGACCCAGAATTTCGTCGAGAGCTGCTTCTGGAACTTTGACTCTCTGTTTCAGCCACAGCAACATCCAGCCAGGGACGCCCATGATACTTTCTTTATGTCTGGTGAGTAAAGCTACAGATAAATTTCAAAAACTTGCTATTCATGTCTTTACCTATTTAGCTTGGAATTTTTGTGTGAATCAGTATTCCTTTAGAATTTATGGCTTTCTTAAAAGTACTGTAGAAGTACTTTTTTCCGCGTGGTATTAATTTACGCTATGTACGCGGTCATAAATTTTCCGCGGAAATTTCTCCAAGCGTACTTAATGAAAATGTAAGGCATATAATGACAATCAAAAATCGAAAATAAAATACAGTGTACCATGTATACAGTATGTAGGCTCCATAAATTACTGTATAAGTAGAATTTTTAGCGAGGATTTAACTTTGGCATTATTAGCGAGGGTACTGACATCGCTAAAATTTAATATCGCTAAAATTTAACTGTATATTATTTGTAATAGCTTCTTTAGGTAGCATTTTAAAATCGCTATGATTACTTCTAGGTAAAAATAAAATACCAGATTTTAGGTCAAAATCGCTAAATTTGCGTCTCGCCAAAATTTCCACTTATACGGTATGATGTTAATAAAAAAGTTTGTCACAGTGATTTGTGAGAATAAAAAAAGTGTGCAAGTATGAAATATCTATTTATGAATCAAAAAATAAGTTTTTATGAATATTTGTTTTTCATAGAACCCAGAACTGCTCATGAATTTCCAATGGATTATTTGTATCATGTGAAAGAGATTCACTCTAATGGAGGTCACGGATCACAAGGGTAAGGCCACTGCTACAAAGGGAGGGGGACTGACAGAAATCAGGTCTGTAATATACTGCGAAAGAGGACGAGATTTTTGTTCAACGAAGTATTTTAGTTAAGCCATGGTGAGACAACTTGTACAATATAGGCTAAAAGGAACAGAGTTTTTCTTCATTCTCATTTTGTCATGCGTTGGAGCAGAATGGTTGTGAACTTAGTATCTCTGTCTCATGTCTTAGTTTGTCTGTTAGCAATATAGTGTTCAGGTCATGCCTTACACATTGTTAAATCTAAGATCATCAAATATTGTCAACTTTTGTATTTGGAGGGTGAGGGGGACATTATTCAAACATTCATGGCTTCATTTTAGAACTACCAGTATATTGTTATGGCCAGTTAAATACTGTAGAAGTACCTTTTTCCGTGTGGTATTAATTTACGCTATGTACACTGTCACAAGTTTTCTACGGAAATTTGTCTAAGCGTACTAAATAAAAATGTAAGGAATATAGTGACAGTCTAGAAAATCTGCGTAATTTTCTACCCGTGGATTAAACAGATTTTGAAATTCCGCGGAATTATGACTCCATGGAAAAAAGCAAGTCTACAGTATTTCCCATATCCTGTCTTACTCACTATGAAACTTAGTGCAATTCAGCATGGTCATTTGGTCATTTGTCAGATGCATCTTGGGGGATAGATCACAAGGATCTCATGTGAAAGTTAACAACTGAAAATACATATCCACCCTCAGGCCAGACACATGTACTAGCTCAGGATAGGCTTAACACACCCCCTTATGCAAAGCTGCCAACACTTACAATTTTATCGCAAGGCTTACAAAATAAGTGTCTTAAATATGTCTTACGATTTCTCTCTTTATTCTTCCATTTTCAGTTTATCTTGGTCAATGTTTGAAATACCGAAATTTTCAAAGATGGCCGTTTCCAGTTTCTACTATTATTATAAAATGTTCATAATCCTTGCAACACTTGCTTGTGTCGCCGTTTTTGTTTTAGAAGGTCGATTGCATTCATGTTTATGTTTTAAAACATGCCTCATATTGCTCTGAATGTTTGCCCATTTACAAAAAATCTTCAGCCAAAGGGGCCCTAGACAGCCCCTGGACCCCCCATCTTACTATTTTTTCATTTCAGAATGTTGGCAGCTCTGCCAATGGTCTACTTCATTAATTGCAGTGTGGGAAAAATGTCTAACTGAAAACATGAATTGTATATTTTTTCTTTGAAGGTATAAAATGGATTGGAAGATAGAGGAAGCTAAAAAGAACATACTAAGGACACATACAACAGCAAATACAGCTAGGATGTTATACCAGTTAGCTCAACAGGTATGTACTGCTACATAAACATTACAGCTAATGCCACTAGGATGCTGCACCAGTTAGCTCACCAAGTATGTACACAAACGTAACAGCAAATACAGCAAGGATGTTTCACCAGTTAGCTCACTAGGTATGTACAAAGACATTACAGCTAATACAGGTAGGATGTTTTACCTGTTAGCTCAGCAGGTGTGTTCATAAACACAAGAGCAAATACAGCTAGGATGTTATACCACTTAGCTCACCAGGTATGTACATAGACACAAGAGCAAATACGGCTAGGATGTTACTGACTTACTGTAGATCACTTAATTTTCGCGACACCTTATTTTCGCGAGATAGTCATTGACGCCTGATTAGCAAAACAAAATTTTTGCGAATTGTGGTTATTGCTCTTTATAATCTTTAGGAATACTATTATATACGAGAATTAAATTTTCGCGACCACACTGTCTCGCGTAATTACGCGAAAATAAAGTTCTCGCGAATAAAAAGTGATTTACAGTACATGTATACCAATTTGCTTGGCAAGTAAGGAATAAAGCTTCACACAATATGAACTGGATCCTGTACCAATAAAATAGACACACACTTGGCAGCCAAGGTTGTTTAAATCTTATATTTTTGAACCAATCAGAGAAAAAAATAATATTATACACAAGTATAGCCCTTTCTTGAGGTGGATCCATAGACATATCAACTTCACAGAAAAGCATATTGACCTAGCACTTCATGCTCAGTTGATATGCTTTTCTGTGATGATATGATTTACCTCATAAAAGGGCTATATTTGTATATCAAATAATTTCAATCTTTGCAGAAAGAGTTCAAGCCAGTGAAGTACTTTTCAATAGACCGAGTGTTCAGGAACGAGAATGTAGACGACACACATTTAGCGGAGTTCCACCAGATCGAGGGATCAGTCGCGGACTTTGGACTTACTCTGGGAGATCTCATGGGAATCATTCGGGAATTCTTCAAAAAGTTGGGCATCACTAAACTCCGCTTCAAACCAGCTTATAACCCGTACACTGAACCCAGCATGGAAGTCTTCAGTTATCATGAAGGTAAGTCACCGTATTATCAGCTATCAAAATGGTGACTCCATATCATCAAACTTGTACAGAACCCAGCATAGAAATTTTCAGGGACCATTAAATTATCCCCTTCCATCCCTCTCCCAAACAAAATTCTTCAGTGAAATTTTCAATTACAATGGAGGTAAGCCATCATTAGTGTTGGTTTTTTATACACCTGCTCCGAAGGAGAGGGGGGTATACTGTTTTACCCTTGTGTGTCTCTCCCTTCTTCTTACCGTCTAGCTGTCCATCCAGCTGTCTGTCTGTCCGTAACAAATTTTCGTCGCAGTTTTCTCAGCAACTACTCATCACAGATACTTGAAATTTTATCACAATCTTCTCTGAGGCATGCCATATATTGGGTCAATTTTTGTTTAAATCTGATGTCAACTTCCTGTTTATCCGTGCGACTGTCCGTTTCATGCATAACGAATTTTCGTTACGGTTTTCTCAGCAACTACTCATTGAATATGCTTGAAATTTTAACACAATCTTCTCTGAGGCATGCCATATGGTGGGATTTATTCTTGTTCAATTCCGATGTCAACTTCCTGTGCGTCTGTCTATTTCATCCATTTTTCATTCATAACAAATTTTTGTTACAGTTTTCTCAGCAACTACTCATAGCAGATGCTTGAAATTTTAATGCAATCTTCTCTGAGGAATGCCATATGGTGGGATTCATTTCTGTTCAAATCTGATGTCAACTTCTTGTTCGTCTGTACATCTGTCCATTTCATACTTGTTTCATGCATAACAAACTTTCATCACAGTTTTCTCAGCAACTACTCATAGCAGATGCTTGAAATTGTAAAACAATCTTCTCTTAGGCATGCCATATGATGGGATTCATTTTTGTTCAAATCTGATGTCAACTTCCTGTTTGGCCGTGTATCTGTCGGTTTCATACATGTTTCACACATAACAAATTTTTGTCACAGTTTTATACTCATTGCAGATGCTTGAATTTTAACACAATACATGCCATATGGTGGATTTATGCTCCGATGTCAACTTCCTTTTATTTCATCCATTTTTCATTCATAACAAATTTTTGTTACAGTTTTCCCAGCAAATGCTCATTGCATATGCTTGACATTTTAGCACACTCTTTCGTGAGGCATGCTATATGGTGGGATGAATTTTTGTTCAAATTTGATGTTAACTTCCTGTTTGTCAGTGCATTTGTCTGTTTCATAAATTAAAAAACAATTGTCATAGTTTTCTCAGCAACTACTCATGACAGATGCTTGAAATTTTAGTACATACTTTGATGATGCATGCAGTGAGGTGGGATTTATTTTTATATGAATCTGATGTCAAATTCCTATTTATCCGTGCATATACTCGTAACATTTATTAATATGATATTGTATATTCACATCAGAGCAGGGGTATTACTAGTGAGCATTGGCTCACAGATTTCTTGTTTTCAAAGGATATAAAGGAAAAAATTGCTTCTATGTGCCAAAACTAACTGAAAACAGATCCAGCACCCTCAGATAACTTTCCTCTGACTGGCTTATCTTATATTTCAGGTCTTAAGAAGTGGGTAGAAATTGGAAATTCTGGTATTTTCCGTCCAGAAATGCTGCTTCCAATGGGTCTGCCTGAAAATGTGTCTGTTATAGCCTGGGGATTATCTCTGGAAAGGTAAATTTGCATCATTTAAAACTGTTGTACAGTGGGGCATGCTTTTTCTTTTCTCTCTTCCAAAAAATGAAAGAATACCAAATTTTCAATGTTTAACTACATAATGTAAGTTTTTAGGACATTTTTGCTGAGAAATATATATTTGGTATCTCGATCAGTGATATCTCAATTACTGTGAATATGTCAAAGTTATTTGGAAGTCCTAACCACTTGTTCTTAAAGTATTGTACCTTCAGTATCTTGAATCATCAGATATCTTTTTTTCTCAGGCCCTTTGAGTTTGAAATGATGAGAGTTGACTGTAGCTACTACATTTCTTGTCGTAATCCATGCTTGCTTACAATAAATTCTTTTTTATGAATTTTACAGACCAACAATGATTAAGTACAAGATAGATGACATCAGGACTCTCATTGGACCAAAAGTGAACTTACAAATGGTCTACGACAACCCTATCTGTCTTCTGGACAACTAAACAGACTTTAAACCATCTTATCATTTGTACAAATGCAATACATTATTTATATAAAAAGATACAAAACCATATACATGTTCTGAGTGTAATGCACAGGTGTTGGTTTCTTAATTTAGGTACATGTGTAAGTGTATATTTGAAAAAAGAAAAAGCTGACTAGTTGTCATGAGTTAGAGGCTCAAAAGAGCTTTTCTAATCAGTTTGCCCAGAAAATGTATAATACATAATATCTATATACATTTGATTATGTGTACATGTATTTTAACTTTGAATATACCGGTATGTACAACGTAATATTAAACTTTTCACATATTCTGCAGAAACACTGGGCCAACAAACTTACAAGAAGGCATCTCAGGATGAAAGAAAATCAAACATATACAAATAGAAGAAATTCATTCTTCAAAGGGATATAATTAATTTTTCTTGCAAAAAGTTTCATGTAGCCAAAATTCAAGTACCTTCAAAACTTATCTTTAGGGCTACAGTAGAACACAGTTGGGAAGTTACCAGTATATTTCCACAAAGAAATGTATGCAAAGGAAAAATAATAATCAATTGTATAATAATATACATGTCAGCTAGGGTTAGTAAAAGCATCCCCAAATGTGTTGAATCGATCTTGAATATAGTCGACCCAAGGCTAGCTTTATTGGGACAAAAATTATACACAGATATATGTACTCAAACTTTCAAGTGAACACAAGTCTATGAAATTGTGACTTAATGTTGAAAATGTGTGCAAAAATTTACTATAAATACTAGAAAAAACAGTCAAATGGCACACATTAGGAGAATAGAATGATGTAGTAATTTTTTATACAAGGACATTAATTAGTGTTATGTCATTTGCATGGTGAAGGTATATATTCTTGTAAGTTTGTTTGTGTTATTATCTTTATCAAATTGAAATGGAAGCAATATGAGAAATGTATTCCCATAATGTGAGTCCTAGATTTTATGTATGCATGAACATAATTAAAAGTTGAAATCTCTACGAATTATCTTTTGAAGTCATTTGAGCTATCATTTTTATGCTCCCAGATCGATAGATCTGGGTCGCATATTGTTTTTGTCCTGTCTGTCTGCAAACTTCAACTTTCGCCATAACTTTTGAACCATTAAGGATAGAGATTTCATGTTTGGTATGCATACTCCACTAATTAAACTCTTTCAATTGACACCAAGGTCAATGAAATTATGTGAAAACTATATCAATTGTATATTAATATATATGCTGGGTTTTTCAGAAGTGCTAAATCATGAATATTTTATGGATCTAAGAGAAGAGGGAAATGCTAAAACATTTTTAGTGCAAATATAATTGCTCATTATATTTTTTAATCAATGAAACGAAGGCGCAGCCTAATAAAAAAAATTGTAAATATACAGACCAGACATGAATTATGAACTTCTGTCAGTGACCTTGAACTTGCATATATGATCTTCGTTCAAAATCATGACACACCCTTGCATGGTGAATCTTTGTGTGAAGTAGCATTGATGCATTCCATCTTTATCAAATTGATATGGAAGCAATAAGAGAAATTTATCTTTCAGTAACCTTGAACTTGCACTGATGACCTTGGGTCAAGGTCATGACACACCTTTAGGTCATAAAGAATCTTTGTGTGAAATAGGAACTTACCAAGTTTATCCATAAGAAAGATATGGATCAGACACGAATTATGAATTTTTTCTTCCAATGACCTTGAACTTCCCCAAATGACATTGACCCAAGGTCATTACACAACCTTAGGTCAGGAGCAATCTTTGTGCGAAATGAGAACCTACCAAGTTTATCCATAAGAAAGATAAGGACTGGACATGAATAATTAATTTTTTCTTTGAGTGACCTTGAACTTCCCCAAATGACCTTGGTTCAAGGTCATGACACACCCTTAGGTCAGTAGCAATCTTTGTTTGAAATGAGAACCTACCACGTTTAAGAAAGATATGGTCCGGACATGAATAATGAATTTTTTCTTTGAGTGACCTTGAACTTCCCCAAATGACCTTGGTTCAAGGTCATGACACACCCTTAGGTCATGAATAATCTTTGTGTGAAATGAGAACCTACCATGTGTATCCATAAGAAAGATATGGACCGGACATGAATAATGAAGTTTTTGTTCCAGTGACCATGAACTTCCCCAAATGACATTGGGTCAAGGTCATGACACACCCTTAGGTCAGTAGCAATCTTTGTGTGAAATGATCACACCATTTTTGACAGAGTTTATCCATAAGAAAAATTGGACCAGTTTCTGTTCACTTTTCACAGAGAGCTGCACACATTGAGATGGAATTTAGTATACAGATTAGTCCTATGAATATCCAGGTCAACTTTGTTTTGGGTATGATCACACCAAAATAGCTTTTTGTCTGAAAAATTTTACCTTCACCATCATTTTCTTTAGAGAGGTTGCACATGAGAGATGGAATTTATGTTACAGATAAGTAAGCTTTCTACTAATTAAGTTCTTTGGGTAAATGGCACCATTTTTGAGAGACTATGACCTTGACTGTGACCTTTATGCTAAAAATAGCCAGTTTGTGGGGGAGGGGGGGGGGGGCCATATCTATGTTTTAAAACATCTCATTTTAAAATTATCAATAATCTCTCTTTAAATAAATATGACACCAAGGTCAATGACCTTGTGACCTTGACTGTGACCTATATGATTAAAATAACCATTTTAAAACTTTATGCTGCTAGACACAGAGTGTTTCATAAACATATCTTGTTTTTAAATTTTCCAACATCTCTGTTTTAAATTTGAGATACTAAGAAGATACTAAGAAGATACATACTGGTATTCATTTAGTTTATACATGGCTCAACAAAGGGAAAAAAACACTCCCCCTTAATCAAAATAAATCAATGATACGGGGAGTATTTTTCTGCATTTTTAACTAACTAATTTCCCTGGCATTGATGTCATAAACAGTTTATTTCTTCAAATAAACAACAGATAAATCATCATTGAAAAGATTTATTATACACTGTGATGAACCAGCATCATCACATTTCATCATCACATTGCTTAAATAAATAAATTTCATCAAAATCATCATAAGACCTTCTAAATTCTAAAGGAAAATCTCTGTAAAATTCAGTCACAACCGGTATGAAGAATTGTGTTACAAATAGCTTGGTTCATGAAGTAAATATGAAGGGCTCTGCCATTTTTTTGTCCATATGCTTCATTTACATGACTGTAATTGATATTAAAGAATACAGTTGCAACAACATATTACCTTCCATTTTTCTTGAGTCAAAAATGAACTCTATACAGCATGGCTGGTTAAAAATTTTGAGTTATGAATCAAAAACTTGAAATAAAGTTGCTAATATCATTGTGCTTAACAGTGTATTTTCCTTCTCTGTCTGCCAGTCTGGCAATGCATGAAAAGGAAGAAGTAGTTAATATTTCCAGGGTGGGAAAAATTAATGTTTGTAGTCAAGTGAAACACAATCCGATGTACCCAGTTAAATTATAGCAGCAAACGTATTTATCTAGAAGTCTACATTTTCTAAGTTGCAAATTAAACTGCTCAAACAATAGAGCATTTTCAATAATTAAAACATTAAATGTATACAAGTATCAAGAAGATTTTGACAGTAAAAATCTTAAGTATTTGACATTTAACAAGCCAAACAACATGTATCAGTTGACATCAAATAGACATTATAAATGTACAGACTTAAAACAAAGGGTAGGGGATCGATTCATTTGTAGTCAAGGAAAAAATTATTTTGTTTGAGGTGAACAATCATAATAAACAATGGATGGTCATCAAAGACCAGAGCAATTTTTTTTTACATGGAAAATACAAGGATTCTGCACAACATAATTCAAAATACAATTTTTCCCTAGGAGAATTAACAGATAATTAACAAATAACACACAATTTTACTTCTTTCTGAACATAATTTATCAAAACTAGACTAGCAAAAGTGAGGGTGACATTGAATATTCTCATCCATTAAAAAAAAAAATCTTTCGATGAAATTTTTAAGTAAGCTGTTGTTGCAATATTAAAGCTATAAAAATCTCTAAGCACTGCAGGTATATTAAGATGGATTTCTTATCACAATGAATATGGTAATACTAACATCATGAACACAAGGTCACAGCTTCCTTCATTATCATTATCAAAGTCATTGAAACCAAAGTTTAAATACAACTTAAGTGGGAAAAAATTATTGTTAATTTTGAGTTATTTCACGATATGTTTTCAATGAACATGTCATACATGTATGATATGTGTATATTGTGTGTAATATATTGTGCTGTGATATGCCTTAAAACATGCTGCTACCAGTACCATAAGTTACTGTAGAAAAATCTGAAAAACACAACCCTTGAAGTTACTTAAGACTAAAAACGAGTGAAATTATTTCGTTTCAATCATATGCAGTTCTATCAATGGCACAAACATTAGTCTACTAAAAAATACATGTAGTTTTAAATTAAAGATATTACTAAATTAATTAAATTAAAGAGTTTATTAAACTAACTTAAAGCATTAGAATCACAATTTTAAAACATTAATTAAATATTGATTACTTTTTAAAAAGGACACCAACAGCCACTTTCATACAAGTTTAAAAATACACACCATATATAGTTTGTTCACAACTGGCATCAAATGAAAAAGAATTTAACTGAATTGATATTTCTATCAGTCATGAAATCAGTGATATACTATCAAGTTGCTTAAATCTAGCAAATTTGTTAAAAGTATAATGACAACTTTTTTTCAAATACTGTAAATGTATTACATTTGGCTGTGTATAAAAGCATCTGCCTCTAAATTAAGTTCATTGCAAATTGTCTTGTTTATATATATTCATAAAAACCATATTCAGAAAGCACCAATTCAAATACATGTATACGCTAACTTGGTCAGGAATCACTTTTCCGCCAAATATCATACACGCCAAATAAAATACATTTACGGTACTTAACCCTGATTGGCTGAGACAAAGTCCTCTCCGGGAAGCAATTGCTGATTTAGAAGCAAAATATTGTACTAAATAGGACATTGGAAATAGGTAACTATATAAAAATATGTTCAGTTGTAAGTAAAAATTTGTAATACATAGTATTTAAAAAGTGCCACTTGGTAAGCAAAGTGATTTACTGACGGTCAGACAATATTTTCTTCCTAATTTTATCAAATTTTTAAAAATTCATTTAATAATTCCAAATAACTTAAAATTTCTCAAAGACCATAGATATTTTACAACTTATTGCCCTTTTTAATGCATCTTTGTTTGGAAATTGAATTGAGCAATAAACAATGGACTCGTGACATTTTTCTTTTATAGAAACAAATACTAGAAACTTGTGTGTAACACACCAGGACTTATTCTTCTTTATCTTTTTATACAGAGCTTGAGATCATATAAATAACATATGATGTACATGTATTAATAATTAAATTAATTCATAACAATCAATAAAATATTTGCAAAAATATAACACAGGAATTAAATCATATGATAATCAACTTATTAATATAACAAGAAAATTTTCTAGGAATGCTTGACTATATCTGTTAAAAATATAATAATTTTCATAAAGATGAAATGGTGAAAAAGCACAGCTTTTTTAAAAGTAAAAATTTGCAATATAAAATGGTGATACGTTTTTGTATGACTGCATCACAAAATGACGAGGGAATGTAGACAGAAATTTATCACAACACGTTACCACAACTTTTGTACACGTATAGACCCAGGACGACATGTCTCTAAAACTGTTCGTTAAATTCCTGCACACCCTTTGTTAGTCGGCCACTCTTTGCATCAGAAATTGCACCCCAAAGGTCGAATACAAAATCGTCCGTGAAACCAAAGTCTTTAAGTTCCGAGTTGTCCACCGCCATGGCAAAATCACTTGGGTTATCTTTCTTGCTTCCTAACTCCCATATTGTTTGAGCTGTGGAGCAAAAATATCATTTACATCATTCATGAAATTACGCAAAAAAAAAATATTCACATAAAATATTGCATTTTACAATAAAGCTTCCAAGGCATTTATTTATCATCAATAATAATTTTTTAGCAATGAAATAAATTATGGAAGGGGGTGCTCTTCTATATATAGCAACGTTACTTTTTAAAGATTAATTTATAACTTTGTTATCATTCCACTTTAAGTTTGTTTTCAAGTTTACAGAAGTTGACTAGGATTTGGTATTGTTAAATAAGAATTTCAATGTTTACATAAATGTCATTCCAATGTTGAAAAATAACCCACAGGTAAATTTGAATTGTTTGTGAAATTAAAACCTGCAGTCTGGGGGTGTTTTGATTTGCAGTAGTTAAGGAGTTGTGAAACTTTATACAGGTAAACCTGAGGCTATAAATCTGACATGATATCACTGACAAAAAATTAACTTTTAATAAAAATAGCTAGAAAAAATAACCCTCACTTCTACTTTGAAAGTATTCTACCCATATACATTTATGATATACCCCTTGTAAGCAATTCACTCAAAACAACAATATATTTTTTGCTCTGAATAAGTAATTATGAGAACCTGTTTTGACTGGGTATATCAACATGTTTTAGAGGACATCTGTGTAGGTTTTGGCTACTTGACACTTCTTTGTTTGTATAGTGTAGACTTACCTAACTCTGTGTCATTGATTCCCATGAATGATTCCAACAAACCATTTACTTTGTCAACTGCCACATTCACTACATCATCAGGCTGAAAATACAAACATGGTGTCAGCTAACAATTCATACTTCAGCATCTTAAATCTCAACACCTGAAAATTCTTCAATTTTAATTCAATTATTTTTTTTTTTTTCAATAATTTGCTTGAATGAATAATTACAAAATAGCTTTTTTTTAATGCATATACAATAAATAACTAGTTTTTTTTTTTTTAATTTGTTTTAAAATATGTGAAAAACTATCAATTATGCATGTTTCTGGGGAGAGGGGTGTGTAGAGGGATTTTATACTTGACCAAAACCTTTAATAATCATATTATCAGGGGTTGACACTAACTTTTAAACCGTAGAAGCGGTTAGGCTTTTGCCTATACTTCATGGATATAGGAAGAAGGCTCAAATCCAAGCACTTCTGTCAACCTAGCCTATACATGTCTCTGTGTTGGGGAGAGGGGGAAATTTTGGGGAGATGCCAAATCCTGCATTCTAGCTGTATTTTGGGTAAAAATTATATGTCACCCTATGACTGTACCTTAGACATTTTTGTACAAAAAACATATATAATCATTTAGGGTAAGAACCTTTGAATTTTACAATTTTGACATACAAAAATAATAATTAAGATAATAAAACATATTTGAAAATACATTTAATAATTTTTGTACATTGTGTGTAAAATTATTTAAAACTTGTAAAATTTTTATTGGTGGAGTTGTTGTGTAACCCATTATAACAATTACCAGCAAGCCAATGTTTGCAATAGGAACTTGAATTTTTATTGTGGACTTGTGTCTACCAATACAAATTCTAACTGGCCCTCATCTTATGGTAGTAGACAGAACAGATTACACAAACAAGCTTGTTTTATATGTCTGTTTATCTCAAGCTTGTGTCCGTTATCAAAGATAGGCTGTCATAATAAACTAAAGGTCAAGACCCACCTATCAGTGAATCTACAAGTCAAGACTACTACTATGATGGCATATTATACAATCAGTCCCCTGGCTGACTGAAGCATTTTACTGCCTCCCTTAGAATAAAATATCTGAAACCTATATACTCCTGCCAATGAAAATTCTTATGTACTCCAGAAAAGTGACTTGATTCCATATAAAGCTGTCCAGAATGCTGCTTAGCTGTGTCTTTATTTGTCTGTGTCTAGTTTTTTTTTTCTACTGAGGAGTTTGTCAAAGGTCAACAAAAACCTATGTTTTTATCTTGGCCGATTAGTTAACCAGAATATGTTAGGTATGAATAAACAGTGTTATCGGCCTAGCTATGTATCACTCTCTATCTGTCGAGTACTAAGTTAGAAGACATTTCCTCCTGATGAAACGATTCGGTGTCGAGGGCTCTTTACACTGTGTATCCATACATTACCTAAGACCTGTTTAATTAGCCTTAATTATCACATTAATGTTAGCCTTCATTTCCTGCACTTCACATCTTCAGTGAAAATAAACTTTTGTGATTTTTTTTTTTTTGCTTATCAACTTAACATGCTGGTAACAAGAGATGCAATGTCTTATAATTTGCTAATGGTAGTGAAAGACATTTATCTACATGAATGAATGTGACACCTCAGTTTAGATATATGCATTTCATGTCACTGCTAAACTGTATAAAAGAAAAGAAAAAAAGTAAGAAATCAAATCTTACTGTATTGCATAAATTGATATACTAGTATGATCAACCAAAGATGTTCAAAGCCATCTATTGACAACAGTAGTGTACCATTTGTGTACAAAAGTAAACTCACAATTTCCACAGTGGCGGGCCCTGAGGATCGAAGTCGTAACGTCTGTTTGCCTGATCCTATGTTTCCACTTCCCTTTTTCCCGCTGGATTTCTCAACAAAAGCTACAAATAGAAAGGGGAATGTATTTCTCAAAGTATTTCTAACCCTACCGCGAAGTACTTACCGTTAACATTTTAAATTACCCTGGTATAATTTATCGAAAACAATAAAGATTTTTTACGAAATCACAACAATACAGGGACTATCTGGGGCAGAACAAGCAAGTCCACTGTAGGTTGAATTTTTGGTGACATCTGTACATAAAAAAACAACACAAACAACTTAGTGGCATACAACAAAAGGTTCCCATTCGCTGTTAATTTATGACTAATGACTAAAAGGGTTTTTTTTAGCACTAATCTGTTTTATCAATAAATTATATGATTGAATAAAGCTTATTAAGTATGTACAGTGTATTATTTTTCTTAAGTGTGAAAAATTAGTGATCTGTAAAAAAATCTTTTGATTGGAACATCTCTACATTATGAAAGCTCAAAATGTTTGAAAACGTTGTCTCTTTGAATCGCTTTGAAATATCTAAAGAAGATTAAACAAATCTTCTTTTTTTTCCTTTCGACTGTACTATTAAAGTAATCATATTTAAAATGAAAAGAGAACTGGATCCAATCACAATATAAAACACATGTTTTACCCATACTTGCTGCATGATCAGATAATAAAGCAAATAGCATCATATTTTTGATAAAATTGCATTGCTATTTCAAAACAAAAACTCAGCTAGGATTTTGTCAGATAATTAATATATATGTTTTAGAAATAAGGAATCATATTCTCTTAATACAATACATGTAATCACCAAAAATCCAACCACATGTTATTTACCAAAAAAGAATCAAACAGGAAGAATTTTCAAAATGTGGGTTGTTTTCAAAGCTAAATGATGCTGACCTACAAACTGCAAATTCACTTTTTTAAAAAATAAAATCTTAACGTGCACATATAAAAAGTTTAAAGTGGTAAAATATACAGGGACTTCATATTGACGTTAAAAACGTACTTACAGAAACCAGACTTCATGGGCTCCACAACACGAATGGTAAACGTAGTTCCTTTAGGAATCTCTTTCAACATCTTGGCCACCTCAAAATGCCTGCAGCCCACTAAACTTTTTCCATCAATTTTTTCTATATGATCACCCACTGAAATCAGTTCTTGTTTGTCCATTATACTGTCCTCTTTTATTCGTTTGATAAACGCGTACCCAGCTCCATTGTCCGTTATGGTCAGTCCTAATGCATCCTGGGACTTTGTCACCTCCATTTCTTTGGGACGACCTTTGATATGGGCAAATATAAAATCCTCCAAACCAATCTGTCCACCCAACAGTCTGGACATATCCACTTTGTGTGTATTCAATGTACAAAAGAGTATCTGAAATTATAATAAAGTCATAACTACTGGGTAGCTTAGGAACCTATTAAGCCGAAGTTTAGTTTACTATTCTAAAATACTCTATTACATTTACACACTTTTCAAAAATCTGATAGTATTCAACAAAACTATATACAGTTGAGCCACATTATTGAAGACATTATTAAATCAGTTCCCTTTGTGTTAGGAACTAAATTCTATCAACTTGTAACTTGCCAAACAACTTTCATTCTGGATGCATCATAATACAGAAAATTTTGATTGAGACTAAACCATCCTGTATTTACAGAACAGGAATTCCATTTTCTTGATTTTGGGTACAAGATAGAAGTATATTTCATCAGTAAAAAATTTAAAAAAAAAAAAAAAAAAAAAAAAACACCCATCAAACTAGGTTGATATTTGAAAGTCATTTGTTTATTATGAATTATACAGGGGCATGTTACCAACACTGTATAATGTGTTATGACTGATCAAATTTACTGTATAAATTTACCTGTACTAACAGAAAGACTTAATATAGCCCAATCTGTATCCATAATTAATCAACACCAAATTAACCTTAATTAATTCAACACACAAATGAAGTACTGATCAAGGACCCCAACAATCTGTGACAGTATCAGAAAACTGTCATCTGAGATATATCATAGATTTATCAAACCGAGAAGTGAAATACGAGGGAAAATTTTGACGATTTTTATCCAAATTTAAATCATTAACAGTTGGTTATATTGGGAGGAATGGCCAAAAAAATTAAAATGTATCTTTACATGTGCATAACCATGATGTACACAATTTAATATTAATAAAGATGAACTGTACGTATGAAACAAACATATTATAAATATGATGAGGTCACACAGAGGTTATAGTCAAGAAGTCCACATTCCATATTTATTCCTGTCCTTTTATTGTCAGTCAGTCTAAAGCATCAGGTTTCACATTTTTATAACGTTACCTATTAATCCAGTATTCATTGAATAGACAATCTCTGCTATCACCATAGAAACATATTGTGATGTATCCTCCATATTGATTTCATATCAGTTTTTTTTTTTTAAATATTCTCATTTCAAATGTACAAGTATATTATTACCTGTATGCTCTTATGACAACCTTATAAGTTAATTAACTGTTCAGGGGAAAAACTTGAAATTGTCTGGACCAAGTACAAGAATATCTACATTGTAGACCCTTAATTCTATTGAGACTTGTTGATCATTTGACATAATTCCTCCTCATATACAATTCAAAATCACATATTTTTTCTCTCGATTTTCTTAATTTTACTCTTGTTGAAACATTTCAAATATGTTTTTATTTTTTTTTCATTTTATCCTGACCCCTTTTATCTACCACACAGATTTTCTGGCTATACAGAAACCCCTCACTTAGATTTTTAGTTCAAATTTACAATCTGGGTCCCCACTGTTGCATAACATTTGTTGAAGTAATACTGAATCAATGTGTGAAAACACTATTTTCTAATCACATCTTATCACAATCATTACACATTTTATGATACTAGTAACAACTTTTGTCTAAAATCATGCTTCCAGTGGAAAAGTGTAAATTGTGCCAGCAATATTAAATGTCATGAAATTTTGAGAAAACAAACAGTATTTAAACTCAAAAGTCCATTCAAACAATACAAATCAGGAGCAGTCAGCAAACACAGACCTCTAAAACATCAGAGGTGGGATCAGGTGCCATGGAGGAGTGAGCATCCCCTCCTGACTGGTCACAACCACAGTGTGCTCCTTGTCATGACTAGGAAATTTTAGTGTGTAAATAGTTTAATTATGTTTAAATGGTCACTTTTTTTAATTGTGTGTTTTTACACATCAGTGTTTCACAATTTAAATTTTTTTGAATCATGTGGTACATACTGGTTTACTACCTCAATGCAAATTAGGATGAGAGATACCAGCATCTCAATATCATATCAATATCCATACCCCCTTCCCCCCTTAAAAAGACAAGTGAAACATGACATCGGTTGAAACTGATTTCAATTTTACATATCAGCTGGATAGTTGTCAATGAATACAAATGTCTGCCACTGTCAAAACAATAACAATAATAATTAATTACGCTTTGACTTTGATATTCAAACCAATAACCAACTGCTACTTTCAAGTTCAAATAATGGTCTATTAGTTACATGTATCATGACATTTTGAACTTAATTTTTGTGGTGGTCAGTCAGATTCAATCGACAGTGGCCGCCAGCTCAGTTGGTAGAGCACCTGACTGGAGATTCAGGGAACGCGGGTTTAAATCCCAGTCTGGTCCGCTGCATTTTCTCCTCTCCCATTACATTTAGTGCCAAGTGACAGGTGAGAAGCCGACCAAGGAAGAGCCTTGGTTGGGGTCTTTGGGGGCCAAAGACCTTTAGGGAGGGAGGAATGTGGCTGTCAGACAGCTCAGTTGGTAGAGCACCTGACCGGAGATTCAAGGGGCCCTAGTTGGAATCCCGATCTGGTCCTCTGCATTTTTTCTCCTCTCCCGTTACAACTTAACATATAAATGAGTTCTTGTAATGACATTAGTATAACATGGTATGTTTTCCACTTTTATGACAAACAGAAAATAGCTAAAATAAAGACCCATGACAATAACAATTAATGATGGCAAATACCTAAATTAAAATCCAATTACAAGTTGACAGTAAATAAAATACCATCTCACTTACTTCTGAAACAGGTAAATCATAGCAATCGGCTATTTTCTGGTATAATTCTTTCACATTGGTGAACCCAGAGATGATACCGGTTGGGCTCCCATGAGCCTGCTGACAGTGGAATACTAGCTTGGGACGGGGCGGCTGGGGAGGGGGGTCATTCTTCTGTACCGCCGGCTGTTGTTGCGTTGTGCCGTTCGTGTCAGGTGTGTTGTTCCCCTCCGCTGGGCGGGGTCCGTCATTTCCCGTAGAATTTTGTGAATATTCCACGAGATTATCTTTACTTTTGTTCTTTTTTCCGAATATTTTATGCATCCTTTTTAAGATAGAAGTCCAGAGTTCTCGGTAAAACCTTTACGATCACTACAAAATCACATAGATTCAGGTAACCCTTGGAATGATACACCTTGGGGTGAAAGCGGAAGTTAGATATATGGAGAATGAAATGTGGATTCCGATATCCGGTTAATGATTTTCAAGATTTTTTGAAAAGAAACGTTGGAATTGCATTATCTATCAAATTAATTTGGTTATTTTACAATTTTTTTTAGTGTTTTTAGCTTCAGTCACTTGGAATATACTTGGAATTCAGTTGATCAGCGCAACATTTTCGGATTTGAGATAGTACTCCCAAATGGTCCTCATTTACACCTACAAATTACCTATCCCTTTGATTGGCCCAAGTTAATCCCATTCGTTTTAATGAAAAAAGTCTGTCAAATATTTAAAGTAAACAAATCTGAGGGGAAATCCCACTATTTGGGTTCAAAGACTAATTATTAAGCCACTTTATTTATTTATTTATTTATTTATTTATTTATTTATTTATTTATTTATTTATTTATTTATTTATTTATTTATTTATTTATTTATTTATTTATTTATTTATTTATTTATTTTGTATTATATTTTTTAATTTGCGTTTTGATATAATTTAAGCTATCGGATGAATTTTTTTTTATTTGAACAATTGCATTTCTATGAAAACAAGGTCTATATAATAAATGTACGTCCCCCTGAGTAAATTTATGATCATCATCAATCAGATTTAAAAATTCCAAATGCTTCAACCAAACAGAAATTCTTGAACTTATTTGTTAGTCAACAAAAGTAATAGGTAGAGAGGGCTCTAGGAGGATGAATTTAACATTAGATTTCTTGTGTACAGGACAAAGACACTGGCAAGATATAACCACCGTTTTGACGCCAGTTTATGGGGGATGCGGGAACATACTAGTAACTCGGATCGCGAGTGTCCATCCCCTGAACCAGAAAATATTGAGAAGTGCTGTTATTGTAGTGAGTTATGAACTATTCTGTCATGATTTTATTGCATAGAAGAATTAAGAAAATCCAACAAATTTCCCTAGTGAAATATGAAAAAAAAAAACCCTGATATGACGAGTCAGTGCAGGACTCAGGAGTAGGCAGGGGCTGGCTGCCACCCCATCCTTACTCCAAACTGATATATCGACTATTGAAAACTGTTCATTGAAAATTGATCCTGTAGCCTGCTTTTTTCGTTGCACTATATAAAACATGTATTAGGTACCTAGTACTGTAGTGTATTCATGATGAGCTAGCCTACAGAAAGAAGTTAGAATCTGCAATCCCGGATGAATGAGAACTAAGAATTTGGTTAATTTTCCATTTTGCTTATTCTGGAAAGTCGGTTGAATTTCTTCCCTACCTCTCCACTTTTAAAAATACGACGCTATTATGACCGCGTAGTTTAGATCACAAATAAATTATCTTACATTATTTTGTTAATTCATAGAAAGAAAGAAACATTTCAAATACCAGTAGCATATAAAGTATTGTGCAAAAAAAAAAATACACTTTTTATTTAGAGCACCCCCCCCCCTTTGAATTAAATTTAATTTTCATCAGACATAAAACCATCAATCCCTTGATTTCTTCACTTCTTTTATTTGGTATCTAAATCAATATGCACTCACAATCTAATATTTTGTAAAATATTCACAGTATATTGAAAAGAATACGCGGAAGTTCTGTTTCCGTACACCATTTTAATTCCGAGTTTATCTTTTATTTCGCGATTGCTTAAACCGGTTATGACTGAGTAGACCAGCAAGTAAGTAAGTATTGTGAAAAACGCTTTATTTGTTAATATTCAGCTCCATTTCTCAGAAAGTTGCATTATAAACATGTAGAATCATCACATTCTAAGATTATTATGATATAACGGTATGATATAACAGTACAGTATGAAAATTCAAATGTATATCGAACCGTTCACTTCAACCACTATGGCTCACCATGATTAATTTGTTTTCTTTTTAATTGACCAACTTGTACACTTTATTTTATAATGAAGGAGTGGTCAAATAAAAAGATGACAAATAAATCGTGATGAGGCAGAGCCCTTGTGGTTCAACTTTTATTTTCTCAGTTTTTGAAAGCGTCGGGGGGGGGGGGGGGGGGGTTAGAAAAAAAAAAAAACAAAAAAAAACTCAACCTGAAAAAATTGACCAAAAAAAAAATGAGGGGCCAAATTAAGCATTTCCAACAAAGCAAAATATAGTATCAGTCTGACAGATAAATTTTATCATGGAGTAGACATTTACTTTGAATATTCCATAGCATTCTGAATGTCATCATGCCATGAGAAATAAAAGGGAGAAAAAACATTGAGTTGAATTTTTCTCTGTAAAAAAAAATGCACTACTTTTTAGGGAAGAAAGCAAATCTTAGCTCATAAAGCTTTGGTATTATCAAATTAGAAGTTATTTATAGTGTTAAGGTCAAGATCTAATAAATGGAAGGTGCCTACAGATTTTTCAAATTTAAGAAATTAATTCCTTTAATGATGCTTTATAACATTACCTTGGTCAAAATAGGCGTTTCGGGGCATAATTTATAGAAAAACAAGATGAAAAATCATATTATAAACTGTCATTTTCAATGAAAAATTAAGAAAACCAGTATTGAAAATGGGAGTTTTTTTCCATATCAGACAAAGAAAATGTATCCAGAAAGCCTACAGTCTCTCAGAAAACGGTTATTTGTATGTTCTTAGTCTCTACTTTAAAATAATGCTAAATTTAAGATAGGTATCCGGACTACTTTTCATGTGATTTCAAATTGAATTCCATGGAAATACTTTATTTTCTACATAATTCTACTAGAGCCGTAAAGTACGGGAAAAAGAAAGTTGAAAGTGATTATGACGTCATAATGGATTTAGCACTGAAAAGTTATTCTAAAGTCATTTACTAGATCTTGACCTTAAGGAAGTATGCAGATATATATAGACATGATGGAAGGAAGAAGTCAAAATTGAAAAGTATTTGTCAATTATCAACATAATCAAAAATGACTGTACTTTTCCAAAATTATGAATACTTAACATGAATAAAGTTGTTAATGTGGAAGTTGATATAAAGTGTTCAATAATTAACTCAGTAGTAATATGGAAGTTGATATAATGTGTTCTATAATTAACTCATTATCAACTGTATAAAGATGAGAAAGAGAAATCTTTGATCTTGCTTTCCATTTGAATTCAGAAAATGAAATTGAATGTCAAAGACAAAAGTGTTTGTGGAGAGCTAAATGAAAATTTTTATTTCATTTGAAGGAAGTGAGAGGGCATTTACTAGATCTTGACCTTAATTCTTTTACATTCCTCAAAATTGTTCTGGAGTGGATATACTCTGATTTGCTATACATTGCACTGCATCTATATTTGATGTAGTCTGGCTATAGTAAGACTCAGTTAGGTAAATTATTCTAACTTGGGATAATGCAGTTGTACCATCAGAAAACATGTCACTTTTTTCTGCCTTTTCAAACTTCAGACCACATATGTTACACATACAGTCTAGAGAGTGCTGCCACATACATGTAACATTGTATGTTAGTGGTATTTCCTTAAATAGAATCTACAGTAAAAATGCAGTTTTTAATAAAAATTGTTACACTACAGTTGTGCAGTACATGCAGTAACATTTGGTTTCTTTTGAACTTTCTGCAATAACTAAAAATAATAAAATATAAAATTTTGACAGTCTGCAAAGATGTCATACTTTACGTGTACATAAATTAGTGTATTCAAATTTTAGCAGAATCACTGGGTATTGAGTTCTTGGCGTAGTCATGAATTAGTGCTACATGTTAACATGCCATATGTTTTATTTATAAATGATTTCTTTAGCGGTATTCATGAATTGCTGCGCAAAATCCACTCAAATATGAAGCCCACTTTTTTAAGTACACAGTCATACAGTATTTGTCATTATTCTTATGAATTATGGTAGCAAAGAACTAAGGAAAGGTACTCAAAAATATGCCTGACAAATAAATTACAGTTCTCATTTTATATATCCTCTGCTGTTGTATATTAGTTTGAAGATTTTGTTTCACAAAAACTTATGAATCTTGCTGCATTTACCATGTTTGCTTACAGCAGTTATAAATTAATTTTTTCATCTCAATTGAGGGATACAATGGTCAATGTAGACAAGGGAATACTGGTGGAATGTGACCCTGCTATGAAACAGTTTTTACTCCAGCTGGATGACAAAAAGACTCTGGGACGAAAGTTTGTGATCAAGGATCTGGATGAGACCCATCTGTTTATCTCAGCGGACATTCTCGATACTCTTCAAGATCAAGTGGACGGACTAATGGACAAACTCTCATTTCCGTTAGCAGAAAAATAATTCTGAAAAACTTCTATTGTTCTATTTACATTTACTCTGCTTGTGAAAAGATTTCGTGATATATACCGGTGAAAATTAGTTATGTGTGAAAATAGTCAAAAATTGAAATGGACTCCTTTAAAACGAAGACTTGAACCCTCACATCCTTTATTTGAGGAAGGCAACATTGTGTGTTGCTTGTTAACAAAGCAATTTCCTTTTGATTTGTCAACCGAGGAAGAATTCTTTGAGCAGTATGTTGTTTTTCTTTACACAGTATTTTGTAATTTCCTTATTTCTGCAACTGATTGCAAAATATTTATGAAATGTACATAATACATTTGTATTTACAGAGAATCCTCAGCTATTCCATGTGGCATATCTGGCTGCAATAAAATTCTTGACAGTGTTAATAGGTTAGTTCTACCTTTTAGGAAAAAAATACTTCACCTTTTTCTCTGAAAGCCATTGTCTTTGAAGTGACCTTTTTTATATCCACTTTTCTGAGAACCAATCAATATAAATGCATCTTTATTTTGTAAGTGTATCAAATTTAATGATATCTCATTATGTCTTTCACCGTTAGATTTTTAAAATGTTTAAGGTATTAGCTTTCCGGATTCACATGTATTGTCAGATAGAACACTCTCAGGTTTACTCTTTTAGAAGAAAAAGTTTTGCACAAGTTAAATTACATATCTTATGCCTGTAATTCCAGCTATGAGTTACATTATAACAGTACACACAGAAACGTGTGTGGTCAGTGTAAGAGGAACTTCCCCACCTCCCATCTCCTGGACATCCATCTCCTAGAGTGGCATGACTCCATGTTTGATCTCCTGGCTGCCAAGTCACCCATGGTAAGGCTAGAGCACCTTCTCTCCTACTTTATCTAAATAATGTGAACAAGTGATAATTTGGAAACAATTGATCTAAAAAAAAACCCAACAGATTAAAGAATTACTTGAAAAAGAATAATCAAATTCATTCACATGAGCCAAAGGCTATTTTTCTGATATTTAAAAGTATTTTCTGAGCAAAGTGACCAGCATCTGATCATCATGTGTCTGTATTATTTTCATATTTGTTACTTTTCAAGATTTTTATTTTTTTCAAATTACAAGCCCTGGTATATTAGGGGCATCAAAGTTGAGCTGAAATGAGAGATTCAAATTTCTGCATTATGAATGTGTACATGGAATAAATCATAATCAAATAGGACTATTACATGTATGATTTTGTTGATATTGAAGAATTTGAAGCATCTTAATAATTCTTTAAGGTCTGTATTTTGTTTCAAAACTTGAATTAAATATCTGATATTTATGATATCGAAGAAGGAATTTTTTTTTTTAAATGTGTTGCGTTGGCTTTGTGGCACATGGACCTCTTGTTATTTGTTGTATTTTTTGCAGTTTCAGTGTTTGTTGGAATCCTGTGGAGAAAAGTTTTCTACACATAAAGACAGAAAAAATCATGTGATCAAGTGTCATAAATTCCCCTCCAACTTTAGATTTGAAAGAAAGAAGAAACTAAATCAAGAGTAAGCAATACTAAGCATATACAGTTTTGATACACCCTGCAAACGAAGTTTGGGGGGGTATATAGGAATCACCTTGTCCGTCTATCAGTCCGTCTGTCCGTCTGTCTGTCCGTCTGTCTGTGCAAACATGTACGGTCCATATCTTTCTTACGGAGGAACATTAGAATCTACTACTCCACACAAAGATTGCCCATGACCTAAGGGTGTGTCATGACCTTGACCCTAGGTCATTTGGGGAAGTTCAATGTCACTGGAAGAAAAATTTCATAATTTGTGTGTGGTCCATATCTTTCTTATGGATAAACTTGGTAGGTTCTCATTTCACACAAAGATTGCTCATAACCTAAGGGTGTGTCATGATGTTGACCCAAGTTCATTTGGGGAAGTTCAAGGTCACTGGAAGAAAAATTTCATAATTCGTGTCTGGTCCATATCTTTCCTATGGATAAACTTGGTAGGTTCTCATTTCACACAAAGATTCCTCCTGACCTAAGGATGTGTCATGACCTTGGGTCAAGGTCATTTTGGGAAGTTCAATGTCACTGGAAGAAAAATTTCATAATTCGTGTCCGGTCCATATCTTTCTTATGGATAAACTTGGTAAGTTCTCATTTCACACAAAGATCGCTCCTGACCTAAGGATGTGTCATGACCTTGGGTCAAAGTTATTTTGGGAAGTTCAAGGTCACTGGAAAAAAATTTCATAATTCATGTCTGGTCCATATCTTTCTTATGGATAAACTTGGTAAGTTCTCATTTTACACAAAGAGTGCTCATGACCTAAGGATGTGTCATGACCTTGGGTCAAGGTCATTTGGGGAAGTTCAAGGTCACTGGAAGAAAAATTTTATAATTTGTGTCCAGTCCATATCTTTCTTTATTATGGAAAAACTTGAATCTACTACTTCACACAAACATTGCTTATGACCTGAGGTTGTGTCATGACTTTGAACTAAGGTCATTTATGCAAGTTTAAGGTCACTGACAGAAAAAGTTCATGATTCGTGTCTGGTCCGTATATTTAGTCTTTTTTTTTTTTTTATCAGGCTGCACCTTTGTTTCATTAAAAAAAATATAATGAGCAATTACATTTGCACTAAAAATGTTTTAGCATTTCTCTCTTCTCTTAGATCCATAAAATATTCATGATTTAGCACTTCTGAAAAACCCAGCGCAGGGTATTTTGTCCTGTTTGGACAGTTCTAGTTATTAAATGTATAAGCAGTAGGGGTAGTGGAAATAAAGCTCAGACAAGTCTCTTTTTTGCATATCCTAATGAAAATGACTTTTGTATAAGCACTAGGTACATATCTTTTAAAAATTTATGGATGCACAGGCAAGTAGCATCAGTCCCCCTCCCTTCCCAATTTTACTATTTATGTTTTTTACTGTTCTTGTTTCGAAACAGGGAGAAGGGTGAGGACAGTATGGAGGTACAGATCTCAAAGCCAGACTCACAAAGCCAGAGAAAGTTCAGCTACAAGTATGTCAAGAAATCCTTCAATTAACATGCAGATTCGTTCTTTTTTTTTTTTAAATTGCTTTTGTGCATTTGGTTCTTCCTTTTACTCAAAAATTTTCTTCTTCATAATTATGTATTTTTATAAACATTATATGTTAACTGATAATTGAATGTCCTATTTTAATTCACAGAGTGCCATCTCAGATTTGCTTTGGACATGGCTCAGCCCCAGGATTTCAGAGAGGGAGGGGGAGAGGGAGAGGAGGAAATAAGGGCCACAAGAAACACTGGCACCAGGCCAAAAAAGGAGAGACACCCACAGTGGACATTGAGACTGTGGACATGATGGACTTAGCTCAGGCACTGGACACACCAGAGAACAGTGTAGTGGACACTTAAAAAATGTGTTAATTTTTAAAAGCCTTGTGTAAAATGCATTTTCAGTGAAGATTGTATTTTTTTCTGAATAATTCATTGTTGAAGTTCATTCTGTGTTATTGATAGATGAAAAAAAATTATTATACAAAGGATTTCTTGAAGTGTAATGGTTCATTCTTAGTAGCCTGGTTTGTAGAGTACATGACTATTGATGCACGTCTCAGTTGGGATTTCCAGTCCAGCCATTCTCCTTTCCTTTTACATAATTTGTTGCCCTGGATTTGCAGGTGAAAGTCCTGCTTGGAGCTAATAAGAACTTGGGTTGTGTTGTTTAGGGTTAATTCAGTCATGGATGTAAGGAGGGAGGAATGTAATGGTTTAGGCCATGAATACCCCCCTGGGTAGCTCAGGCCTGGCTTGTGATACTGGGGGTCCCAGGTTCAATTCCTAGTCCAGCCATAGTTTTTCCCCATCCTGTTACCACAGAATGTCTCAAAGAAGGTTTTGCTTGAATCTTAAAATCATTACGCTCTAGTAAGGTTGATTTTCTTTATCAAAGGCATATAGACCTGAACAATGAAACTTGGCAAGAAAAACTTGTCCATTGTTAAATCTGTTTGCACCTTGTATTGCATTATTCATGTGCCATTCACTTATAAAGATTTTATTTACATTCATTCTGTGGGTAAGGTAAAAATTCTCTTGCCAAATAAGTTATTCTTTCCATAAAGCAATGCAACAAACAAATAATACTGGACATACATGAATATATGCCTTAGGAGTTAAGCCCTGTATACAGTAATTAGAAAGTATATAGTGTCCTTTTTTTTATATATCTGACACATATATTTCTTGTGTCAAGGCTCTCCTTGGAAAACCAATATATTTGACCTATTGACCTTGGACTACTAATGAGAGTTAAGCCAAACTTTTAACATTGACCACATAATCTTTGAATAGTAGATGACCACATAATCTTTGAATAGTAGATGTAGAACTTTCATATTTCACTCGCATATTTCTTGTGACCTTTCATTGAAAACCAACATTTTAACCTCTTGACCTTGAAATCTGACCTACTCTTTAAATACCATAACTTCGGCCAGAACTTTGAAAAGGCACTAAGGCTTTAATATTCCTGGTATTCTTTGAGAAAAGACCTGTATTTGGGTGTTTTATAAAATGATCTTCACCTGATTGTTTAGAGAGACTATTGGAATTTTAAGCATATAAACAAAGATCTGATTTTAATCATGTTGAAAAGAAAAGCACATGCAGGAAATATATTTGTGATCAATTTATTCAACAAACATTCACTTAAATTATATAAAATAAAAACATTTTCAATAAATCTCATTCAATCTGACTCAACATAAATTAATACTTTAAATACATGTATAACTTTGGACGGCATGTTGATATTAAATATCACCAAGTTAACAGTCTATCACATAAATTATCAATAATTCATCAAAATACTGAGCACTGGTTTCTTTTAAATAATGCAATGTTCACACACAGTAAGAATAAAAATTTTGTTGTTAACAAATTCATTTTTGATGTGTCCTGTAAAGTAACAGAATACTGTCACAAAGTGACTGATAAGTTCAGAGTTTGTTTTACACCTGTAGCAGAAGAGCCACACCTCCCAGGATCCATCTGCTGGGCTTCTCCTTGCTCTTGAGGTTGAAGGTCCAGACAAATGTAGGACCACGGGTCTTGGTCTTGTAGACTGGACATTCGTAAATGTTCCTGGTGTCCTGTCTGTCCACTGGGATGGCCCTAATAAAGATGACCGGCATGGGTGGTGCCAGTTCCTTGAGTCGAGCCTCAGCAATCATACCAGTCTGCATGTCCCACCTGGCCCCCTCCATGAACAGACCATGGACGTACGCGCCTTCTCTTGGCGGACCTGCCATGTCCTCTCGGGACTTCTTGGTGACGTCACACTGCAGGCACATACGATCCAATGGCCACTCATTCTTACGGGCCATCTGCTGCATAATGGCAGTAAGGAAGGACTGGGGATTGAAGAATCCTCCCAGCCAGACAGCAGCAGGAAGCTGGAAGTCAGAGGACCAGGTCTCAAGTTCCTTTACTCTCAGTAGAAGATCAGCATACCAAGCTGTCAATCCAAACAGGGAAGGATAGGCCTTCTTGTTCCAGCTCTCAGGAATGGTGTCCATGTAGAGGGCGTTACCAAGGTCCTCCATGTCAGATGTGATTGTCAATTCACCCTGTTGATTAACGACAAGAATATTAGAAAACTTCATTTCTGTTCATTCTGAGCTTGAATTTGATCTAATCATTACACAATACTGGGCTATGACTGTTAAATGATCCTAACCTTTAATCCTAGGTCCAGTTCCTTCAGTGATCTTCTGATCTCACTGGTCAGCATGTTCATACGCTCACATTCCTGGAAGGCCACCAGTACGTATGGAGTTCTATCCTCTGGTGGAACTTTAGCCATGACCTCTATCATGTTGAATTCTTCTGGCAATTTCTCCACAATTTCATCCAAGATGCCCTTGATCTGTATTCAAAACAAACCAAATATAACTTCAAAATCATCAGAAAAGGAAGGGACAAGAAAAATTCTTGCCATCAACGCTATCAACTTAAAACGGAAAACTAGAACTGTCCAATTGGGACAAAATACCCCCCGCTGGGTTTTTCAGAAGTAAGTTTTTGCATAATAAAGATATGTATCAAACACGAATTATAAAATTTTTCTTCCAGTGACCTTGAACTTCCCAAATGACCTTGGGTCAAGGTCATGACACACCCTTGGGTCATAGGCAATCTTTGAGTAAAATAAGAACCTACCAAGTTTATCAATAAGAAAGATATGGACCGGACACAAATTATGAAATTTTTCTTCCAGTGACCTTGAACTTCCCCAAATGACCTTGGGTCAAGGTCATGACACACCCTTGGGTCATGGGCAATCTTTGAGAGAAATGAGTACCTACCAAGTTTATCCTTAAGAAAGACATGGACCGGACACGAATTATTAAATTTTTCTACCAGTGACCTTGAACTTCCCCAAATGACCTTGGGTCAAGGTCATGACACACCCTTGGGTCATGGGCAATCTTTATGTGAAATGAAAACCTACCAAGTTTATCCATAAGAAAGATATAGACCGGACACGAATTATGAAATTTTTCTTCCAGTGACCTTGAACTTCCCCAAATGACCTTGGGTCAAGGTCATGACACACCCTTGGGTCATGGGCAATCTTTGTACGAAATGAGAACCTACCAAGTTTATCCTTAAGAAAGATATGGACCGGACACGAATTATTAAATTTTTCTACCAGTGACCTTGAACTTCTCCAAATGACCTTGGGTCAAGGTCATGACACACCCTTGGGTCATGGGCAATCTTTACGTGAAATGAAAACCTACCAAGTTTATCCATAAGAAAGATATAGACCGGACACTAATTATGAATTTTTTTTTCCAGTGACCTTGAACTTCCCCAAATGACCTTGGGTCAAGGTCATGACACACCCTTGGGTCATGGGCAATCTTTACGTGAAATGAAAACCTTCCAAGTTTATCCATAAGAAAGATATAGACCGGACACTAATTATGAAATTTTTCTTCCAGTGACCTTGAACTTTCCCAAATGACCTTGGGTCAAGGTCATGACACACCCTTGGGTCATGGGCAATCTTTGTATGAAATGAGAACCTACCAAGTTTATCCATAAAAGATATATGTCAAACATGAATTTTGAAATTTTTCTCCCAGTGACCTTGAACTTCCCCAAATGACCTTGGGTCAAGGTCATGACACACCCTTGGGTCATGGGCAATCTTTGTGTGAAATGAGAACCTACCAAGTTTATCCATAATAAAGATATGGACCGGACACGAATTATGAAATTTTTCTTCCAGTGACCTTGAACTTCCCCAAATGACCTTGGGTCAAGGTCATGACACACCCTTAGGTTATGAGCAATCTTAGTGTGGAGTAGTAGATTCTAATGTCCCTCTGTAAGAAAGATATGGACCGGACACAATTGCACAGACAGACGGACAGACAGACGGACAGACAGACAGACGGACAAGGTGATTCCTATATACCCCCCCAAACTTCGTTTGCGGGGGGTATAAATATGTTGGACCAAATTTTAAATATATGTTGATCCTTGGTCATGTCAAGAAAATGCCCAGTAACTGACCTTTTCCTCTCTACTGACTCCAGCTCCTGCAGATGCTCCAGAATCTCTAGGCTGCATTTCCAACACAGTCTTAAACAGGTTCTCTGACGTGGTGGTCAGGAACTCGATTTCAGCATTAGGGTGGAGACCATATAGGTAGGGACTCTCAGGTGGCAGGCACTCATCAATAAAGTTGTGGTAGCCTTTGTAGTCAGAGTTAGGAGGGACAGGGAAACCAGGAGCCAGGTACAATTCACCGTCAAGCTAAAACATAGAAAACTTACTTAGAATAAGCAATAACAATTGTTAGCAAACTTGTCATAAAAAAGCTTAAATTTTTGGAGCTGACTGCCAGAAGGTAACCAAAAAATGTCAAATCAATTTGAGAAAGTTGGTTACCATGTCTGGGTGAAGGTACACTTCCAGGTAGGTCCTGCAGAGCCTCCTGTCCCAGTCGTCTGTGATGTGACCACCGTACATAATCTCTCCAAACAGGTACCTCAGATCCTCCCAGGGGACCTTGGCATTGGCCTCCAGGTAATTATACAGGACCATAGCACTGATTCTCAGATCTCCAGTGTTGTAGGGGTACACACGGTTCCAACCTTGAGCTCCGAACTTCCTCCTTTCACAGACCACAGCATGGAAGTAGCAGATGGCAAACAGAATGGATTTAAATTCTGTCTCTCTGGCACACATCTCAAGTGTATCCTGAAATTTTTACCGAAATAGATTATTATATGTAAATGGAAAGGATACTCTTCTCTTTTAAAGGAAACTTTCTAGAAACATCTTCAATTTCTGGCAAAAAAATCCTGGTAACCTGAAAGGTAAACAAGCATCTTGCATTTTTACAAATTTATGTTTACCTGGTTGAAATTATCCAGGGCCTTGTGCAGGTTGGCAAACATGCCAGTTGGAGGTTCATTTGTAATTTTGATGGCTGCTTCCAGGATACCCTGAGGGATGATGTGGGACTCTGGTGTGCCTGCTGGTTCAGCACTGATGTAGACACGGTAGGCCTCATGACTCTCTGTGCTGTACTGCTCCAACTTCTTTTCTAAGGTTGCCAGCCATTTTGCCACCAAGTGGACATTCTACAGAGGAAAAGGAAAGAGTTTGTCAATTCTTGTATAAGAAAATCCACAAAAATCAACATTGAAATATTGTTGTTTTTTTTCAATAACAAAATTCTACTGTATGTCATACCTGCAAGACGACCCAGTGACCTTCCTTGGCTGAAAGATCCATTGCAGCCTCAGCAACGACCTCTTGACCTTGACCCAGTGAAATGTTGTGGAAGTTGCTCTTGTCATCTGTGAAGCCAAGAGTTCTACCCAATGCCTCCACATCCTTTAAGGGGTCCACTCCTGGGGACAGGATGAAGAATATGGGAGTGGCAGGTCCCGATTCCTCATAGGACTTGGCAAATTCCACAGCACGCCCCTCAACATATTTGGTTCCTAGTTTTTCTTCTACATAATTCCTGTAGGGAAAAATTAAGCCAAGTGTCAATGCACCTTAAAATCTGGGGTTGAATTGAAAGCTATTTTCATGTATTTTAAGAGATTCTCTTTAACTATTCAGAGGTATAGTACTGTTAGAATAAATTTTAAGACATTGTATCCAGAACTTACGTGACAGCATAGGTCATTCTGTCAGGTCTAAGAGCTCTCATCATACACAACTTCTGAAGGGAAGTTTTGTTCTTCCATTCCTGGGGGAACTTCTCTTTTTCTGGACACTCACTTTCTACAAACTTCTTCCATCGTTTGGCAGAACCTTCAATGTCTCTGTCCAAGTTCCTGAATTCTTCCATGTTAGCCATGGCCTAAATAATTAGAAAAAAATTATGTCTATTGGACAGGAATGTGAATTTGGAACCATATAGCATAAAATATACAAAAGTTTTAGAAGATATTTTTTTTATTCTTCTTTAATTAGTAATTACCTTGATTCCTCCCCAGCTGTTGTTACTCAGGAAATCAACAGGGCTGGTTACGTTGGGTACGGCTGGGAAACGCAGAAGGAAGTCCAACTCAACAGGGTTAATGTCATTAGCGGCCATCAGGATCTATAACATAAAACACAAAATTGATTTTCCTGTACCTCATGTTATTGTAATCTTTTGTTTTCTCCTGAATTGTGCTGTATAAAGTGAACTTACGAGGAAGGTCATCTGGGAGGTGAAGATAATCTTGTCTCTCTCAAACAGTCCTCTAGCTGTGTACGTAAACACGGAGTATGTGATGCAGTCGATCAGGTTCACCACTCTCTGCTTCACTTCCTCTGCAGGCTCGGCACGGTCAATGGCCTTCTCAAATACAACGCTGAATGCCTGTAAAATTCACACAAAATGAATAGAATTCCCTTTTCAAATGTCTGACGAAACATCAGTCAAATTCCATTAAGAAGAATTTTAACTTATGCTATACTGACTTTGAGAGAGAATTGGTACATGGGATGGATCTTGTGCAGGTCATTGAGGATGAAGTAGAGGAGGGAAGCTCTGGCAGCAGCAGGACGGTAGCTCTCACGAGCTAAATTAATCTCAGCCTCTGTCTTCTTGGCTTCTTTGGCCTTCACTTCAATTTCTGCAGCAGTTCTCTTGGTGGTTTCTAGGTTTTCTACCAGGGCATAGTCTCCCAAGAAGTTACCCTCAGCAGATGACAGACGTGCCAACAAATTGTCCTCAAGCTTCTTCAAAGTGATCTTGAATTCATTCTGTTGTCTTGTGAGGTCGGCCTTCAGTTTCTCCAGATCAGGTCTCTCTTTTCTGACCACAGCAGCCAGTAGCTGATCCTCCAATCCATCCCTGGTTACAGTGAAGTTGATCAGGGTGGTCTGAGCCTGCATCTCAGGCTGGTAATGGGGATTGGCCAGCTTTGTCTGAAGAATGAGTTTGAAGTCTGGATGATACTCTACCTCTTTGTCACCAATCTTGATGGCGCGACCTTTCTTGATTGTGTTACGTCCAATAAGAGGGTCAAGCACAGGGTCCACAGATTCTTCAATGTTCTCCAGCAAGACAACATCTCCTGAGGACAGAGCTCTCTCCAGAGCATCTAAATATCCCTTCTGTCCAAGACGAAGAATTTTAAGGTCTGCTCCATACTTGGTCTTAATCCATTTAATACCCTGTAGCTGGGGATCAATCATCAGTGGCCATCTCTCACAGTTTGTCAGAATGGTGGCATTTTCTGTAGACATTCTGTCACTGGGCAAACCTTCGTTATTCCATGAGGCAATCTGGGCATCATCTGTTAACAGAGTCAGAGGGTCCAAGCCTTCAGACACTGGGATGGGGACTTTCATGCCCTTCAAAAATGGCAACCAGTGCTTATCCATCAAGTCCAACCTGTATTGTTTTGTAAAGCAGCCCACATAAGACACAAAGGCTGTGATCAGCAACACGTCACCAGGCAATGTCTTTTCTTGCTCTCTGAAGTCTTTAATGGAATCGGCCCATCTGACATTCTCAGAGGCCAGTCCACCCACCAGTCTGTTGGCAAGTTCAATAGTCTTGGCCGTCATTTCAGCTTCCTGCTGACAGCGAAGCTTCTCATTGGTGGCTTTTTCAAACTCTGCTGTCAATTTTGCCAGATCTGCTTCCAGACTCTGAATCTTATTGGTGATAACACGCAGTTTCTCCTGAGCAGCTGCAAGTTCAGCATTGGCCTGAGCAAGGGCAATTCTCTTGGGTTCTACCTCACAGTATACCCTATAGTAGATGACAATGTTGATGACCCAGGAGCAGAGACCGGCAGCGGCCAATGATTTAGCTCGGATGAAGTCGGGGTCAAACTCAGGATCATCCAGGTATGGTTGCACTGCCTTCAAACAGTTATCATGGATGTTGTCTTTGTCGTAGTTGATGAGATTGTCCAAAAACAAATCAACCTGTCACAGAAAACAAACCATAGTAAAATCTTACTTCCCTTAGAGTATTTGAATATTATTTTTAGAGAGATGTGACCAAAACAACAAACTGGTTGGTCTTACCTTTCCCATGATGGAGCTCTTGGCAGCCTTCCAGCTCTTGTCTTTGGGGACTTTTCCTCCGGGCGCCAGTAGACACATGCAAGCAGACGCTACATTGATTACAGCGGGAGGTGGGGAACCAAAGGACTTTAACTCAGTCAAGTTGTTCTAAAACACAAATGTATATTTCCATTAGAAAAACTGATAAGATGCCTGATCTGTGAGTCCTTACTGTTATCTTGTTTAATGAGGCTTAATATTCGCCTGCCTTACCTTGTTCAATGTGTTCAAGGCTTCCTTGGCAGCCTCTAAGGCAGGCTCTGCCTTGGCCAGATCTCTCTCGCAGTCGACCTGCTTCTTGGTGACTTCAATGTTAATCTGGGCCACTTTCTTCTCCTCTTCGTCAGCTATAGCTTTCTCTTTAGACACCTTCTCAGTTTCAGCTCCGACGATGGCAATCAGTTTGTTGGCATCCTCATTCTTCTGGGCCAGCTCCACCTCTTGTGAGGCCAGCTTGGATTTCAAATCATCTACCTGTGAAGATTAAGGAACAACATTTATTTGCTATGTATCTTTTTTAATGTTTCAATTTCCTTACAAGCAAAAATTTTTTTTTAATTTCTCCATAAAGTCTAAAAATCTACCCCTTTTTTTTTTAATTAACACTGACCTGAGTAGCAGTGCTGCGGAGTTTTTCCAGACCATTCTCCAGACGGACAATCTTGGCCTGCAGATCTGTGTTGTTCTTGTTCAGCAGATTCTGGTAAAGCTTGATCTGTTCCAGGAAACTCTTGGGGGTGGTGTAGTTGTACCTCCTTTCATTACTTAGGTAGGCTTTACTCATCTCATTCACAGACTTGTGGACAAAGGACATGAACGTGGCAATCGAGCCTCTCATATCAGGCTGTAAAATAAAATGTATAAAATCTGACATTAAGTATCAAATAGCATTGGGTATTAAATTTCAAAAGTGCTCATAATCATTCCCCCCCCCAAAATTATATCAGTACTTTTTCAATTATGTACATGTACTTTTGAATATAAAATGTCGTTTAGTCTCTGTCTTTAAGAAATCTAAATATCATGATTTTTTGTGGTTAATAACTTTGAAATTTTTTCATCAAAAAAAAATCTGCCAATCTGCAAATAAAATTAAAATTTTCAGCATGCAAGACTTACCGCCAGCAGCTCCACCTCCTCTAAGAAGCGACCAGATACAGAAACCAAAGCATCTTCTGGCCACTCATGGAACCAGTCAATACTGGTACAGTTTGTAACAGCGGGGAACTTTCTGCTTCTGACACGAAGGGTGGAACCAACAGGGGAGAAGCAAAGAACAACCTATCGTAAAGAAATATGAATAATAAGGGGGGATTCAGTGCAAAGCTGGAAAAATAATTTGTCTTCAATATTGTTGTTAAACAAGTAATTTGTAGTAAAATCAGAGTATGAGGTTAAGTAAGAGATTTGTAGGAAGCAGTGAAAGGCCAACATCAACATCTCTCACCTTTAGCGTCCTGCGGACTTTGTCAATGAAAAATCTCCAGCAGTTCTCTCTGCTGTCCTCCATTCCCAGACCTTTCACCTCGTTACGAGTTCCGTTAATGATGTTCTCAATTTCATCATCTGGGAAGAGATCTGGGATTTCTCCAGAAGCCAGTAAATCGTTAATCAGAACAAGGAACTTCTCGTCAGCCACCTGGGCATCAGTCATCAAAAACATCATGCCCATATTTTTCAGACCAGTCTTAATGTACAGCTGAGAAATGTCTAATTTCAGATCAGCGATCGAGTAACCTTTCCTGAGGGTGATCTGGAACACCTCCAAGCTGCTGATGGAAGCAGCCAATCGGGACAAGCTCTGTTTACCAGAACCTCCCACACCGATCAGTAGAGCGTTACCTCGTGGGGATTCAAGGATACGGTTGATTCGGCACACATGCATCATGGCGTCCTCAAACAGCACTAAGTTCATGACAGCATTCAGTTCATTGTAATTGTCTAGTGCTTCCACTAAGATCTTGTTTAACTCTGGCCATCCTTCCACTGGATTGTATTTGGGATCGCCAACTCCCTGGGCAAAGTGGCAGTACAGCAGTGGGCGCTTGAAGACAATTGCTTCATCCAGATCCTGAGAAAGGACATTCAAAGATTTAGTTTCCCTTATTTGCATGGAAATTTGAGACATAATTTGAATTAAGATATGTATTGAGGGACAAAAAGGGTTACCTCAAAGGACTTCTTGAATACATCCTTGACCATCTTATCAAATGTCTCCATGTCTTTTTCGTCGGTGAGTTTGTCTCTGTACACTCTCTCCGCTTCATGTAACCACAGTCTAGTCAACTCCACTGGAGTTTTGGCACACTCTGGCAGGGCAAACAGCAGACCCTGATATCAAAGGAAAAATAGCAAATGCATAAAAAACTTGTTAAGTTTTACACACAAAGAACAAAAACAGGATATCCAATATAAAGTTGAAAATTCCAATCACTGCTTATTTTATGGAGAGAAATAAAGGAAAAGATGGATGTCAGAATACATAGAACAGTACCTGGAAAATGTTGGACATATCTCGGAGGTTGAAGATGTAGTGGAACTTGATGGCAGTGGGCAGGAAAGTGGATGCCATCTTGGACTGGAGAGCCAGGGCTCCTGCAATGAGGGTTGGGCAGAATTTCTGCACAGCCTGGGCAAATCCATTCATGGCTAGATGCTGCTGCAGAATGCTGGTGTAAATGGTGGCCAGGGCCTCATTGTTGGGGAAGTTAATGGAGAATACACAGAAGTGACGCTGTAAGAAAAATAGATGTCTTTTGAATAAAAGTAGTAAAATAGTTGAAAGTAAACATTTTGCTGATCTTTGGCTAAAAATATAAACTACCTCAATCATAAATTAACATACTAGCAACTACACCAAAGGCAGCTGAATATAAATCTCAGTAGAACAAATACAAAATAATGTACTAAAACCCTGCTGATGTACATTTTCATTGCAAGGAATACAGCTAGTTAAGTAAGCTGCTGTAAACTTTGACACTGACCTGTAATCTGGAGTCGATGGTGAAGCTACCAGCCGTGGGGTTCATGCAGGCCACGTATTGTGTGTTGTGGATTTCCTTCAGAGTCAGCTTGTTTCTGTCATACCAATGGCTGTGATCAATGTGTTGTCTGATCAAGGTGTGGGGCTGCACAGTGAAGTACTTGTCAACCTAGCAAAGAAAAACATCATAGTCTTCAACCTTCTGAAGAATACATGTTAGGTCAGGTTCTTCAAATACACATAATACCTATTAAAACTCAAACTGCATGTCTTTCTATAAAAAAATGACGTCATTACTTATGAAATTATTCAGTGCTTTGAAGTCAGCATATACTCCGCTGTTTAAGGACTTAATTAAATATTACTCCGTCAAAGTTTGATTTTGGGGGGCAAATGTTGGTTAATACCGCATATAGTTCTTTCAAATTGCAAGTCGTTCTAGTAAAGAACAATACTGTAAACCAACTTTTATTCGCGACGACTTTATTTCAGGATTAACTGAGGATGCTAGCATGCTTTAAAGATAGTCAACCAAAATTATTGCTAAATGGGAAAGTTAACTAATGATATGTTTTACCTCTGGCATGTTCATGTCATCCACAAAGTAGATCAGACGTCTGGTACCAGGAGGTCCAAAGTTACGACCAGCTTTCTTCTCCAGTGGTTTCTCCAGAGTTCTCTGTAACATCTCGGATGTGGTGTAGAAGTTGAAGGGGATGTTGGCCACCATGAAGTCCTCAGACAGACCATTCATCTTGTCTCCCATGAGTACGGTCTTTCCTGTACCAGCGTTACCCACCAACATGACTGGGCGACGCTTGTCAATCAACATGTCCAGGAAATACTTCACTCTTGTTGTCTCAGAGGTGTGCACCAAAGCAGCCTGAAAACAAAATGGATGTATTAAAAAATTCTTACTTAGAATTATCTTTCACAGATAAGATTTTGAATTCATTATAGGTGAGCTAACTTTACTAGACAATGAATGACCATTGAAAAAGAGCCAAACCTGTAGAGGAAGCTCAGGGTCCAGTTCAAATTTGGGCACCAGTTTAGTCCAGGGCTCAAACTTCTTGGTTTCTGGATCGATGTAGTAATCAAACACAGTTCCAGTGGTAGGGAACTTCACTGTCTTAAACTCAGTGGTCCACCATTTGGTGAATTCCACTCTGTAATCTACCAGCTGTAAATACAGAATAACATGGTCAAAATTTTCATTTCTCAAGAAAAAAATTGGGCCTTTTTTTTCAAAATAGAATCACAGTTTCAATTAAACAAATTATCCATTGGTAAGTGTATAATCCTTGATTTCCGAAAATATATAGAAAAAAGATGTTCGTACGCTACAAACCTGATCCTGGAAAGTGACTCCACCAAAGGCCCAGACAATGGCAAAGACAAAGTACAGCTCATACAGCTCCTTGGCGCAGTCTGGGGGTGTGTTTTCGGGGGTCAGCAGACACTCCAGGAGGTAACATAACATCTGGATGTGGCTGTTGTCTGCTACGGGGGTGATCTTCTTGAACCGAGTTCGCATTGTCTCCAGACACATTGGGACATACTTGTCAAACAGGATGGTTAGATTGGCTCTCTCTGACTGGACTTCACGCTTGTCAATCCAACTCTGGGTGTATCTGAAACATTTAGATTGGCTCATGTGATTGACCTTCAGAACATCAATATCATTGTAAATTTGGCATTCTTGGCCTCAGAAAAAGTTGCCCTAACATGCCTTTCTTATCAAAACAGAAAAGGAAAGTCTTAATAGTCTGACTTTGTAGCTACCAGGTAATAAAAGGATGAAATAAGTTAATGTCTTACGGGATCCATCCCAGATCCTGAGGGTTGATGAACAGGATTCCTGCCCTGGACACTGTAGCTGGGGTGGCCGTCCTCAGATGACTGATCTCAAAGAGTAGTCTCATGGATGGAGTGAGTGGGATTCGCTCGTTACTGGCCAGTGTCAGCACCTTGTTGTCGTCCATGACAGTATTCAGAGACTCAATCCACATAGGATCAATATCTCCGTCCAGTACGATCCACTTAGGGCCATCACCAGACATGTTAGCCAAGTCACGCATAATTACAGAGAACAGACCTGTAACCAACAAGGCAAATATTAAGTATAAGTTTGAAATTAGAGTAAGGAAGAGAATGACAACATGTGAACCGCTATCAGTGGTAACCATATTGATCTTTAAACCATAATCTATTATGCCTTACCATCCTTCCACTCTCTGGTTGCTGGATTGATGATACCGAACAATTCATTGTTTGTTACAGCTTTGGGATCAAGATCTACAGCAGAAGGCTTCTTTCCCTGGTTTTTGTAGGTCCTGTTCAGGGTTCCCCACACTTTACTCTTTCCGACACCAGCCAATCCCAAGACAAAGACAGAGTGACGTACATCCAACAACTCCTGTAGCTGCACAATCTATAATACAAAGATAGGGTGCTCGAAAAATGTTCAGTGTTAAACTTTAATTATAAAGTTTATAAAACAATAGAGAAATATTTCAAGAGGATCCTTTAACAAGATCTTCACCTTAAGGATGAAGTTGTCCTCTGGCTGTAGTTTCTGGTCCAGTGTGGCTTGTTTGATTTGTTTCTCCAGCTCTGGGTCTCTCTTACGGGGCACATTGAGGGCGGGGAACAGATCGGAGATCAGACCCATGAAGATGGGCAAGTCGTCAATAACAATCTTGGGGATGTTGAAATCTCTCAGAGCTCTCATCAATACCTAAAGAGGACAAACAGTGTTAACAAGTAATGTAAAACAGGACTGAATGGCAAGCTGTTAAATGAGAAAGTGGTAACAGAATCTGACCTGGTCCTCGGGACGGTCTGGGTCACCTCTCTTGAGGGCACCGGCCACCACCAACACAGACTTGATGGCACGCAGACCCCAATCATAGTGGTCCTACAAAGCAAGTCAAAAGTCACATCAACTAAATCTATCATAAAATCTTATCAATAAAAAAGATTTCAGTTCCTTCATTATGTGGCCTTACCTGTTTGGAGAGCAGTTCCTTACACAGACTGTACAGGGTGATGAACTTTCTGGCCAGCAGCCTGGCTTCCAAGAAGCCTTCAGCCACCAACATGATTTCACAAATCAGCTCAAAGTCTGGTACCACCATAGCACAAGGTCTGAAAATGGAGATTTCATTGAGTATCAGAGACAAGCAAAATGAGTCTTGAAGTTACATGCATCAACAAACTTATTTAATTGAATGTTATGCTTCATATAACATATAAAATATGAAAATTGTTATTTTAAAATAAAACAACATCCTGCAGTGTATACCTGAAGAGAGCCTTAAGGTTTTCTGGCAGCTCAGTACGCCCAGCATAACCAGGGTTCATTGTAATGAAGAGACCTACAGTGGGGACCAGCTTGATGGTTTCTCCCAGGAAGTTGAATGTCTTCTTCTTCTCCTTGATGGCATCCTGAATACACTTGACCTGCACGGCCACCACAGACAACACTTCTACAGCAATACGGTTAAACTCGTCAAAGCACCCCCAGGCTCCGGACTGGGCCAGTCCCTTGTAGATGTTACCAATGGATTTGTAGTCCATCTGCTCGGAGCAATTGAACACGTACACCATGATACCCAGAGCACGTCCCAAATCCTTGGTGGTCTCAGTTTTACCAGTTCCAGCAGGGCCGGCTGGTGCACCACTCATGATCAAGTGGAGGGACTGTGTCAGTGTAATGTAACATCTGGAGAAAACAAATTACAGAAATATCTTACTATTATTTTTGAAAGAATGTAGATCACTCTCCAAAACCTTTTGCTCTTAAACTTTTCTCTTATTTTATAGCATAATTAGCTACCATTGACATTAAACTAAGGCATTGTAGGATACACACTGAGGGATATCACTCATAAATAAATCTTCTTTCCCAAATAATACAAACTTTTAATTTACAAATAACAGGTAGAATTATTGACAACTAGACAGTGAGATACAAACCTGTCAGTGAGAGGAGTAATGACCAGACGTGGTGTGTTACCCAGGTACTCGTGTGAGTAACGGAACTGAGCATCACAGATGTTGGCGAAGCAGTCCTTCTCATTGTCGTCCCACCTGTGTCTGAGCTGGGACAGCCAGGCAAAGGCCTGAGAGTTGTCTACCTTGGTGGTGATCAATTTGGCCACCACGTCTCGAGCGTGCACATCAATGGTACAGATGGTCATGATCTTCTGTCGGTCTCCAGACGACAGTTTACCAAGCAGGAGGGTAATCAGGTTGTTCAGCTGCTGAATCTGTTTCTTGTTGTAGTCCTTCAGAGCATTTTCATAACCCTCCTCAAGTCTGCCAAACGCAATGTTGACTTCTGTTGTCCACCAGATCTGGGTGCCACACAGCGCCACCTGGGCGGGGAAGTCAAACAGCCACTGGTCTCTTGGCTTCTCTTCATACGTAGCTACAGCCTCTGTCATCTCGTGCCTTACTGTACTCCTCATGGCATCCAGCAGGTTGTTGAGCCAGTGCTCTACCTATAATTTTAGTATTTTTAATTTGAAATTTATTTTTAAACTTTCCATCAGAAATATTTTACTCTGTAGAGTAGATATCATTAAAAGTTTTTTTTTCAAACCATACCTGTCCAGCCAAGTCACATGGTTTGTCCAGATCCACCATTTCTCCATCCTTACTGTACATAGCTGTGGCAATCTTGGTGTCATTTCCCTTGTCATCCTGTGTGAACTTCAGCTTGGCCATGCTGTCAAACAGCTTAGTCAAGTGACGGGACACCTGAAATCAAACAATAGGGTTAGGATATTTGTGCCATATAGAACTGCTTAAGCAAAGAAAGCAGTATCAATTCATATGGTTAAAGGGAGGTAACTTGTACATACTGCTGTTGGGTTGTTGCCGTTGGACAAGATGTCAAGCAGATCTGCAGATGACACGAAGTAAAATCTTGGGAAGGCCAGACGTTTGGTCTCCAAGTATTCAGCCAGAGCCTTTTCACACAAGGTTAAATTGTCCTGCAAACTTTCCAAGCGCTCATAGAGGTTTGGCTGGTTTGTAGCTTCCACAACATTCTTGTACTTCTCGATCTCCGACACAAGTTCCTGATAAAATCAAATGAGAGCAATTAAATGAAAATATTTTCTAAACTGTACTATATATTTTATAAACTGTACTGTAGACTATACACAACTGAAATTCACAACCCCTACCTTGAAATCAGTGTCAATGCCATCGAATCTCTTGGAGTCCTCTGGCAGCTGGTTTCTGATATCTTCTGATCCAATAAAGATACTCTCCAAATGAGACCATGTCCTCTGCACCTCCATCCAGATGGTGATGACCTGGTCAGCTGTGGACAGCTTCTTCTGCCAGGTGGAAACTTCTTGCAAGAAATGGGCAATGTACTTGGAGGACAGCATGTTTTGTAGTTGGACCTGAGGAAAACATAATCAAAGTTTTTATAAGCATTGCATGGGTAATTTGAAACAAGTCACTTTATTTGTCACAGGAAGAATCTTTTTTTGTTCCGTATGTACCTGGTTGTCCTCAAGAGTTTCAATCAACTCTTCACTTGTCTTCAACATTGTGACCTTTGTTCTGGGATGTGGTTCATGTTCAAACTCCATGGTGGTCCAGGTGGTATCCAACTCTTTAAGAACCTTCTCCATGCTCATTTCCTTGACGGCCTTGTCCACAATGCCTCGGACATCATCCTCAAAGTTGTGCAGGTTAAGAGACAACAGATCAGCCAGGGTGGTGTTCTCATCCATAACAAAGCGCACCTAAAAGAAAAATAACACTCAATGAATTATCTTAGAAAAAAACAACACAGAAACAAATTGTACAAGAAATTATCTAACATTTATAACAATGCTTTTGTTCTTGTTTTAATTAGCCATACCTTTGTGGCCACCATAAGTTGCTGCCAATGGCGGTCCCTGATGGCTGGGTTCTGCAGCTCACTGACGGCCCTGAGGGAGGTCAGCATGTTCTTGACTGTGTTCTCCAGACCCAGATAGGAGTCCCAGGCCCTCATCTCCTTGTCCAGGCCTCGGATGTCCTTAGCAAACTTCTTACAGTCCATGTCCATCTGCTCCACATTAATCTCCTTCCAGAAGGTGGTCTTCCAGTCATCAATGCTGCTCTGGACCATGATGATGTAGTCCCACAGTGTCTTCAGCAGTTTTATCTCCTTTCTGCACTGCTTGAGCTGTTTGAAGTCTGGAATGTTTACCTCAAAAAGACCTGCGGAGTCCATCAGTTCTACCATTTCTTTCTCCATGGCTGCAATTTCTTCATGGTACTGTAATGACAATTTTGTTTATTTTAACAATATGTATTACTTTGTGACAATACTGATGTGGCAATTCATACAAGATTTACAGATATTTATTACTTATCACAATGATCTGTTAAGCAAGGATAACTTTACCTTGTCAAGATGTACATATGGCTTATCACAGTCATATCTGAATGGAGGAATGGAGCGGAACTTCTCCCTGAACTTGTGTTGAGAAACATCAAAGGACGCTGTCTTCCTTCTGATGTTAGCAACTTCATTTGCTTGTAATGGAGCAACTTGTTGCTTGACTGTGATGGCTATCTTCTTTGTATTGTTCCACTGCTCTGGTAATTCCTGTTGATGCAAATTTCAAGAATTTTAGTATCCGACATTCCAAAAAAATATATTCAACTGCTATCTTCAAGAATTCTCAATTTCTTTTCGCCACTTATAAATTATTTAACTGCTATCTTTAAGAACTCCAGATTTCTTCTCCAAATAGATTTTCTGTTTACCTGAAGTTGTTGGTGAACCTCCTCTGGGAGTTCTTGTTCATATGTCTTCAACAGTTCTATGGTCTGTTTGAGTGGTTCAAACATTTCATCTGTGGTGGCTTGTCTGTCCTTGACGGCAAACAAGTAACCCATACACTCGACCAGGCCATTGTAGTCTCCCTCCTCTACAGGCTTCATCAGGCCGGCGTCTGTTGTCTTTATAAATTCTGCCAGCTCCTTCAGACTAAAACAGACAACAACTCATCATTAAAATAATTGTAAACATGTTATCAAAGACCAGAATGGCTGACAAGAAAAATAAGTATTTGTGTATTACATTTTTCATTATCAATTTTTTATAATACAGATCTTGAAACGGCTCATTGAAAGTTTGATTTATGAGGTAAATTATACCTGTTTGTAACATGGTCGATCAGATGCTGTTTGAACATGAAACTCCAGCGTTTGATGGTGTTTAGTAAAGCCTGTTTAAATGGTTTGGAGTTTACTCTGAACCAGTTCTCAAAGATCATGGTAGGCTCCACTTTTTCTGCATCCTCATAAATTTTCTCATAGGTGTTAATCTGAGAGAATTACAAAGCAAATCATATAAAACTTTCTGAATTAAAATCCATTGAAAAAGATGAAGCAAATCATGTAAAATATTCAGAATAGGAAGCATCTAACATGCATGGATTATACTTGTTTTGTAGTTACCTGTTCTTTGAACTGGTCAAGGGTAGGAGGACATTCTGGGACTCCGTCCTCAGCGTGAGCCTCGATCTCCTCAGTGGTGAGGACGTGGTTATACAGCAGGAACTGCCTCATGAACTCGTTCCTGTCGTCCACCCACAGATACGAGTAATTATCAAACGTGTTCCTGTACTCACACGCCTTGTTCATTATGTTCTGTATCCTCTCCATCAGCTCCTGTCTCATTTCTGATAACTCCTCCATATCCTCGGCGTCTGGCTGGTAGTGCTCTTGACCGCTATGTGCAGCCAATCGACCAATCAGAGAGGCTTGTTTGTAAATGTCACCTACTAGACCATCCACTAAATCATAGAATCCGTCTGCCACTCCATAATCTAATGAAGGAATGAACACCATCTCTGGAACCTGAAGCTCAAGTTGAGCTTCAAACAATGGTGTGGGATTATTTTTACTGTCTGTTTGGTCTAATAAGAATTTAAGACTGCAGTGAATTGTGTTAAAGAATCCATCTACAATCATTTCATCTACATAGTCTACATAGGCCTTCCACGTGTCTGTGTTTCCATCTGCTTTGAATAACTCTAAATTTTTCTACAAAAAACAAAAATTTCAATACCTTTATTCTCTGACACACCTGTGTATTGTAAATAAGCACAAAAAGGAAAATTCACAACTGCAAGATATTATAAACTCCCTCTTACTTGTAAAAGTGCATGGATTTTTTGGCCGATATTTTTGATATCTTCGTATCGTTTGGAGAGTCGTTCTTTCCTGTCGTCCAGATTCAGCAGAGTATCGTGTTTGTCCTCCTTCCTCTCAAACAGAGGATGTTTACTCCACGTCGCCATCAACATCTTAATTTCCTCGACATTGTCCTTGGCCTGTTGAACTCGCTTTTCAAGGTCAATCACTTGGTCTCTTGTTTTTTCAATATAGTCCCACACTCCTTGGCTCTCCCAGTTCAGGGATTTCTCAGCCTGCTCTAACTGGACATCAATGTCCTGTAGCTGACCTTCAATGAGTGGGAACTCGACCTCTAGGATTGTATTTCTGACCTTGTTATACAAATGGACGGTGAGATCTAAGTTTGTCAGGTACTTCCACAGTGTGTCATTCTTTTTGTACATTTCTGCCGCACTCTGAGGAATCTCTTCCTGGTTACGGGTTTCCAGGTATTTGACTTCCCTTAAGACAGCCGTCAGTTGTGGGTCAAAGTTCACATTGATGAGTTTGGTTTCTTCGTCTCGGACAACCAGTGGTTGACTGAGGTTGAATGAACATGCTTCACTTACACCGGCTTCCCATTCCTTGTAAATTTCTTCATCCCACCTGTAAAGACATGCATTATCATTCATCTATCTTGTATGCAAAACATCATACTGTTCAGACATCAACATTACAATACAAAAGAACTAGCACGAATTTCCATGTACAAGTACTTACTGGCCTAGAAGGTTACACATTTCTTCATATTTGACAAAAACCAACTTAGCTGCTTCTTCTTCCATGCACCTGTAAACAAGAGAAAATATATCTTCAAATACTGATCAACACTAATCAAATTCTGTCAAAAACCAAATATTGAGTCCAGGGAGATATGTAAGAGTCTAATCAGTTCAGTACCTGTGTTCCAATGCCTTGAAGTTTCCCATTGAGGCTGAAATCCTTTCTCTGAGTTCTTGAGCCCATCTCAAACTGCCAGACACTTTGGGCATGTTCTTGTGAAGAGATGCTTTGCCCGTCTCTTTCTTGCGAGCCATTTGTTCATCATAAATAAATTTGGCTGTGTCTAATTCTGTATCCATCAATTTTACAATGAGAGGATATTTCTCATCAAAGTCTTTCTTGATCAGATCTCTTTCAAGCAAGGAACCCATAATGTCCAACAGCTGCAACACAGGTTAGAAAAACTTTCTTTTTGTAAAAGACCATACATTATATTTTTCTTATATAAATACAATTCTCATCATTAATTAAAAAAGAGGATACAAGTCCTATCAAACATGACACCTACTTTGAAAACAGATTCTAGTCCTGAGCAGTCATCAAATCCCTGACAGATAATAGTGGCAAGTCTTCTGTCAAAGTCCCCGATCTTGTCCAAAAACATCTGATAGTCATCCAAAAATTCCTGTAAAAAGAAACGTACGTCATGTAACATGCAAGTTTCATTTAATTAAACATTATGCTCAATTCCAGAATACTATAGATTAGCTATGTGTTACATTGCTGCTGGGGTCCAGACAATCATAGGATTTGTTGGTGAAGACTCCATATTGTTCCTGAAACTCTTCATGCAGCTGAACCACCTGTTGACTCAGAAGTTTTCCTTTGATGCCTCCCAACTCAACTTTCTCTAGTTTCATAAACTCCAGGGCAGTCTCCATCAGCTCCTATAAATTTAAACATCCAACTATAGTGAAAACAACTTATATATAAAAGAAAAACTTATGAGAAAAAAATCATCAATTTTTGCAAGAAAATTTAAATCTGAACATACTCTGACTGTCTTTACTCGCTCCATGAACTTGTCAAAGCGAGCAAACACCAGTTTGGGGGCAAACTCCCACAGTCTGGGTTCTGTTCCCTCTGGGAAGTAGCTCTTTAGTCTTTCTTTGTGGTCCTCATAGGTGTTTTTGTAGGCATCAAGGACGTTGCAAGCCTTCCTGACTTTCTCAATAGTCTCTTCGATTTCTCCTTTGAAGATCTCAGATGGATCAAGGAAGTTTCTGGCCTATTTAAAAATACATTGTAAGGGTAAAAAGACATTTTTAAGACAACTTACCTTGCTTTTTTGGCTAATCATTCAGATGTAAGTTGGTATGCAGAAATTGCTTATATTTTGAAAATCAATGTTTCCTACCATGTTGATGATCATGTTGCACATTTCCTGCAGAAGAACAATGATGCGAGCTGGTGTGTTGTAATATTCGGAGTTGGCCCAGGTCAAACAGACGGTGTGCATCATTGGGGCAAGCATAGGGATGCTCTCATCAAATTCTGCCTGCTCATAATCCTCAAAGTGATGACGCAGGGGCTTCAGGTAAATGTTGATGTCTTGTGCCTCAGTCAGAGCTACAAAGAAATCAGAGTAAGTAAAATTATTTTTAAATAGAAATTCTTTACGAAATTAACAATTCAGCAGTCTGTACATATTTCCTCTGCCTTTACCTGCCACAACATCTCTAAAGATGTCCTTGAATGTTGGGAAATAGCTGCTCTGTGTTCTCTCTAAGATCTCTGCCATCTTTCTAACTTTGGGATCCCTGAGCTGAAAATACATGGAAATAATTCTGTAAAACCATGACAAATCAAATAAACATTTAGCAAATCTATTTTTTTGTGTATGTTCGGAGAGGGGAATGGGACCAGTAACGTCAAACTTTACAAACCTGTTCATAAATACATTCCAAGTTGGTGGCTTTGTTCTTCCAGAACTCGATCTCCACAAAGGGAGTAGGATTGTGTCCCTCCAGCAGGGGCTGGGCTGAGTCCTTTTTCAGAACATCCCTGATCTGATGTGTCCAGTCAATGATCACAGACTCAATAGCATGGATAAGTGCTCTGTCAAGAGTGTCCCTGAAAAAAAAAAAAACATGACTCAATATTAAATATATCGGTATAAATCTACAATGTAACCGTCTTTCTCTTCTGTTTCTATTATGCTGATTTACATTTACATGTACATACATTATTTTTTGTACTGTCATTCCTACTCAATATTGCATAATATGTTACTAATTACTGTCATAGTTAAAGGTTCATTAACTTACTTGTCATCTTCAACCTGTTCCACTTTCTCGGCCCCCACAGGGAGGGGGAGGAGGGTCTTTCCCTTGGCCTGACCGGACACAACATATACATTACTCTTCAGGTTGTGGACATGTCTTGTGACATCTTTGGAGACAACATGGGGCCACTGTTCATGGTTTCTATCATTGGAAAGAAGTGGCACCAAGACCTGAAAAATAAAGTAAAAGAAAAATTATAACTGTGATTGTGTTTTTCATTTATTGGTTAAATGTAAAGTTGATGAATCCCTCAGACGAGAGGAAATGTACTAGGTATATATATCTAATATTTTTTTTTATAATTAAATCTTGACATTGTTTTCAAGAACTCTGACTTCAGTTAATACTTTTTAAAACATGGTTCATGCCAAGACCTTGTTAATCTGCCACTTTTATGCAAGCACCTGCATAAATCTAACATTTGGTCTTGTCGTAGATATTTAATTGATTATCGATCAGTATTATCATTTAGTAATAATCTGGCAGGATTTAAAAAAAAAATATCACCTTGATCTTTTTGGAAAATCCTAAGATAAATCTAAATCAAACCATGAGTCATTACTTGAACAAAAGCCAGCAAAAACTTATTCAAGGACACTGCATGTACCTTTCACAGTGTCATAAGTGTATAAAATAATTGTATACGTTTACTTCAAGTAAAAATCAATAAAAGTACATAAAATTATATCAAAATTCTTGAAACTTACTTCATCAACAAAAGCTGAAAGCTGGTCCAATGGCTGGTAGGACATGTCACCATAGAGATATGCATTTCTAAAATTTGTATCCTTTGTAATTGCTTCTCTTCCCTTCTTGACAAAGTAGCAAGCTTTAGCTTTAGGGTTGTTTGGCCATTCAAACTGGGTGTTGAGTCCACCTGCCGCAGTTGCAGTTACTATGAGACATGGCATATCTTGCTTTTCAAAGAAGTCCATATACATTTGCTTCGTCTCCTCCAAACTGTACATCTTGGTCCATTTGTCGGGCTTAATCTTGAGAGTTTTGATGACATAGTCAGCAATAAACTCCACCCGAGCATCATTTAGCTCGAGTTCCGAAGCCATATTTCTTTTACTTTAGTTTTTCTAACTACAGGAACATTGGATCTCACCCTACCGCGCGTTCAACGAGTCACCAATGGCAATAATGTCGCCTGTTTCCATACGTTGCTACGTAAACACGTGCCCGGAATTTGACGTAAATATTACGGAATTTGCCGAACAGTTTTCTGTGGGGGAAAAGTTCTTTATCCAGTACCTTGGCAATATAATACTAAATCATTATGAATTTTTGGAGATTTTATTATAAAAAAAAATTAAAAAATATTTGACAAAAAAAATTACAAACCCGATGTTATTTATGCTGCCACAATGTCTATAGTAGTAAAGTTTATTCTTCTGTAAAGTTATCAAAAACAATTATAAAGAAATTTGATAGATAAATGAAAGAAGTCCTACTTTTTTCTGACAATTTTTCACGTCATTGATCCATCTGTTGTGTTCCTTTTCACAAATTGGCCTTTTTCTAAATTTATGATCGGGTTCGTTATTCATAGTTTATCATTTTTATCATGCAGTCAGCTGTTTCAAAATAAATTATGTTGTGTAAAGTAAGATGTTCTTGGCGAACTGGTCGTCGCCTGCTTAAATTTCTTGGACTGCAAAGTGGAATCAGGTAATGCTAGTAGGTTTGCTTGTCCTGTTTAAGCTGTTTCATTGATGAACCGTATGCTTGGCAATGTTTTGATGATTGCTAGAGTGATTGTGATAAAGCATGTGAAGTCTCCAGGTTCAGTTAAATATATTTGTGTAGGTTATGTAGCTTGTAGAACATCACTGAAATATTTGTTTTGAATAGCTTTTCATGATAATTTTTATGCATTTTTCTGAGAAAGTGCTGATTGATTAAAATGTAGATTGTAACATGTTTAGTTAATAATCACACTCTAGAAAGTTCTATAAATATAAAAAAGAGAAGTACAGCTGATTTGAATCTTCTAGAATAGGCATAAATTTTACTGACAAATACTAAAACTTATTACAGATCATTATTTGTGAAGATGTACTGGCTAGCAAGCAGTTTCTGACACCTTAATGTTTTTCCTTTCTCAAATTCTGCATTGAGAAGAAAATAAAATGTTTTGAATACAGGACATCCCTTATAATTATTATTTTTACCACAATGTACCAAACTTGATTTCAGCCATTTTGAAATCAAACTTGTGTATTTTATTTATTAATCAATTGTTGCTTTAATAATTGGCCTACTTCTTTGAAACAGTTTGCTTCTGGATAATTCCTTTTCTGATAAGTCATTCCAGATGTCCTCTGTCAAGCTTCTTTCATGTAAACTATTCATATTTTCCTCAAAAATTGTGTCAACACATTTTAAGACTTTACGTAGGATATATTAAGTTCCATTTATTCTTATACTTATAGTGTAGGATAAAATCAGAGACTTGAGGGATATATATTGTATTACCATTCAAATTTCTATGGAATTGAAAATAAAAAAAAGAGAGATAATTTTTCATTACTGTCGTGTGTTAATAAAAGAAAACTGTACTTGTATATGTACTGTATAATAATAAAATATCTCATTCTGTCATAAGAAAAGTGACATTAGGAAAAGTCTTCAAATTTCATTATTACATTATTGTTTTATTTTTTTTAACTATACAATAATATTAGGTTATGGTAACAATGGTTATTAACCCATGTACATGTATAAACAGGTATAAGGAACAACTTCCATAATATTTTGGAATTATAAACTACAGGATGAATTATGTTAAGATCCTGTTTGAAGTGGGCCTCACATTGAATTATGTAAACACTGATAAACAAATGTTAAAATTACATTTACTATTACATGTACATGTAATACCAACAAGTTAGTACTTTGAATTCATTGAGATAATCAAATGAATACTGTATGGTTTATAAAAAGTATTAATTGGCTGTAATTTAAGCCTTTATAGTTATAAATTATAATTAAAATTTAACAGAGCTACATCATATTATAATATTCCAATGTACTGCAATTTGTAGTCCGAAAGTATTGTATTGCAATATTGCATGGGATTTCTCAGATAAAACACGAATTCAAATTAAAATTTTTAGACTATTTAATACTAGCTGCTAAACAGATTGTTTTTGTATATTTGCATTTTGTTGCAAAACTGTAGCAAAATCAACACAAACTTTTCTGCTGCAACATATTTAGAATATATGTAGCTTATATATTCACTCTGCAATGTCTGCATTTTATTAGTGGTTAATAGATAAAAAAAATAATTGCATTATACAATGCAGCTAGTACATTGCAATAAAAAAAATCCATCTCCATATACCCACTGAGCCCTAAAATTTAATTATCAATTTTAAAAAAAATGGATATTCAAGCTTGTATTTAAAGTAGCCTAAAAACATTTTTTTAAATATCAAAGTTTTGAAATGATCATTTGAATTTTAGACCATAAACCATATTTGTTGAAAACTTAGTCTCATGCAATCAACATCCAATATGTTTTAGAATATACAATAGCAATTATCATTTAATACATATTCAGCTGATTCACTATTTATGATACACAATATATTAATTTGGATATACCTCCATTATGTTAATTGATCATAACATAGTCCAACACAAACAGTCTATGTAAGTAAGGATTGTCAGAAAAAGCTTCCTGATTTGCTAACTTTAACATGTGCCCTGGGTATATCAACAGTTTTGCCCCCTGGCAAAAAAGAGAGATTTTTTTCTCTCTTCCTTTCAGTAAGTCACTGTGTCTTTTAGATCTGATTAGGAAACATCATAGGATTCATAGCTGGGAAATCATGTTTACAAATGTTTGGAATATTGCATCAAGGTTTTTATCTTTTTTTTTTAAAAATCATTTTTTGAAGTTTAATTATTTAAAGTTAAACTCGAGTTTAACTTTAAATCGCGTTTATTTTTTTTTATTGGATGGTATATGTATAACTTACCAAACCTGTAATAATTTCTCATTATTCCTTGATATTGATATGTTTAAAATAAGTTTTAATTAATAATCACTATTAAGAGCAAAAATCTTACAAAATTTTGAAATTAACTCTAGTACAATTAATTTAATCTTAGTTGCATGGATTCATGTACTTGTAAAACAAATTCTGAAAAAAGTATGTATGTTTATTCTAAAAATTTATGATGCTACCTGTCCTACTTAATATGTTACTTATTGTCTGTTTCTCCCTCTTTTTTCATTTTTTCTTCATTTTGTAACATTTTGTATTGTATATATTATATTTTTTGTACCTCTGACCAGTTGGCTTAAAATGTATATATGTTTTACTGTATCCCATGTACCAATATTTTGGTTTGGGAGAATAAACTGAACTTGAACTAACTGTAACCCTTTATGCATTGGTCATAGTCATGATAGTGTTTATATAATATTATATAATATATTATATATAGATCAATGATAAAAAAGGTAACTATATAATATTATATAATATATTATATATAGATCAATGATAAAAAAAGGTAACTAGCCAGCTAGTCTGGCTCTATTCTTCACTATAAATTTAATTTTTTTTTTCTATTTACAGTAAAACTTTTTATTAAATATTGTATATTTGATATGTACCTCTCACAGTACCCATAGTACTTATTATGGAAAAATGTACCCTGATATGTAAATTTTTTATGAAGTTGCTCATTTTGTGGAAAATGCAGCTAGTGCACAGGATTGATTGATACTACCGGTACATGTTTTGATATGAAGTTAGAGGGAATGTAATTGATTTTAATTTAAAATATAATGAAACAAAGAAGAATGTCAGCAATTTTTAAAATTATTTTCAGGCTACTTTCTTATGGTACAGCAGCTGCAAAGTTGGAGGAGACTAATTATCCCACAGAACTCTCCTGTAACACCCTGTCATGGGTCAGTGATTATTCGCCATGCTTTGGTATCCAGGGAAGCTCCGTGGAAATTCTGCGTACCCCAGATGAATTTTATCAAACACTTAAGGTATAAATAATTAATTCACTTGTCAGAAGGTAAACTATGAAATAATACAGAATAATATTCTCTCTTTTTCCTTTTTTTTTAATTTCTATTTCAAAGTTGGTTCTTAGCAAATATGAATTTTTCATTTGTTTTTGTGTACCAACAATATATTTTTACTATTAAATCAATACAGTGGAGTCTCATTTCGATTGCAATCCTGGGCAAATTTTCTGGATAAATGAAGTGTCCAGATTACTTGAATATATCTGGAATTTATAAATATCATTTGTTTCTCACAAATTTTGTATTGAAGATATAGCATCCAGATTATTGGTGTCTGGGTTAAGAGGCTCCACTGTACATAAAATGCCATATTGTTGATTAAAATTTGTATTAACTTTAAAAACATTTAAAAGAAAAAAGAGCAAATCACAAAAATGTTTTTTTTTATTTGTGCAGAAAAATGTTAGGGGTGCCAAGAAAAGGATAGTGATTGCCTCTCTGTATTTAGGAACTGGCCATCTAGAAGAAGAATTGGTAAGAGGGCTATATTAGCTTGGTTAAAAGCTATATTGCACAATATGTCTGTAAAAGTTAGTTTTAAACATGACTGAACTGTATAATTTGAATAACTTTTCTGATTTCTTGTGGAAGAAAATACTGTATACATATCTGGATCTTATTAAGAATTTATTTGGAAAGAGAAGTGTACGGAAATTTCATTTTAGTATTGTTTTGTTACATAGGTCAATGCAATAGAATATGCTTGTGAGAGGGCTAAAGATTCTAAGAACAGGGACTTTGAGGTCCACATTTTGTTGGACTACAACAGGGGGTCCCGAGGGGGAGAGGAGTCCTCCCGGACCATGCTGACACCCCTATTGGAGCGGTACAATGGAACAGTCCAGGTGTATCTGTACCACACCCCCGACCTCAGCGGTTACCTGAAGAAGTACCTACCCCCCAAAGTGGATGAGACAGTGGGGGTCCAGCACATGAAGGTCTACTTGTTTGATGACAGTCTTGTCATGAGTGGGTAGGTCTTGTTAATGTTTAACTGTGTTTGAAAAATAAATTGATAGATATGACAAATCAAGTGATAGAATTTTTATTAGTGTAATTTTAAAAAATACAATACTTTGACCAATATCTCACTCTTTTTTGTTCTTACTTCGCTCACAATGCAATCCACATTGAGACCTTTTGTAAGGGTTTGCAGTAACATATCACCATTTTTTTAATACAGTTATAAAAGTTATCACCTTTCAAATGTAATGTGCCACCAAAAATTTTGAAGAAAAAAATTTGGACCATTGAAAACATGATGGTATATTTTCAATTCTGGTTGCTCTTTAACTTAAAATTTTTTTAATTTCAGAGCCAATTTGAGTGATAATTACTTCACAAACAGACAAGATCGCTATGTGTTATTCAACGACTGTCCAGAGTTGTGTGACTTTTTCTCAGGACTTGTGAAAACAGTGTCTACTTTCAGTTTATCTCTGGAAGCTGACAACAGTACACAGCTACATCCTGGCTGGGAGATTCACCCATTTGAAGGTGTGTAGTAATTCTTGTTGAAGATAGGAAATGGTTGAGATGCCAAGTGGATTAAGCTCTGTACTGTAAAATGAATGTTTTCTTCTCTCTTCGGCACTATCTGACTTCTCTGGGTGGTGATAACCATAAAATGCTCATCTGAAAAGTCTGTTACTGACCTTGAATCATTTTAACTCATTATGTAAAGGTCCATGGAAACTTGGTGAAATCATTGTCATAAGTCTATTTTCTCTCTCTTCTGTGCCATTTGGCTCATGCCTTATCCCTAACAATGCCCATTAGTACAGATGCTAGTGTCAGATCAAAGAGATACTTCATATACATCATAGTACATATGCAGTCCTTTATATGTCCTTTACATCTTAAAACCTTTTTTAAAACTAAAGCCTTTTGAAATAGTCATCATCTCAACTATGTCGTGTTAAAAATAAATATGGTTGTACTTGTACATTTATTACACATTTCATTACAAATTACCTTACATTTTGAATAGTGCTCAGGTAATTGCATGTATCTTTTTTTTCAAAGGAAATACAAAAGATTTCAAGAAAGCAGCAGGAAAAACAGTAACAGAATATGTCAACTCTGTGACCAATCAACAAGAAGACAAAAAGGCAAAGAAGAAAACCAAATATGACACTTATGTGTATCCATTAGTTCAGATGGCCTTGTTTGGAATTCGAACAGAAGAGTCATTTGTGAAGCAGTTACTGCGCACTGCCAGTGATGGAGTTAAAATCTCACTAGCCACTGGATATTTCAATCTGACAAAACATTATCAGAACATTATTGTGCTCGAGTCTTTAGCAAAATTTGATCTCTTAATAGCATCACCACAGGTAAGGATTTAGATGTATGTGTAAAATTAAAGTTGATTCTTTTAATTTCTGATCTACAATGAAGAACTAAAGAAAGATTTTCAATATAGAAAAAGCAGAAAAGAAATACAGTAGAATATATTGATTACAATGATAGTTAGGATTCTTCTGTTTTAGGTAAATGGTTTTTATGGAGCCAGAGGTGTGATGGGGAACATCCCAGATGCGTACACTTACATTGCCTCCAGTTTCTACCACCTGGTTCTGTACCATAGTATGCAGCACCGGATCCGGTTATATGAGTATTACAGGGACCAGTGGACCTACCATGTAAAGGGACTCTGGTATTACCTCCCCAACCAGACTCTCCCCTTTCTTTGCATGATGGGATCTTCCAATTTTGGTAAGGAATCCCCCCCCCATCTCTCCTCAAGTGAAAAAAACTGAGTGCTACCTTGTTTGTTTGCCTATTTGGAGTTATGAATTAAGCTTAATGTCAGGTTCAGCTCTCTTGCTATAATATGAAATACATTTGTAAGAGATGAAACATGTTTTGTCAAGCTATATGTGACAAGGTCAGATAGAACATCGGCCTATTCTAAGGTCATACATTGAGATTAAGTATAACTTTTTATACGCCCGTCTTAAGACGGGACGTATTATGTTATAGGCTTCGTGTCCGTCCGTCTGTCCGTCTGTCTGTTAGCTTTTTCGTTTCCGGCTCATAACTTTAATACTACTAGGCCTAGGATTATCAAACTTTGTCATCTGATGCATCTTGGGTAGAAGGTGTGTCACGCACAAAAAGTAGGTCGCTCTGACCTTTATTTAAGTAGTTATAGCCAAATATGGAAAAATCCTTTCCGGCCCATAACTAGAAAACCATAAGACCTACAATCATCAAACTTGGCCAGTTTATGCATCTTAGGTAGAAGGTTGTCGCGACCTATTTCAAGGTCACTGTGACCTTTAATTTAAGTGAATTTTTTTTTTAAAAATGTGTCTTTTTACTATTCATTTACACATCCCAAATAATGTAAGAGTATTGCACTGTTCTTATTAAAAAAAGTGTTAAATCAAGGAAATACTTATTTTTTTAAGCATATACTTGACAGCAATCTATAACAAATATAGTGTATCAGAGAAATCCTCCTCTCAAGTGAGCAAAAAAATTTTGAGTGCTGTCAAATTAGAGAGAAATTAATGGGTTTTGACGAGGAGCTAGCATTTGTTATCTATATCCCTTGTGTATTGGGCCTATTGATTAAAAATAGCTCTTGTTGACTAGCTTAAGTTTTAAAAAATGAATTTGATGAAAAGTAATTAAAACTAATTTTATATTGCATAATAGACTAATCTGATATTATGTAATATTATTAATTTAAAAACTAATTTTTTGGGATGGGGTGGAATCAGCATGTCCATATGAATTACATATTAAAACCTGTCGGACATTAAATCTCAACCAAAAAAAAAATCTTTGAGTATTTTATTAAATTTATAGTAGATAGTGCAGACCCATTCATCTCTTGGTAGTAATGAGTAGACAAGCATCCAGTTAAAGATTAATTAATGAGTTCAATGTAGGAAGGCTAGCTGTCTCAGTCGCTCTGATTAAGCAGTGACCTTATCTGTATCCAGACAGAAGAACTGCTGGTCAGACATATGTCATTTGATGGCCACAAAATTAATTTGGTATAGATTAAGTTGTTAAGACTAATTTGATGGTGGGCATTTGACAAGGTCTAACACAACCAGCACAGAAATCTATCAGTGATGTAATATATTTATTATAATTGATGCCTACATCACAGGGGATGGATAAATATTTTAAGGAATGGAAAAATCATCGAAATCTTAGAATCAAGGTTGATGTGATTTTCTTGCACCTAAACTGTTCGAGAAAATTGTAATTTTTTGACGGGCGTATCATGCTGTGGCGCGGCACTTTATTCACTATACAGTGGACCCTCATTTATCCGGACGCTTTGGTTCCCAGTCAATTTGTCCGGATATGTGAAGCATCCGGATATCTGAATCACCAGTTAAACAAGACAAAATAACATTTAAAAATTTCGTTTCGATGAAAAATCGTCCGAATACTGAAGCATCCGGATATCTGGCGTCCGGATATCTGAGGGTCCACTGTATATTTTCATGAAATCTTTTTATTATTGGGTATAATCTATACAAATAAAAAGATGTGTCAGAGTGACAATGAAATTTTTGCAAGTAGGCTGTCTTGCTTAATTATGCAAAGAAAAAGTTTAGGATTAAAAAAAAATTATTTACAGTTCTGTACTACCTGTATTTGAAGTCATGCACCATTACATGTAAATGAACTTCATATGTATACTATAAATACTTTTTTTCTTTTTAGGGCATCGGTCAGTATACAGAGACCTGGAGTGCCAGATAGCTTTAGTCACACAGAACAAACAGTTACAATTAGACCTACACAAGGTAAAAGTTACAACCTCTCATCTTAAAGTGTTCCTTCTTTAAAGAACGGAAACATCAGAATTTTGAATTGCAAAAATAAAAAACAAAATCTTTAATTGTACAAGCATTAATTACATGTAGTTGGCATTCATATTTTCCTTTTTTGTGAACAGGAACAAGAATACTTTTTTTCCCATGGCATACAAACAAACGAGGATACTTACCAGAAAGCAGACAGATTTGTGCCATATTGGGTCAGATTTACCTCCCCTTTTCTAAGACGCTATTTATAGAATATGTACCATATAGAATTTTCATTATACAGTGTAGTCATGAATTATTTTTATAAATGCTTTTATAGTTACATATAAAAGGATTATTGAATGCTTAAGTGTTATATTTTTATTTCCTTTTTGAGATTTATTTTTTAAGAAATGTTAGTGCTGCTCTTGGCCAGTCTTGGGCATTATGTTTATAAGAGTATTTTATGCAATACATTATATCAAATGAACATTTTATTTGATATCAATAAGAATTTTTTTCAGTAATATTCAATGTATATTTTACTGATATTGTACTGGGAAAATAAAATTTAAATCTTTTTCCTTGGCTTTGTTTTCATTTTTAAAAATGGCATGATCATTACTTATCTTGAAAGAGTAAATAAATGCCGTCCCTAGCTTTGACAGTAAATACCATTTAACTAAAATATCAAAAACATCAAAGTCTTGGAAGAAAATAATGGAATTTGTCATCTTCAGACTGTAAATTGCCTTCTGTCTTTCTCCTGTGTGTGTGATATATACATGTATATGAAAAACAAAATAGGGACACCCCCATCCTCACAAGCCAGGGGTCCTGAGTCAATTAACACATTGCAGTTAGACCCCTGGCATATTTCATTCAATATCCTTGGGCTGACTGTAGTGACATCTTTAGAAAAAAATCGCAAAACTTGATTGTTTTTCTTATTTCTCAATCAATCACTTGAAACATGTGCATTTGAGGTGTCAGTTGAATCCTTAATTCCTTATCTGACTATTTTTGGAAACTTTTAAATTTGATTGGTGCTTCTCGATGAGAGAAGCAACCCCACAGATATTGAATGAAATATACCAGGGGTCTAACAACAACATGTTGACTCAGGACCCTTGGCTTGCGAGGATGTCATCCCCACCAAAAAAAAATCTTTTATCAAAAAGAATTCAATTGATATATTCATCATTAAAAAAAAAAAGTTGGGCCTTTAATGTTAATAGGGGTATTAATATTTTTGCATAGACAGTATATAAGATGACAGTCATATTATAATTATACCTTCCACTTGAAAAACAGGAGGATATAGAGTACGTGATCGGGATGTCTGTACATCCATCTGTTACACTTCTGGGTACCCATCTCTTATCCGCAACTCCTCTTTTACCTCTGAATGAAATTTAATGAGACTTTCACAGAATCTTTAGTATAGTGCCATTGTGCACCTCCTATTTTATTTTTTCGGACACATATTTTCAGTTTCCCAAAGCAAAACATGAGCCTAGCCATTCTTTCTATAATATTGAAGGGTATATACCATCTCTTATCCGCTACTCCTCTTATACCACTGAATTTATAATTTTAATTCCATGATACTTTCACAGGTTCTTTTTATATAGGAATTTATGTACTTTACTCTCTTTGGCTTCCAAATCAATTGGGGTATTTTTTTTTTAAATAAAGAGAGTTATCATCTAAGTTTCATTGTTAAACCCAAGAGAGAAGTAAATATCTTAAAATATATTTGAATTGATTTAATTTTCAATTAATCCTTATTAAAATCCGTAAAGACTGTACAGGTTTTAACAGACATTTTCAAATTGTAAATATTTTTTTATTCCGATATTTTTTAAATTACTAGATCCCACAGCATAAATTACGTCGGGTTCGAGCTACAAATGTATATTGATTTAAAATTCCAACATGGCGCCCAAGCTCCAAGGTAAACACCAAAATGATTCAGTGTTGATTCCATTATAACTAAACTCAAAATGGATGGTAGATTGAAGGCAAGAACATCAGGGTCTGTACCCTCGACTCTTGGAAGACAAATCGGAGTGCTACCTGTCGGTAATCCTCCACCCAGAGCACGAAGGCCGCAACCTAGGTTAGTAACATGCTTTTCATTAGATAGCACACCGGTGTCTACAGGTCTATACTTTAATGGAAGTCAAAAGGACGGTGTATTTTTTTTTTTTTGCAATAACAATCCTTCGTGGTGAACTTTGTGCTCATTGACTTTGTCCCTTATGCACTGAGCACTGCCATCATTAGCTGCAGATCTGTAGCGTTATGGTTTTATATATTTTTATCCAGCAACTACCTCCTGCATTGACCTAATAAAGGTAACCTAATAAACCAAAGCTTTATCCGGTCACTGCCCTAATAAATCCTCGTGCATGTATTCCGATGTTCTAAAAGCATTGTGACGTCACGTATACTGCAATGTTTACGCCATGGCATCATAGTTTCAACTGCAGAGATGTGCCTAAATCTGTCGAAAATAGCTAGTTTTGGACGTTCAAATGGTAAAAATATGTTGCAGGATAAACAAAATACATGATAACTGTCTTGAAATATAAGCGATATTTGGGCTCAGGTCGAAAATGTAAGAGGGCTCGGTAAGCCTCGCCCTCTATCACGTTTTCTTATCCTCGCCCAAATATCGCTTATATTTCAAGACAGTAACCATGTATTTTATATGTCTTTGACCATAACGCTACAGATCCCATAGTGCAAAAAAGGTGCAATTTACGGCGCAATATTTTTTGCGCTCTTTTGGGGAGAATTTCTCCACTTTCTAGCAATGGTCAATCAACTACATTTCACACCCTAATTCTAGACACATTCTGTATCTAATATGTATAGTTTATCCACCTCCCAACCATTATAGTTGTCTCTACAGGCAATAAACTCGCTTGAAGTGAATTTTCAGTAATCTAACAAATAATTTTAATCAAGTGAGTTTATCACTTGTAGAGACGAGTATAAAGGGTTGGGAGATGGATAAAATATACAGATTAGTTCAATAATGTGTCTAGAATTAGGGAGTGAAAGGTAGTTGATTGACCCTAAATTGAAAATGGAGAAATTCTAAACAAAAGTGGCAAAAAATTTTGAAACGTATAAATTGCACCGTTTTTGCACTACGGGATCTGTAGCGTTATGGTCAAAGACAAATACATAAAACCATAACGCTACAGATCTGCAGCTATGCCATCGTCCACACTTACTCATGCAAATCTGTGCCCTAGTTAACCATTAGGTGGTGAATTCAGTTTGGAATTGGAGTGCATTATTAGCCCTAAAGTCAGGTGTCTAATTTTGATTCCTGCAGAGGTCAGTCCACCCTCCCATATGTCAGATGCGATTTAAGTCTTTACAGAAATGAAAGAAATTTCTTAATCAACAAGACATTTTTATGCCAATTATGGCACTGCAAATGGTGGTCACAGGAGGGGGGATTTAGAGGTTGGGCAGGTATATAAGGTATTATTTTAAACTAGATGATATATGAGGGTTCATATGAATACATTCAATACAGGTATTGAGGTTTAAACAAAAAGAAAAAGTAATTAAGACTTTCCTCCTCAGTTAAACATGATATTCAATATTCAACTGTATATAATCACTAGTTAGCTCAGTTGTCAAAGCACCTCTAACACATGAAAAATTCATATGATATGGGACTTAAATTCTTGTCCTGCTCATTACATCTCTTTTTCCCTGTGACATACTATGCATTACATGTGCAAGTATTTCAAGGATGTCAATCAAGTCAATTAGTAAATGTCTCTTTTAATTTGCAAAGTGGACTTTTGCAGATAGTATAAAGTTAGGCAGTATCATGTAAATGTTTAGAGGGATTAAAAGAGAAGTGGATCTCCTTCTTACATTTATCATAAATACTAGTTTTTTGCCATCAAGATCAGATATTTCAGACTTCATTTACTTCTTAATTGTAATCCTAATTTCAGACAAATCTTGTCAACACCACCCCAAAGTAAAAAATATATAGACGAGGGAAGTGGTCCAGTGCAATATAATGAAGTGAATGCTGGGATATACAGTGATAAGACATTGTCAGCAGAGAGGACAACTAATGACCAACTTAGTGCCAGATCAGGGAAAGTGAAACTAAAACAGACTTCACCTCCAACTAGTGACTTCAGTTCTAGGCCATTTTCTAAGAAATTTAGCCCTAGTCCACCTAGTTCTTCCCGCTATCAGAGGTCACCAGGGTCAGCTGGAAAGGTCAAGGACACTTTGTCTAGTGCTAGGAGTACATCAAGTAGATCTAGAAATGACAAAGAACAAGAAGTGGAATTCTGGGAAAAGAAACCACCGAAAACTGTGACAGAGGAAGAAATCGTAAGGGGAATAACTCTTCAGACATTAGATTTAGGGAAATTTATAATCAATATGAAATGAATTCATTAATTAAATTTTATTTACACTTAATGAAAAAAATAATTAATGTATAATACACATGATGTAAATAAAACTAATTTATGACCATTTTGTTTCTTTGTTAAATTTGTGTAATGAATGAATTCTACCTTATCAACAAGATCTATATACTATATATATTAATTTTGTCTGCACATAAGCTTAGCTGATGAAATACTTTTTCAAATAATATCATTAACTCTTTTTAGTTGGACCAAAGCCAGGAGTCAGACGTTAACAGAATTTACGATATTAATTTACATGCATCAGAACTTACAGTGGTGCCAAAACTAGACAAGGTTTGAAAACCCCAACTTTCCTCATGTTAAATATCATTTTAGGGGTATTGAAATATAAAACCATGTGACCTTATACTGACAGTCAGTAAAATACAGATCAAGCAAGCCGGAGTTTAACAAATTCATTCTTACAATGAAGAGTTTTCATTCCCCATCATTCTAAAAGGTGTATAATTTTAAACGATGTTTTACTGCATATATTTTTCAGAATAAGAATTGTTGTTTTTTATAAGTATAAAATATATTTTTCAATAACTTAGCGAAAACTCAAATTAAAATTGTATCTCCTGTATCTCTTTCAGTTTCCAAATTTGCGAGTGTTAGATTTATCCTGTAATTACATAGAACGGATTGAAAACTTGGACCAGTCTAAGGTAGGCTGACATTAATTTACACCTACTATCTGTAATATAGAGTGGAAAGGTTTGATTTCTTTTCATGTACGTGTTAAAAAGGAAGGTAGATTTTACAGCAGAAACTTTTTAAAAAATTGAAATTGCAGGATTTATGATTAGGCATTTTTCCTTTTAGGATCTGAGAGAACTGAAGCTCTATGACAACAGACTCACTGCTGTGGAAAATCTTAAAAAGTAAGTACCTGTACATGTACATGTTTACATATGTCATTGTAAATCTTAAACGGAAGCTGCATGTGACTGAGTCTTTTTTATAACTTCTTCACCATATTCAGATGTACTTATCTATTTTATTATTGATCAATTAATTCAACCCATGCAAAGATGTTTAAAAATTATTCGAAACAAGGAAATAATGTACAGTCAATTCTCGAATTATCGCCATTCGATTCATCGCCATTTTCGCAATACCGCCATGATTTCCCAAGAACGTTTTTCCTGCTATATAAAATTCTCTTTATAATACCAAATTCGCATACCGCCATCCGCCACCCTGTTTTCAAAACAAACGTCTATTTTAAAGTGTCAATTATCTCGATATATTTACATCCACTGAATATTTTCTTCTTTATTTCTTAAGAAAACCCATTGCGTTCATCACTGCATGAACTACATTAGGCATATCATCTGTACAAATTTCTTGATCAGTGGCCGTTCCATCAATGAAACGTACAAAGAGGTTCGCATCATTAACACAATAATTAATATTTTTAATCCTACTTAAAATGATAATTTAAACAGATATAAATATAAACAATAAATAACGGTCGCAGCTATTGCAGAAAAAATTTACATAACCCGCTTACGCGGGTTATGTATTGTTCCGTTGTTTTGTTTAAAAAATCATTTAGTCACGGCTTCGCCACTAAAGGGGTAGTTGTGAAAGTACGCCGAATACAATATTATTTTGATGATCTCTGCTTTAAACAATGCAAAGTTTGCCTAAAAATAATTATACAGTATAAATTGTGAACATTTCACTAACTATGATGCCATAAACAATAAATTTATTCAACAAACCATTTTACGTACTGTCAGCAATATATCGAAACAAGGACGTGCCGATTTACATGTACTAGATGCACATGTACTTGTCTTTATTTCATAACTGCACATTTTGTTTTAAAGAAATTGTACATAAAAAAGTACTTGAAGTATTTCAAAATTTAGAAATATGTTTTATATACATGTACATGTAATTATAAGAATAGAAACGCTTTATGGTATTTCTAAGAATGGTAACTCTACTTCTTGTTTCCTAAAAGATGGGAAATTCAATTCATCGCCAAATTCGTTATACCGCCATGATTTCTAAATCACAAAAGGTGGCGGTTTATCGAGAATTAACTGTATAAGAGAGTGGCCATTTTAGAAGTGATTTTAATAAAATGGGAATAAAGACCTAGTAATATTGATAAAGTCATGATGCACAGACAACAAAAAATTATGTCACTTTAATAGTTAAGTAGTCTTGGATAGTTAAAATGATATGCTATTTAATGCATTGCAAACTAACTTTGATCATGACAGCTTTAACTTGATTTTTTTAAGGCCAATTCAATTAGACTTAATTACAGTGAACTAAAATGCATGTAGGAAGATTTTAAAATATGCATTCTATTGTGGATTATATTGTAACAGAATTATAAATCACAGTTAACTTTTTTTCTTTTTTTTTTCCTTCATAGCTTAAAAGAATTGGTTGCATTACAACTTCAGTACAACAAACTGAAGCAGTTAGGTAAGGCATTCAACCCAAAACATTTTCTCTTTAATATCAATGGCAAAAGCATATTTCTAATTTTCTTATGAAGCAACAATTTTGTTCTCAATTATTTTAGGCAAGGGTTTTTCCTCACTGAAGAAGTTGAAGACTTTACGGATAGACTGTAACAAGATTTTACGCCTGGATGCTTCCGAGTTGTCCTGTTGTGTTCAGTTGACGTCCATCAATGTTAGCTACAACTTGGTGGATAACCTGTCTGTGAGTATAGCCTAAATGTTAAAGAAATATTTAAGTAAATTCCTTACTGAAGATGTTTCTCTTAGTGAATATAAACTGTATTGAGGAAAATTATAGTAAAAAACCAAATTGATAGATAGAATTTTTACTGTATGTCATGCAACAAGTAATTCTCTTCAGGCAGATTTTAAAAATACTATTTAGAATACTATTTTGATAAAAAATCACTCATTTCTGAGGGGAAAAAGTCTTTGAGTAGATGCTTGTATACCAATCTCCTATATAGGAGTCTTGCATTATTCTGGATAATTTAGCATTTTTATAATGTTTAACTGAAGAAATCATGTTTTTCAGGCTTTGAATTACTTGCCAAATTTGGAAGAGTGCTATGCAGCAGGAAACAGAATCAAAACTGTGGATCTGTCACGATGTAAAAAATTACAAGACATTGATGTCTCTAAAAACAGGCTCACAGATTTATCTGGTATCAGGAACCTTGCAAACCTCCAGGTATGTGTATGGCTTATCTCCATTCAGATACTATTTCTCTTTTAGATAACTATTCCTATTTTTTATACATAAGTATTAAAATTTTAGATTGTTGAGTAAGTAATGTCATGCAGATTCAACTCTGTGTTTCACCAGCAAAAGGAAAACACTCTTTTAAACATGCAATTCAGAATCCCTGATGTGAATAATTTTTCTTTTTTTTCAGACTCTAAATATTTCTTCCAATCAAATAACTAGTTTGAAATCACTAGGAAAGTCAAAGTAAGTTATTGACATTTAACATAGTTTTTTCTTTAATAAATAAGTACTGATAAGATTGATATTAATGATAATCATGTTTGACCATTGATCTCTTCCTTTATAGAAGTCTTCAGGAATTGTATGCCTCTGGAAACAGAATATCAGAGCTCTCGTTCATACCCGACGTCTTTCCTCGACTGGAGATTTTCAACATCAGCTGTAACAGTATTAAAACTTTAGATGAAGTGGTTAGTATTAGTAAATTTTGGTCCAAACCATGGGTATTTTGACAAGAATTATAACCTTATGTCATATACTTTATTTTCACTGTTTAACAACAGAACAGTATTAGTGATGGAAGTATTGTATATTGGTATTATGACATGTTGTCCTTTGATTTTACAGTGCTGTTTGGAGAGATGCGAGGACATCGCTGAGCTGTTCCTGTATGAGAACCCCTTCTGTGCCCCTGGGTCAGAACACACCCACTACATGGCAGAAATCCAGGCCATCATTCCTCAGCTGGAGATACTCGATGGAGTTAGTAACTGATCATAGGCAAACATCTCTACTTCTAAAGTAACATCAAATTACTTCATAAATTCACAAGAAAATAACTTCAAGTCCAGATAAAATTCACCTACAAAGATTTTTGAAATTAGTGAAATGAGAAAATGTTCAGAAATTTTGCTTAACTTTCATGTGGAGGTGATTGTAATTGCTTTCTCTCAAAAATGACAAAATCAATGTAAAGGGAAGTATTGTTTATTTGGTATTTAAAGAAAAAAAACTGTACCGTGTGACCTGCAATAAACACGATGTTGACATATCTTACAGACAAAGTCATGACAAACTTCTATGCCATAAGCAAAATCATATTCAAAATTGAATTCATTTCAATCACAATTCTTCAGTTATGGCTCAAACTGAATAGCCCATTGATCTTAACATTAATGATGTGTCTTTGAATAAAAGACACAACTGGGATTAAGGTCAACTACATGTTAAACTTTGAACTGAACAGACAGACAGATGGACGGAGTCACAATACCAACATGTATTTACCTGTTGTAGATACCAGTATACTTCTTGCTTGATATGATATGGGACTTAAATTCTGGTCCTGCTCGTTACATCTCTTTTTCCCTGTGACATACTATGCATTACATGTGCAAGTATTACAGTGTGACCTGCAATAAACACGATGTTGACATATCTTACAGATATCTTACAGTTTTTTATACACAAAAATATACCACATGTGTCTATAAATGATTCATTTGAAATTCATGTAGAAGCTTACACAGTAATTGAAAATAATGATAGGCACAAAATACAAAAATGAGAGCATTTATAACTTTATATAAAGAGAAAATGTGACCTGATTATATACCAAAGTCACAGCGTTTTATCTTCATCATGTTATTATGGAATTGGTTGATGAAGCATAATTTGAAGATTTATATCAATTACATTCCGTGTACATGTAATGTATTGGTAGATTGTGTTTGACATGCATGGTGACAAAAGATATAACTGAGCATTATTTGACTTTGCAGAACATATATAAGTCTGAAAACTGTCATAACACACAAATTAAGTACCTCACAAATAAAAAAAAATCTTTTTTGATTTAGAACAAGGCCATTTAATGGGAAAAAAAAAAAGTCTCTGAAGTATTAAAGGCCAATGTAAAGCTTTTCTGGCCAACGTTTGATTCTTGGTCTATCTCTGTTGATTACTTTTCATATTCCCAATATCTCTGGAACCTTGAGTTATATATTTCTAACACACTTACTATACAGCATCATTTATAAGTGAAGAGGATCAAAATATTTCCTCAGCTAAAGGATGTGTACAGCATTTTCACCCCACCCCCCCTTATAAGGTCCTGGTGGGATTGATATAAAAGTAAAAGTATTAAGTATGCAGTAAACCAGGAATATTCCATATCAAATCACAACATTCTTCTTAAATCACAATATTCTTGTGAAATGCAGTAAATAATGCATTTAGTTTTCATCGAATGGAGAAAAAATTATATTTAATTGCAGAGAAGGATGGGATGACATTATTGAATCAATTCCAGAATCGTAATCCGTAATGGAAAGCCAACTAACTGGAAATAAGCTAAGAACCAATCACCTGGGGGTTCTGATTCTGTGATTATTATCATTTAAACACTGCATAAGCTCTTTGTAGGTGATTGATCAATGATAGTTATCTCATTGACTCAGTGATTAGCTTTTGATACTTCTTTTAAATCTCTGGTTTTTTAACGGGAAGGGATTGTGTTCATTGCATGTCAAATGCATTTATTGGTTTTTGATATTAGTCAGGATTTTCGATCGGAGTTGGAAGATGTCTGGTGTTTTGATAGGGTTTATTTTAAGCATTAATTTGTTAATAGGAATATAAGTGGGAATTATTTATGAATTTACTTTAGATTTGTGCATTTTTAGAATATTTAAGTCAATGGCTTAACTGCATGATTTCACAGTAAAGATGAAAATTGATCATGCTAATCAAAAGGGATTTTGAAATTCTTTTTTTTTCACTGGAAACTAGTTTATTGATTAGGCCCAATTTATTTTAATAATTATCTAGCATATTTGGAAAAAAATATTCAAGAAGAAAAAAATCTATATATTGAGGTTCAAAAAAATGGGTATCTTTGAATAATCTCAGCCATTATATTACTGAATAAACAATGTTATTATGTCATAAAAATTAACATAATAGCTTGACTTTCTTTATGACCTTACAGCTTGAATATTGCAAAATGCTAATTATAGGGCTCACGCATCAAGAGCCAAACCCACTTCATTCAAATAAAAAAAAAACATTGCAAAGTTTTGAAGAAGGAAAATTATTAGAGATATGACCATGAGAATTAAACAGAATTTTCAAAAAACTCATATGTTGTGTTTTTTATGTAATATTATCAAATTTATCTCGATGATAATCTCCATTTGTGGGAGAAAAAAGAATCTTTTTTTGCAAACAAAATGAAGCTATGTATTATAGTCACCTAACTTAAAATAGACCATTATTAGAATTCATATGTCTATTCTATATACCGGTATACAGTCCAACCTTGTTATCTCAAACTCTTCAGGTTTAGGGTTAAACTGAATTTAATACCTTCAAATCAGCTGAGAATAATACATGTAGATTATGAGGTTATAAGAAAAGTAAAGAAAAAATGGTCGAGACTGCCAAATCCCTTCTACCCCAGGTACTTATCCCTGGGATTCAGGATGTCATTCAATGTTCAAGATAATGGAGTTGAACTGTGTCTTTATTTTGCAGGCCCACATAAAAAGGCATACCCACCGAGGTGCACCAATAATGAGACCTATGTCAGCATCCACTAGTAAGTACATGTACTTCCAATAGAATTCTAAATACAGGAATATAAATTGGAAAAGTTAATTTTGAAATTCTATTTGATAGGTTAATGCCATAGGAATGAAAAAAAAGATAATTTTATTCATAACGCACATACAAAAATAAGCTCTTTGCTGACTTTATGAAATATGGATTTTTTTCAATAAATTATGGTTGATATCACATATGTAGCTGACTTATTATCAGTTGTACACATTTTTAGCTCACCTGAGCCGAAGGCTCAAGTGAGCTATTCTGATCAAACTTTCAGTTAAACTTTTCACATTTTCATCTTCTTCTCAAGAACCACTGGGCCAATTTCAACCAAACTTGCCACAAAGTATCCTTGGGTGAAGGGGATTCAAATTTGTTCAAATTGAAGGGCCAAGCCCTCTTCAAAGGGGAGATAATTGTGAATTAGTGAAAAATTAATGGCATTTTAAAAAAAATCTTCTTATCAAGAACCACTGGGCCATGAAAGATGAAACATATGTGGGATCATCCTCAGGTAGTGTAGATTCAATTTTGTTCAAATCATGACCCCCGGGGGTAGGGCGGGGCCACAATGGCCGACCAAAGTTTTACATAGAAATGTATAGATAAAGTCATTAAAAATCTTCTTCTCAAGAATAACAAAGCCATGAATGGTCATATTTATATGGAAGCATCTTCAGGTAGTGTAGATTCAAGTTTGTTCAAATCATGACCCCGGAGGTAGGCTGGGGCCAAAATGGCCGATCAAAGTTTTACATAGGAATATATAGGAAAAATCTTTAAAAATCTTCCTCTGAAGAACCACTGGGCCAGGAAAGATGAAACTCATGTGGAATCATCCTTAGGTACTGTAAATTCAAGTTTGTTCAAATTATGACCCCCTGGGGTAGGGTGGGGCTAAAATGGCCGACCAAAGTTTTACATATGAATATATAGGGAAACCATTTAAAATCTTCTTTTCAAGTACTTCAAAGCCATAATTAGTAATATTTATATGGACACACATAATGGTAGCTGTTTCTACTTTTGAAATATGATTTTTTTTCCCAACCTCAAAACTTTCAGTTCTGATCTGATATGTGCTTTTTTTCTAGCCGATGTGCTCAGGTGAGCGCTGTGGCCCCTGGGCCTCTTGTTTATTCTGATTTTACTAGGTTTCTTTTTATGCCCCCAGAATCAAAGATTTGGCAGCTTATAGCTTTATAGCCGTTGTCCATCAGTCTAGCTAACAGTCTTTTTGCTTGAAAAAAACTTGAATCTTACCCATAACTTTTGATTGGTTAAAGCTATGGTTCTCATATTTCATGTGTATTCCTTGTGACAAGATCTTTCTTTGGGAACCAACAATTTGACCTTTTGAACTTGACCTTGGAGTTTAATCTAAGTTTGTAAAATCATTAACATTGGCCACAACTTTTGAACAATTGGTGCTTGGACTTCCATATATCTTGCATGTAATCCTTTTGCTAAGGCCTCCCCTTTGGCACACTTAAATTTAAGTCCTTGACTTTAACCATGGAGTTTGACCTACTGTTGAAAAACTTTAACTTTAACAGTTTGTGCTAATGTTTCCAAATTTCACAGGTATATTTCTTGTGACAAGACCATTTTTCTGTTATCTCTGACCTTGATCTTGGAGTTTGACTGACATTGAGAAACTTTATCCTTTGCCTTGAGCTGCCATATGGGGACATCAGTGTTTCACAAACACATCTTGTTTAAAGCTGATAATATATAGTTTAAAAAGGTGTAATCCAACAAACCTGTGAAATTCCTTTCACCAAGAATTCAGACTTTTTTTTGTTCTCATTTTACTATTTTCCATGTTCTTTACATTTTATTTTGTCTTCTAGTGCATGAAATACATTAACAAAGATAACAAAAACTATTCAAGCTTAAAAGTCCATTAAACAATACAAATTTTGAAGCAGAGTAAATACAAACATCTAAAACGTCAGACGTGGGATCAGGTGCCATGGAGGAGTAAGCATCCTCTGCCAAATGGTCACATCCACCGTGTGATCCTTGTCATGATTGGGAAAACATGGAGAAATTTGTCAACAATTCAGTACTGTGTAAATAATGGCCTAAAATTAGTATGAAAAATGTCAATCAGTATTTTATTTAAAGATAGATTGTATTTTGATGTCAATTTCACAGTATTAGGTCATAAATTCCAGCTGATTTAAATTGCAAGTGGTTTATTTTTCTGAATGTATATTTAAATCTGGACCCCTTAAAAATAAGTACATAATACATAATTGAAGCCAAAACTCAGATAATTGAAGCTAGAACTTTGTGAGAGAGAGAGATGTTGAATGTGTAGTGGCCAAGACATAAAGTGTCATTAATATGAATATGACACATGATTCAAATTAAATGTAATCTTTGTTCTAATAGGTAAGAATTTAATTTTTTAAAACTAGATAAATGTAGGTAAACTCACTGAGTTATGTATGACATATCTTTTCTTGTTATTCTTGACCCAGTGGCTGCCAAAATCAATTTTTTTGAAAAGTTGGTCACCAAGAATATATATTGCTCACATCCATATAAGCATTGTAAAGCTTGAGACGCAAAAAGAAAAGTGAGGATTGATTTTTGTGAAGAAATTAAGATTGATAAGAAGACAGTAGATTTTGTATCCCTAGTCTCCTATTCTTTGCTAGGTAAGGATTGCCAATCCGAAATTTAGTCCTACTGAAGATTTTAAATGGGAGAACCTTGGCTAGCGATAGATTCAAATGCCATAGAGTCATTGTTATAAGTTGATCTACAATTTCTGGCAGCTTAGGCTTATCAATATCCAAGCTCTCTTTGGCGGTGAAAAATGAAGTAGCAAATGTTATCAATCAAAGATAATTGAGAAAAAGTTATCATATTTTTCTCTCATTTCAAAGCAATAAAATGTTAATGGTGCAATCCCTTGTGACTCGATCTCTTTAGAACAATATATTTATAACTAATGATTTTTTTTTCTCTCCAAAAGATATCAATACACCAGCCATATTGATTATAATACTGGGGACTGTAATTAATCAAAATTAAAGAAAATAAGATGTGTTTGTGAAGCACTGATGCTTCCATATGGCTGCTCATGATTCTCAAATGCAAGTCAAACTCCAAAGTAAGGGCGAAGAGAATAAAAATTAATGGTACCCAAGGAAACACAAGAAAAACAACTAAGAAATGAGAAAGCCATAGCTCCAACAATACAAAAGTTATGGCCAAGGTTAAAATTTGTCAAAAGTGGGTCAAGGTCAAGGGTAAAAATAAATCCAACTATAAAAAATATGGAAGCCATGGCTCCAACCAATTAAAGTAATGGATAGGGTTAAATTTTTTTTGCAGACAAACAGATAGACGAATGAACAGGACAAAAACTCTTTGTTCCTCATCTTTGATTAGAGGGCATAAAAATACTATTATAGTGAGATAATCATCTAAAATTTATATTAATCTTTTTCTTACAGTTATAAGTGTCCGACAAGTGGAGACGCAGATGAAGGCTATGGACAATGAAATGGTTTCATTTGAAAAAAGCATTATGGATAGGTATACTATTTACGCTGTAGGAAATATTGAAAAAGAAATGCTTTTTCCATATTAATTTTTTCTATCTCTATTGAACATGGTTTGAATCTATTTTTAAGCGTACATGTACAACAGAATTAAGGGACGATGGAAGTTTTGAAATAAATACCGGTATAGGATGCATAAAAAGAAAAACCTTTCTACAGCACATGGGGATGAGCAGGATTAACTTAAAGATATTCATTTATTTTTAGTTGTTCTTTTGTGTTAGTAATTGGAGGGTTTTCGAGCTTAGGGTCCCTTTGGACCCATAATGGTGAATCTGGCTTCAGTTTTCCTCCCCCACAAAAGGAGTTTCTAGCTCTCGGAACACTGTATCTTCAAACCAAGCAGTGCTCTATCATGGAACTTCCTTTTTCTGCAATGCAGAATTCATTATGTATATAGGATTCAATAGTGTCTGGGTTGAATTACCCAGAGGAATCTTTTACATGAATTTATGTATATATAGGTATTAAATCATTCTTGGGCTTTATGAAAAAAAGTCCACCAACACTTGGCTAGTAGGTGCCATTGTTATGGAAATTACAACACAAATTGGTTTCTTATTTCAGGCATTTCCATGTCATTAATTGAGTCTAAAAAAAAGTCTTCTCCTCATGCCCACCTCAGCTCCATATTAGTACATAAATATTAATCTAGCCGGATTTATTTCCTATCAATTGCATCAGTTCATCCGTTTTAATTTTGAAGATGTACAGCCATGGGCAGAATCTAGTCTCTGGTTTCTCAGGGGACAACTCTTTGTGAAAAATAAGACTCTGTCTTCTCCAGAGGGATGAAGAAGTCACGTTTACACAATTAATGCCCTGTTCACACGGAGAATCTAATTCGCAGTAAATTAATGCGAAGTAAACTAATGCGAATCAAACTAATGCGAATTAAATTGCGTTCACACGACAGCTAATGCGAAGTAAACTAATGCGAATTAAAAGGTTACTTCTGCAGTGGCGTGCTATTATGACGTCATTTGCAAATCATGTCACCTTATGCTGAAGCAGATCCATTTGGCATAATGACAAAGTGTCTGTATACACATTTTAATGATTTACAAACTTTTCCTTAGTTTTTCACTCAAAAATAGCAAAAGTACCTATAGCTGACCACCGACAAGTGGCATTTGACTAAATATTGCCATTACGCATGCGTCAGAATTTAATTCGAATTAGCTTCGCTTAGCGTTCACACGGAGCTAATGCGAAGTAATTTAATGCGCAGTAAACTAATTCGAAGTAAACTAATTCGCATTAAATTCTCCGTGTGAACGCTAAGCGAAGCTAATTCGCAGTAAACTTACGTTTAATTCGAATTAAACTCTCCGTGTGAACAGGGCATTAGTCTTTAAGATCATTTGAAATTAAACCATATGCCCTAGTCTGCCTTGTGTGCTAAAAAAAAGTATGTGATGCAATTAGTACGACATAGATAAAGTTATCGTGTCCATCTCACAAAGTATGATTCACTTTCGTAGCTGAGTGGATTTGCTTGTTGTGTGCTCGGTGAGATTTTCTTGCCTGATTCACTTATTGTTTCCCGAGCGGTGGAAGAGATTCAAGCATTCAATTAATTCAGGTTAATGGTGTCAGAATCATTCATCTTAGCTCTTAGGTAATGAGGGAGACAACAGATCATAGCGTACTTGTTGGACCATTTTGTGACATGAAAATACCATGGGGATATGTCTGTAGATGGCTGAAGTGCATCTTAAGACTCTACTCCTTTATATTTGGTGATGCAAGATTAATCTTATCTTTCAAGGATAAAAAGTCTAGGCAAGATTGAAGAATGTATGTCTCTCACATAATCATTTTTCTCTACCTCAGGGTACATATAAATATAGATTAATCTGACAAACAAAACATTTTTTATTCTGTCAACTCAGCATTGGTGCTGATGCATTTTCAGTAAATAATGTTGGAAAAGGAGGACATCAAAAGCAAAAAAGCAATTTTTCTGAAAAAAAGAGTTCTTATTTTTATTCCTTGGGCGATGCCAAAGCTTTCTGAAATTGACTATGAGTGGGCATTCCAATTACTCTAAGGAAGAAATTGTCAAAATGAAGTTTGGAGAGTGTTGCAGTTAATGCAAAGATGCACTCTTTTACATCTCTACATATGCATGCACTTAGGTCTCACTAGCTTTATTGGCAAAAGACCAAGGGTTACCGTGTTGCTCCAGGATTTTAAGAATATTGGACTTCAGCAGCTGATAAACACCAGGCACTTGAAATAGACTGGAAAATTATATATTTCTTTCTCTTAAAAAATCAAGTGACTGATGAACATCATGCATTGTCTTTAAATTTGAGCTGCAACCGTACAACATTTACAGTTGCAACCCTTTTGTACATGGTGGAAGTACTTGCCATAATATATTATTCAGTTTGTGTAAAGGGGGAGAGGGGGTGGTTACCTAGCTGTTACTTTCTGATATTAAATTAAGTTGGGATTCTCTATTTTAAAATGTAAATATATTATTAAATACAAATGTTCAGATATTAATTTATAGATGACAGCCTGTCATGTTACTTTTGCACCATAGTATAAAAAAATGAACATACGGATAATTGTAATGCCCTTTCTAGTCAATATGTTTAAAACTTTTAAACTTGCATTGTACTGCCCATGTTAAACTCTAATATCCTGGTTCTGTATTGATGGTATATCATAAAATGTATCCTGTATGTTTGATTATTTAATTACATGAAAAGCAATCTGTCATGCAACACCTGCATGCCACGTTGCTATGGAACTTTTTACTGCCGTAGCTGGAGTAGATTTGCTAAATCCACTTCTGTCCCGATTGTGTTGGTAATTCCTCGAGTGGGGCATACTTACGTTGCTCTGTAGGCAGTGATCTTGCTGTTTTATCTCGAGTGGAAATGTGGCATGTTGCTCAATATTTGCATCTGTCACCCACAGCAGTGAATAGCTTCATCTTTTTGTAATGAAATATCTTTTTCATTTTTTGTGTAATCTTTGATGATTTGTTACTATTGATAATTTTGTCGAGGTTTTCTCGTACAGAGTATATCGAGATCTTTTGATACTTTCCTACTTACGAACTTTAAACATTGCTTATCACACCTCAGACAGCGAAGTTAAAGTAAAATCAATATAACAACATCTGGGCACCAGACCCCACCAATCACAGCAGCCAACAGATCAATTATTTTATCGTTTAAAGGAAATTAAATAAATTCATACAAAGCTGGTGTAATTTAATCTGTTGACTGTCCTCTGTAGTCATTTATCTTCTTTTATCTTGCTGTCAACTCATAAAATAGTCAGAAAATTTGAATCTCTTAAGGGCCAAAAAGCTTTTATGCCATTGAGAGCAGTTCTGTATATAAATCCTATCCCAAAACAATACCATGCAGTGCAGTTTCAAGTTCACTTCGCTCATTAAACAGAAAGTAACCTTCATCTAATTTCATTTTGATTTTAACAGCATTGTCACATGAAGGCTATGGACAGGAAACTAACATAATTAGTACACAATGGCTAAAAGTTTCAAATTGGTTATTTTTTTTCTTGTTTTTATTACATTCATCAGTTTATATTTATTGCAACAGATTCGAATCCCTGAGGACCGCCTGTGGCATTGACTACACAGACTCACGAATGTCATCTAGTAACCCTGAACCTTCTCTGACCTTGACCTCTCAACAACGACCTTCCTGTAAAAGTAGTAGGTCAGTGAAGTTGAGTTGAAATTTCTATAAGAAGGGTTTGATTTTGATCAGAAGCAAATAATTCATTTAATACTTTAAAATATAAATTACGACCATGAGGTCATATTTTCTTGAAGATCTGAGTCAGCGTATGACAAAGGTTATCAAGTATTTTTTTCTTTACTTCACTGAAAATCGATTTGGATGATGCTCGATCGTTGAAGAAGTCCTCTTTTTTTCCTCTCTTTGTGATGTCATACAGGGAAGTTGATTAAGAACGTTATCTATTGTATGGTTTCAGCCGCTCCAAGATACGAGATGCCCTACAATTCGCTTCCCAGAACTTTGACGAGTGAGCCATTGAGGGCTGTGTCAATAGAATCCTAAATCTGTGATACTCCATCAGATACTCCATCAGAACTTGTTTTGTCTTGCTGTTTAAAGAACATTTTTAACTGCCAGTTTTATATTGAGCTATTTCTATTTTGGCTACAAATGTATATATAGTTAGTACATGTATATTTTAATTTATCCAACAGTATTTTCCTGTATAATATGATCACTTTAAAATTGTCTCGTTTTTGTGTAATTAAATAGTTAACCAGCTAGATGTTCACTGCATGATTTAAAACCAAGACATTTATTTTGTATTGTACAACTTTACTGTTTGGTTTGATTTGCTACCGGTACATACAGAGTCCCTTTGGTACATGTCCGATTTAGGTATCATCTTGTCACCAGGAGTCTTAAAACTGTACAGTTGTAAAAGTGTGAAACATGATAAAAACAAATTTGTTTTGGATTTTCTTTTTAAAAAATCAAATATAGGCTTAAAGCAATTAGGGATAAAAACAATTAGTACAAATAATTATATTTAACGTACATAAACATATAAGTCGACTTTATTAAACACAAAGTGTGAAAATGATTCTAATTTGATTCCCTGCTTTAAAAGACTACTTTCATATCTGACTATAATTTAAAATCTCCATCAAAGTCACTTAGGACAGGTTTGGTTGTATTTCAGCTATAAACTCTTAACAGATGGATAAAAAACCAATAGACATAAAGTGTTACCAATGACTTCTGTTATTTTAATTAGATATTTACAAGATATTATTTTAATATTCATTTTATTGGCTATTTAAATGTTGAATATCAATATTTAATTTCACACATTGATTTTACAGTGTTAGCAGGTGTCACTTATTTTATGGCTGTAGACACAGGGAGAATTAACTGATAAATCAGACTAAACATATTGAATTATTAACTTCTGCATCATGCAGTCTTGTATTGTGTAATAGATGCATTTGCAGCTATGTGTACAAATAATATGGCCTATTGAATTTTCAAACACCCCTTGTGAATTACAATATTTTATCTCACAAATAACAGATTTCAGGTGTACATGTATACCTGCCTGTTTTTCCAATATTCCATCCATGTGTTGTTGTTTTTTTTAATTTGAAAACAAGATTTAATTTAATATAAGCTTGTTGAAATGATTAATATTTATCTGAACAAAATTTCTTGAAATCTTATCATACATGTATTTTCCAATAAAGGTTCAGTTAATAAGATGTTTCTCCATAATTTGCCATACTTCCTTTTTGTGCCCCAGCACTGTATCTCTAGGTATTTTCCTCCAGTGGATTAAGAGTTCTTATTATTTCATTTTATATCAATTCTTTTTTTCCTGTGAGAGAATGAGTCACATTTAATTGAAGCAAGAATGCAATGAAATGTTCAGCAATATTAGATTGGTGTAGATTATGAATTGAAATGGGGAAGGGGAATATACTCTTTAAAATAGAATTAAATATATTGCTGCTCTTTTTTCCCCTTACCCTAAAAAGGAAATTTAAATTTATTATACCTTTAATAATTTCCAAGTACAAGTATTTTCCCCTCATTTCTTAGCCCTACAATTACTCTTAAACAGACTTGGGGGCTAGGGAATTTCCCCACTAATAATGACATAACACTCCCCCCCCCTCCTGCCTCAGGAAATTTAATTTAACTCAGGGAACTAAAATCTCACAAACTACCTCAGTGGTACAGTAAAACCTGTCAATTCAACATATACATGGACAGATTTTGTTTCAGAATAGGAAGGGTTTTGGATAACATAGTAAAACGAATGTAGAAAAAATGGTCAATTGGAAATCAAAATACAGATGAAAGTATGCTTCAAAAGAAACACATAGTACCAGCATCAAAAGCAGGCTTGTTTGTGTACATCTTGCATCATCCTTGCAAGTTTTGTCATTATAGGGCTTATAGTTACTTGGGAAATGACCTGTCCCATAAACTATACCCTGGTCACTTATCTGAAAAACATAGGTCAGATCCAGAATTCGAAGCATTTGGTAGTGTTCATCCTTAACCATCCAAGGTTAATTCAAGGTTAATTCAAGTAAGACTTGTCGCTTTTGACCTGCTGCTGTCAACGCCGTCGGAGTTAGACCCCATAATTTCCGTAGCACAGGAACATCATTGAAGATAACTAGAATCTTGCTTAGGAAATATGCAAAACGGCACTGCACGTAAGCATGATTTTGTTTATACAGAAAAACTTTATATTACATATATGTAATAAATTTGTATATTATTATTGATAAAAATGTTTTAAAAATATTTTAGGAGAAAAATTAAACTGATTCATTGAAAATTATGTCGATTTTTAAAAATGTATTTCTATTTTAAATTATATATCTATTATTTTCTACAAAAAAGATCAAATCCCAATGATATATATCATTATATATGATCCTTTGAAATTAAAAAAAAATTATAGTGTTGCAAATATGACTGTTTTGGGGGTTCACAATGTAACCAGTTAGAGTATGTGAAGTAGGAAACAAAAGCTTCAAATTTAGTCAATTTGCCATATTCAGCTACTATTGTGTCATAATGTCAAATGGATTTACACAAGTTAGAAAAACTTAGATAATCCTCTCCCAACTGTACATAAAATATGAATAGTCATACAACATTTAACAATATAATAAACATGTACATAGAACATGTAGAAGAACAAAACATTTGTTTTTTTATAATGAAGAGGAAACAATGTTGATATTGTTAAAATAATTTCTACAGAATTAGATAGAAATGTGAGATAAAAAGTGACTCTTGCTGTAAATATATATATTTTTTAAAAATCATTTACACCATTTCTTTTTTTCATATCATCAACACTACACTACAAATATAATCATTTTTAATCCCACATATTGTTGTGTTATAGCTTATACACTGTTATAAATACTACCTTTAAAATTAGATTGAAAATAATGCAAAATTGAAGCCACAAAAAATTCTAAAGACAATAAATTAAATTTTGAATTGAACATGTCAAATATATATATCTTTATATATTAGCACAATTATATAGGCCTACTAAGTGATGTTTTTAGGTTTTAACCAAGTGCCGTTTTGCATATTCCAGGTGCCGTTTTCACCAGGTGCCATTTTCACTAGGTACCGTTCTAACCATAATTCGTTAAGCATATGAACAAACTTTAAATTGTGATAGATTGATTGATTGTATGTTGTTTTACGTCATGTACGTTCCATTCGAGAATTTTTCACTCGTTTAAAGACGTCACAATATAACTGCTACCTTGACAATCTTGTAATATACCTGTTAAAACATCGTTGATTTACCAATACTGAGGGAAAAAAGTCATTTTATGGGGGTTAAGTTACGATCTTTTTGTGGTATAAAGACACCTACAAATTCCATAACCCCCACCCCCTCGAAATATGAAAATTTCATATCTCTATGTATTGTTTCTCTTTTAACGACGAAATCAAATCCCCTAGAGCCAATTATTTTTCCACAAACAACGAAAAGTTGAACTTCAAAAATAATGCAGTATCCAAAGTGGATCTTATACATGTACCATATATAAACAAGATGTGCTTTTTGAAAGACAAATTTAGTGGGTTCATATGTATTTCAAGGATTCAATAAATAAAAATATTTTTGGCATTGTTTAGAAATCAATCGTATTTCCAGAAAATCATCTGAATAATACTTTGAATTGAGACGTCATTTTTCAAGGTTAAAGGATAGGAATTCGTGAGACGTCCTCCAGGCATGCTTTGAAGATTTTTTAAAAAAGGTACAATTATTCGATGTCAAGTTTTTCCGTTAAGAAACAGAAATCTCAATTCTGATCAAAAAGAAAGTTTCGAAAATATCAATTTCACAGATGAAATTTTTACAAATTTATATTTTCAAACCTCGGTTACCTTTACGATAGCATTTTTTTCGCCCGAAATGCAATGAAACACAAAGAATGTACAAAATACACTTAAAATAAACGAAATGGCCACAGTTTTCTTCATATTAATTTAAAAATGCACCGCGCACAATAATTCAAAATAGAAAAAGGCTACTTTAAATATTACGAAAGATTCTTAAAATCGGACATTAAATGGAATGTTTCGTCACCAATAAAATCATCATATATTAACTGCATCCATAAGCAAGTTATTAATTATCGGCCGCTACGACAGAGAACAGTCATTTTTGTTCCCTCGGGACGACCGCTTCATTTTTGGCTTGCTCCCGCGTCGAATAAGGCTTCTGCTTCGTTGCATTTTCAGATCGTCTGCTTCGGTACTTTCATGCACCACGGGTTCGATAGAATTCGTACTGGATCGCCGAATCATGAACTTGTCGGGATGTTTGGAACGAGGAGTCTTTAATTGATCAAGAAGCATTTTGAAAATATCCTTGATGGAATCATCATCTTTGGCCGAGACTTCAACAAAAGCACTTCCCAGGTTGTCATTGTAAGCCCAGTTTAACGCATCGAACTTTTCCACTTGGCGGTTGTTTTCCAAGTCCAGCTTGTTGCCGACAATAACGATCGGGATCGTCTCATACGTGCTCCTCACCTCCTTAATTTGTTCCCACAGTTGCTTTACCTCCTCAAACGTTGAAATGTCTGTTATAGAGTACACTAGAACAAATGCTTGAGCGTTAGTAATGGAAAGTCTGCGCATGGCAGGAAACGCGATGTTTCCCGCCGTGTCCAAAAAGTCAACCAATAGATGTGTATCTCTGACGTCATATTCAGCTGGGTAAAGATCCTCCACTGTTTCTTCGTAGTGATCAGAATATTCTCCAGTGAGAAACCGCTTAAGAATCGAACTTTTGCCTACACTTCCAGCTCCGAGAAAGACAATTCTATTCCTATGTTCTGCGTCCACCATTTTCATTTGTCATTCTTCATGGAATTTTGGCAACGTACACCATCACAAGAAGTGTAAAAGACTGCACTGAAAGACAAAAATACATGCATTTTATGTCATGTCAATTACTTACAACTTTTATTTACATATCATAAATTACTACAGCACGCAAAGCAGCATACATGAATAGACGTTCCCTTTGGTGAAAACTTCAGTAAAATGTCCCTCTGTTTACTTAAATACGAATTCACTGGTTTCAAAACAGAAAGCCCCACCCTTTTTCTAAAGCCATCTTTAATTTGCACTTATCTGCTATCATATTTCGAGCAATGTTTAAACCAGGATAAGTAAGACCATCGATTTGGATGTTCTACATATAACGCTTCAGTGTATTTCCATGGTAATAAGCCGGTGGGGTGCCGTTGCGAGACTGGCGCGTGTACGGTTACAGGTGACAATTTTCATCACTGCTCGCACAATTTCACATGTTCTTATCTTCAGCATCCCCAAACACGTGCGCTACGATTTGTCAATAATATCTTTTTTAAAATCCTCTTAAAGCAACAAGCATAAATTCGTGAGTGGAGAGAAATTACACACTGGAAATAAAATTTCATTGACGTAATGCCATTATGGTTTTCAAAATTGGACATCATTGCGCTTGATTTATACCTTGATATTTCTTCCTTGCCACATTTTCGTATCCCCGACTAAATATATGCTTTCTATCTGATGGACTCGAGATTGACTATTTTTCTTTAGGTTTCAAGACTGAGGCATATTCTTCATTTTTTTTAAATAAAATTTTACTCTTATGCATTAAGGATAGATTTTTCTCAAATTTCTTGTACTTAAAAATTAATAAAATTTTCAAGGAATCAAGAAGACTATTCCACTAATTGATGGTATCACTTAGGTTGAATTTGACCGATTTGTATTAAGGGAAAATGTCAAGTCAGGTCATTACATTTTCCCTCGACATTAAGAATAAAAAAATAACTGTTGCCAATCACGCGTTGCCTAATTCTATTTCAAAAGATTAAATGTTTTTCTTTTTTGCATAAAAAGATATAACCATAAAGGTTCTATAAGACGATACTACCAAAATGACATACATAATTTACTGAAATAGATATTGGCTTATCCGAATTAGATTAGAAGCTTTTAAAAGCTTCAACATAATTGTAGCTTGTTTGGAAAATCACATTATTTTCATAAATTTTTAAAAAATTAGTCCCTTATTAATCTAACATACATTTGAACATTTCTCCTAGTCTTAGACTGTGTAAAAATTAGAACTTAATTTATTGTTCTAAAGAAAAGATATTTTAATAAACCGCCATTCTTTGGGTACCAAAAAATTTGTCCTCTTGACCTTGGAGTTTTGCCAACTTTTACAAAAAATACCAAACTTAAATTTGGTCATAACATTTGAACAGTTAATGTTAGGGCTTTCATACTTTACATGTATATTAATTGTGACAATTCCTTTCAATAGGTATTAATATTTTTTAGCCTTTTGACCATGACTATAATTAGACTTTGGACTTTGACCTACTTTAAAAAAAAAACCTTCGCCATAACTTTTGAACAGTTTGAACTAGGGTTTTTATATTTAAAAGGCGTATTTCTTTTGAAAAGACCTTACTCTTTATATCAACAATTTTGACCTGACCTCGGAGTTTGACTTGCATTTTAGAAACTTCAACCTTTGCCATGAGCTGCCATAGAGAGGAATAAGTGTTAACAAATACATCTTGTTTTTATATTCTTTTTAACATATATGTCATCAGATTTTTGCATTTGGGGGAAAATTTATAATCTGTCATACCGATTTGTTCAATGTAAATTAATATAATATAATCCTGTTCAAAGCCACTGACACTTTAGTATGAAATAAAATGTCTACTTCCTGATCTGATTTGGGGGCGTGTCCCCAATGGCGGAAAACAACAGGCAAGCAGTGTTAATATGTCTAGTGCCATTAAAGCCATTTACATAGTAACTAAACCTAATTGTAATATTACTAAGAGAAACTAGGTCAATTTTAATATATGTAGTATTTTTCGTGAAATAAATAACAAACGCGAATTATTTCACATTTACATTGTGGCCATTTTTCAAAACACCTTTCTTCTAATTTACAAGGTAAGTTTTATGAATACAGTAGAATAAAATCTATCCCAATTCTTTTGATAAAACAAAAAATGTCATCAACTATATATTTTCTTCCCGACTTCGTAAAAACAAAACAAAATAAAAAAAAAATATTTAAGGAATAAATTTACATTTATCCTACACCACCTAATACTAGAATTTTTTTTTATTTTTTTTTCCTTATTGTTAAAGATTGCAATATCGGCACTCTGAAAATGATACAAAATCTACGAACATCACATTAAATACAATCTTCTGAAAGCTGCCGTGTTCCTTTGAAAATAAAAAAAAAATCTTTGAATTTTTATCAACTTCATGTATTTAATCTTCAAATAATTTCAGCGGTACATTGATTTTTGTTTTAATTTTGAATATTAATCAAAAGTCAACCGCTCGACTTCCGGCTATATTTATTTCGATGCCTTTGTTGATTTTTTTATCTCTCATTTGACAATACCCTCCATTAGCTATTCTGAAAAATCAACTGCGTCTGATAAGAATAAAATCGACCTTTTTATTTCTCAAATGGCCTTGATAATCCATTAAAAATTCATTCAAAGCAAACAGTTTCTTTCCAGACCGTACACATGATGCACGAAGACTCAGTATTACCACAACTGACCTCAATAACCTTCTCGTACCGTAAATTGACTTGACTTTTTCGGTTTATTTATCGAATTCATCTAATTATCTACAACCAATATAAGGCCAGTTCTAAGAATTTGATTGATTGTTTGTTGTTTAATGTCCCCCTCGAGAAATTTTCACACATAATTATGGAAACGTCACCACTTGTCGGTGGAGAGCTACAAATTTTGTCCTTTGTTTGGCACTTAGGGCCATTGAGCAGTGAGAAATCTTTTTCGTGCCAGCACCTATTGCCACACGGGACATCGGTTTATACGGTCTCATTCGAAGGACCGGTCTCCACGTCCCACAGTGGAATTCGAACCCGCGACGTAAGGGTCGACTCCTTACGCCACGCGGGCGACACTAAGAGTTTGAGGCCACAAACGGTGACTTTGGTCCTTTTTCATAGTAACTACTACAGCAGTATATTTATTTGCGAAAACTCAATATAAACTCCGATAATGAGAGAACATTGACCGATAAAAATTGGTTATGTATTAAGTTTCATCAAAATATATTTAAATGTTTACATTTGAAACGCAATCTGTTTTGGAAACCAGGATAAGAGAGACATACGAACTCGCTAGGTTTTCTGTGCCCTCCTTTCTGTACATAATATATAGGAAAGCTTGCTTACCAGAGACAAAGACAATCTTTAATCTTGTTAGAGAACTAAATTTAGGCTTCTCTGTGTATGAGAACTTGAAACAGCAATAATTAATATTAATTATTCTAACATAACAGACATCGAACTTGTTTAATACTGTAATTAATCCAGAATTCTGATCCCGCTTAGATAATTAATTGAAAACCTCGACGCATATTGCATATATTGGTAAAGGTTCTATAAGTAGAACCGATGTGTTGCAATTTGAAAACTAATGCCAGTCAAGACAGAATGATAATCTTCAAACAACAGTACCCTTTGCAAGACCAAGTGCTTAACCCCCAGACCAATACAGACAGTGTACAAACAACAAACTTAAGATAACTTCCAGTAACATCGAGCAAATTATTCCAGTAGAACTGCACCTTCTTCTTTGGAACATATACAAAGAATATTCAGACCACCGACTTCTGTGAGTTCAGAGACCGCTAAGTAACGCATTAGGCACCTAGAGCCCCTACAACCAGAATAGAATCTTTCTTAGAATATCTACCGATTATAGGGTTTGTGTCTTTATGGAGTAATTAGAATGTACAGTCTGTGGCCACAAAAGAGGCAGTGGTTGTCCTTGTGTATTTGGAATGCAATAAGGCGCATTCAAAGTAGTCTCCAATTATTGTCGTTGCAAGGAAGTGGTATACTTATAATTGCAAATAGTAGTATGAAATATTTGGAGATAACGCACAGCATTCAAACTCAAAAGTCAATTATACAATAATAATTAAAAGGAGAACAAATACGGGCCTCTAAAACATCAAAACTTTGGCCCATGTGCCAATGAGGAGTGAGTATTCCCATCCGACGGTCACATCCGCCGTGTGCTCCTTGTTAGTATGTAAATGGACAAGTTAATGTTATTTTGGTATTCCTTTTCTGCAGGTTCACTGCTTATGGACTAGCGAGGTGTATATTTGGTCTTGACATGCTATTGAGTAATTGTATAGAACTAAAGAGCAATAAATAAACAGAAGTCTAGACACAATCGTGTGGACATTACGAGAACATTGCGATGAGAATTAAGGTATTTAATGCATCTGTACTTTGATATCGTTTTGCAACTGCCAAATGAAACAGGAGCCGGGGGAACGTGACTCCATTCATTCCACTGGAATCAAAGACAACAAGCAGAATGCGATAGCCTGTTCGTCTAAGTGCTCTGGTATTTCAAAAACTGTTCAGTCTGATAAATGGATTTAAAAAAAAAAAGGCTAAAGGGATTCGGGCTTTGTGTAAAAGCTTTCTTGAGCCTTTTATGGCCACCACATTTACTTTAGATAACACATGAAATTTGTTAACTGATGTTTAAAGTGATGTTCCAATGCAAAGGATTACAGTTAACTAAACAGCCTTGGTAAAGCATATTTCACGAACCTGGCATTAATAAAAATTGGAAAACAAACTAGACAAATCGACAAACATAGGCCAAAAAACATTTTAACTTTTGACTAGTTTCCTTACTCTTGCATGCTATAGAGGTTCGCGGCCAGATACTTTTGACTTGGCGCCAAGGAATAAAAGGAGCACAGGAAGATAAAACGAGCACGACTCTCTCTCTCTCTCTCTCTCTCTTGTATAATTAGAGTCCCCCTACCAGTAAAACAGGATCGAGGGAACTATAGGTTTCCACTTCGCCCGTCTGTCTGTCTTATTTTTTTTCAATGGCTTTTAGAGACTTATCTTGTTTTTCGTATGGGAGTCTACCTTGATCAGGTTTGCATATCGTTCCGTTGGGATTATTTTTTAGGGTATACAGGCCCGTAGACTTGGAACCGGTAACCAATCTACACTGTCCAGCTGGGGAATAGTGTTGCTTAAACAATATAACCAGAATACTTGTTTTAGGTATTTTAAACTACTCAGTCTAAAACTAAACCCAATCTTCATCAGCTTGCTGAATAATGAACCAAAACCTATACTTTGATCTTTCTTTTCAACTTTGAATCTGTAAATGGAGTTGTAAAATGAAGGTTTATTTTCAAACCAAATGCGTTTTGTTTTACATGAATAAAACTAATTATATACAAATGTTCTGTATCTGTCTTTATATGTAGAAGTAACGGTCCGATTTCTCAAATAATGTAAAAAGTACGTGCACTAACACTGAGTATGAGAACAACACGTCCAGCCATTAATGGACTTTAACGTACAGAAAACATGCAATGTAAAATGGCATCACTTCCTGTATCGAAAAGGTGTTCGAATAGCTCGGAAATTCCTTAAACAAACGCGCACAAAAACATTCACTAATTAAAGTACAGGATTTTTTTCTTCAAAGGAGAGTGTCCAACAACGTCCAGTCATTAAAATCTATTTTTTAAAATCAATTTTGAAAGCAGTCAAAACAAAGCTGTTATGTTCAAGGACAAGATATAGAAACGCCTATATGGAATTCCATGTAATTGAAATCATTAACTGTAAATGCAATCAGTTCTGTGATGATGTGGGAGATGACATAGACTGGTATTGCCTGTCTTTACCGTACGCAGGAAAAGACAGGTGATCACCGCCATTAAAGCCAGGGATTCCTGGCTTGAGTGACGCACCATCTATCGCCGCTGCTCTACGATGGCTTGGTGTAAAATGCGGAGGATGGAGTCTCCACAAAACTCCAAAATGGAGGGTCAGAGAGTGCAAGGGGTGGAGCCTCTTGTGTTAGATGATGCAGGAGGTGGAGCATAATGCTTGTCGTAAATTTAGCACGTGCTTATTAGATCTGTCATCTCATTTTCTGATACTCCGTGAGAATGTGTTAGAGTGTTACATTACCCAAACAATTAAAAAAAATAATTTCATTGAAGTTGAGTGAATGAAACTCAGTTATATCTCCCAACCTGATTTTGTGATGACCATTTGACAGTATCTGATGACATTTGTTTATAAAGTCCATAAAATACAAAATGAGAAACAAAGAAACGGGAAACGGTAATTAAAAAAAAAATAATGAACACCACATTTCAACGAGGGGAACAGCTTTGCTGATTATTTAATTTTTAACGATAACAGAGACTGACTGAAACAGAATAGCATCAAAGTTATTATCTTTTGGTGATATTTTATACAGATATATATAAATAGACTGATATGTATATAAAGGTGTCAATGAATGTCGGCCTCATTACAAAACACCTATTACCATCTGAAATCTGATTGCTGTCGAAGACACTGTCCGATGTTGGAAATGTGCCGTGATGTCATTATTCACTCAGAAATATTATCCCATTTTAGAAAAATTAAAAATAATTAAATAATAGATTCAGTAAATTAACTGATTGTTTTATTAGAGAACTCTGGCCATTAACTGTTTTTATTTTATTTTATTTTTTTGCTCTAAAAAGAATGAGAAACAAGCATCATGATAAAGAGACAACAAAATGAGAATCGAAATGACCTACAGATATGCGAAACAAATGAGGGGCATGCAGCCCGTGCTTGTGATTTAAATTTTGTTTTGCGATATCACAGATGCTAAGTGCAATGGAAACTGTCTGATTCACACTGCTATCTCGCAGTAACCCATGAGGTCTTGACAGATTTTATTAGTATAGGTATCAGATATCTGAAGGGCCAAATGTTAAAATTGCTAAGGGCTAGATTACCTAAACTTCTAGGGAAAGATGACAAAAAATTTTTCCCCTCATTTGTTGTTGATATAATTGAAAGTCATGTTATCTTTTTTTTGTGCTAAATTTCATTTTCAGTTGTAATTTAATTGTATCTTCTTTTTGTGGTTTACGCATACAGAAGCTTTTGTAGCTTTTACAGAAATTATGAAATATACTTTTTAATTGTTGATAATTTAAAGACAAAGTGATCTGCGATATGTTATGCATGACATAATTATCTGCAATAAAATTTTTGGGACATACCAGTATCTAGACTCAGTAATTAATTCTGACAGGCACTTTTTATCACTGGTGGAGAGCTCTACAAGCAACCCAGTTGTATCCAGCTTCTAAAATGATTGAAACATAAAACGGGCAAATGTATAAAAATTGACACAAGAGGCTCCACCCATTGCACTCTCTGACCCTCCATTTTGGAGTTTTGTGGAGACTCCATCCTCCGCATTTTACACCAAGCCGCTCTACGATACAGCATGGGAAATAATCACACAATAAAGCGATCTGCTGACTCAGTGGGTGAGCTTTAAACCGATTTATGTTTCCTGCGGTAATTAAATATGTCAATTCTAATAAACAAAAGTAGTTTGCAGAGTTGTTGCAGTTCTCTTTATCCAATTAATGTATGCCACGTAATGTGATAGGGGCTTGCTGATCTGTTACATTACGCCTGAAAATTTAGAATAAATTCAGCGAAGTGAAATGACTTGTACATGGTAGGCCTAGAATGAAATGTTTAACACTCCTGTGAAACAAAAATTTGAGAAAAAGGAATACTTGTCTTGTATGTGGAAATATTAGTGACCGTGTTTTAATAAGTTTAAGACATGACTGCATGGATGTTAGGATGCCGTCGTTTTTTTTTTTTTTGCACTATTAATATTCCATCTATTGTTACAACCCTGTCTCCTTATTTTGCGGATTGTTCCTCTATGATGGAATTTCAGTGGTGAAACAATTACAATCTTTGTATCAAATATTTTGGGCAGCACCTCGTAAATCAAACTTTTTCCGTAGCCCGTCGGTGAAACAACACGTACGGTATCGTAATTCAACGCACTTTTAATACTTCTGCCTTGCAAAGGCTTTAGAAAATTTAAAGTTGAATATCTTTCACAATTTATTTCTGCCAATGCAATTTTCCTACGCAAAGAAACCTCGAGGTAACGATCGATAATCATTCGTAATACATGTATAGCACTCCATGATCTGTTTTGGTTTCCCCGAGGTATTTAAATTCTACGTCAGCGAGAGTTTTTATCAGCCAATAAGCGCGGCCGGTAGAGGGCTCTTTACATTACTGATCACCTGTCTGTATATCGGATATCAGACAGGCAGGCCAGTCTAGAGATGACATTCGTACCCTCTTTATCGACCGTCCTCTCAGATACACGCGAAGTCGCCAACCCGCCGGAGGCTCAATCATCTTAAACAAAAATTCCGACGTCTGACCAAATTCTCGTTCGTTAATAAAGAGGGCACTTTGCATTATCATAATTGGATTCCGTTGTGTAACATTTTTGACAGATAATCCGTCGCCGGATTGGTTAAAAAATGACAGCAAAAAAGTAACCATCTAATCATATTATATACATTATATTCTGATTAAAAATCCGAAAACACAGGTTTCGCATATGACACTAGGCATGATACAGCAAAGTCTTCAATGTTTACAATACAGGTTAATTCTATTTTTACGAATAAATCCATAACTCTGTATAACAAGAAATTAATTACTTATATTTATCATGTTTAGAATGTTTTAACCAATATTTTATAAACAAAACTCCACCTCAATTATAATTTTGTCTGATAGAAATATAATAGAAAGTGGAGCAACATTAATTATTTACCTGAATTCATTACCATTGTTAAACCAGATTCAACTCAATGAACGCAGGGATTTGAGGAGGGGGTAGTTGTAGGGAATAATTTTCTGCGATACCAAAAAAAAAATCAGCTGTATTGTAATTCAATTTAAAGTGAGGACATATGGAGCACAAAAATCTGTCTGCAAACAATCACTACAAAATCACAACCAAACCCCAAAAAAGTTCTGCAGGTTGAACGATTTTTACAGTTTTACATCTGCAGGTTTGGCGATTAATTACAAACTGTATGTCCCGATAATATATAATATACGGGCGTTATAAAGCTAGTAACAGGAACAGGGTAAAAGGAATTTTATAGTTTATAATAAAGAGACAAAAATATAGATTAGAAAAATAATGACAGATAAATTGCATGATTTTTAGTCCTGACATTTTGCTAAACCGGAGCAAATGCATGTAATTAGTCAATTTATATTCTTGCATTAGTGGAGAATACGTGCGCTGGAAAGGCACTAGGAACCAAATAAAAAGGAAAATAAAACTAGGCGTTATTGCGTTTCATTGAAGATGGGGATAAATGGGGTAAGTCGTTTTATCGGAAATACGGTTGTATTATATTGATCCGTGGAGTAAAAGACGGAAATTCTCTTACTGTGAAGTTTCGTATGACAGATGTTAGGATGTACAGATAGCTTGCGAAATGTTACATTTACAGGCAAGGCAAGCAACTGAGTCTGCAGATACCCAGACTATAATCTCTAACATTCTGAAGAATTCTTTTGCGAATATTGAAGAAGGAGCCAGCTATACAATTATCACCAACGGACTTGCACTTGGGTTAAGCGAATAACAAATCCAATTTTTCTGAGTAAATGGTCCAACAGTGAAACTTACGTAACGTTACAGATGTCGGACTAACGTACATGCGCCCTTCTACGGCTATATACCTGTTATTTATCACAATGTATTGATTACTACGGAAACCGGCACTTCTGACAGCTGTCCGTAAACTAAGATCGGAGATCTAACGCCAAATGACTGATAATTGACATCATTACACACACTATTTACTACAACTAAATACAGAAGGCAATCCCAGCCGAACAATTATAAAGAGACAAGACAAGTGTTACTTGCAAACTAAAGAAAAAAAACCTTAGTCTTCATTACTTCAAAAAATTGATTAAACGGTGCAGTAAAGCTTTTATTTGCTTCCAAAACGACTGGTTGCTTCCAAAATGACTTACTGAAATAAATTAATGACAGCAAATGTGATGAAGTTAACATTTGGTTCATGGCCCATTTTGATGCTGAAATGCTCTCAAACCGCGAAAGAAACCCAAAAGAAATGCTGTGTAAAATGTGATAAACAGTAGAAGGGAAGAAGCAAAATAATAAACATCCTTTTAAAGCAATAAATGGCACCTAAAACCGGTTTAGGGGGTGCAAAACGGATGCGTCATTGACGTCCCCTGTATGGGACACCGTTTCATTGCAGGTTAACTCTCTCATAGAAAGCTGGCGTTCCCATTTCAGCTGGACTAAAACTGTGCCTAAAGACATAACCAATATCACCAAGTTTTAAGCCAAAGACCTTTTGGTTATTGGCCAAACATCCATGACAACTGAAAAATGTGTTCCATATGATAACTACTAGTGTTAATGAATTGCTTATTGCTTCCAGTAGACTATAGTCAAATTCAAGTAAATGTAGTTAAACAGAAAGCATAGAGTATGTGATTGCATTCACATCTGAAGATATATTTTATAATTTTATGAATAATGGATTACTCTTTGAATCATAGAGGGAACGTGAAGACGACTGAAAACTTCCCCAATACAAAGAAGTGGTCGATTTGTTGATTAGAGGGTTAAGGGTGCTTATTTCTAATTGAAAAAGAATTGTCCTTCCCAGTTATAGAGAAATCTTCCCCTGTTAAAGTAATCAATCCTATGCTCTTTAAAATCAATCCAATTGTCGCTTCAACGAGGGTGTTACAAGATCAAGATATAAAAAATTACTGGAGTCGTTTTTAATTTATCTCTAGTTTTGGTCTTTTGATTTCCCCTGTCATGAACCCTTAAAGGAGAAAACCATTTTTGAGAACGTGTATTTCGATTCGCTTCTACATCTAATAGATATGCATAAGCATTATTGGCTTATTCAAAGTGGACTCTTGTAATTTATGGCAAACGAACAAAAGAGATTTATTTCTGTGAAAAACTTTGAATAAATGCGATGTTGCATAGCTTTCACAGCAATAGACAAAAGCAATCACTCATATGGCATCGTTGTTATAAACAACCATTCAATTCTTCACACTATGCACAAGCACTCACCGAGCGCTTGGTATATATGTACTTTTTATTGACTCTATATTAAGATAATTAATTGTAAAACAGTTATGTTTTGGAAAGACAAAGTGGGATGCTTGAATATTGTTTGCTATCTTTAGAAATACCATTTAATGGCGCTGTATCACTACATCTCGCTTGTTTTTCAAGTGTTAATTCAGTTGTTAGTTTTTCTAAGTATCTTTGATTGTTTTAGCAAAAAAGGTGAAAGTTTTCTAATGAATTGTAAAAAAAAAAAAAATGGAGATTTTTCTTTCTATCATTGGCAAATTTACTTCCTTAAAAGATGAATTAAAAATTTTCTCAGCCAAAATTAATTTTGAAATTCGTCAAAAAAACTGCGAAACATGACAACGTTTATACCGTCAATTTAATAAGGTAAAATTTTTGTTTTGATAAAAGTTACAGATATAAAAAAGACAGTCTCGAACCTTTTCTTTATCTAATAAAAAAAAATGCAAGTATACAGTAATAAAAAGACGTGTGGATTAAAAAAATTGCTCAGGGGACCTTTGTTTTATGAAATTTTGAGGATGGGGTACTAGGGGTCAGATACCACTTCTTTGAAAAAATGGTGATGGTACCATCTCTAGTTTCCGAGATATAGTCCCCCAGTTTTTACCCCTATATTGTAATACTATACGAATAAACATCGGGCTAGGGGACATCGAAGTCCCCTACCCTGGGGTCTGAAATTTTGAGGGTGGGGCACTAGGGGTCAGATACCACTTCTATGAAAAAATGGTGATGGTACCATCTCTAGTTTCCGAGATATAGTCCCCCAGTTTTTACCCCTATATTGTAATACTATACGAATAAACATCGGGCTAGGGGACATCGAAGTCCCCTACCCTGGGGTCTGAAATTTTGAGGGTGGGGCACTAGGGGTCAGATACCACTTCTATGTAAAAATGGTGATGGTACCATCTCTAGTTTCCGAGATATTATAATAGTCCCCCAGTTTTTACCCCTATATTGTAATACTATACGAATAAACATCGGGCTAGGGGACATCGAAGTCCCCTACCCTGGGGTCTGAAATTTTGAGGGTGGGGCACTAGGGATCAGATACCACTTCTATGAAAAAATGGTGATGGTACCATCTCTAGTTTCCGAGATATAGTCCCCCAGTTTTTACCCCTATATTGTAATACTATACGAATAAACATCGGGCTAGGGGACATCGAAGTCCCCTACCCTGGGGTCTGAAATTTTGAGGGTGGGGCACTAGGGGTCAGATACCACTTCTATGAAAAAATGGTGATGGTACCATCTCTAGTTTCCGAGATATGGTCCCCCAGTTTTTACCCCTATATTGTAATACTATACGAATAAACATCGGGCTAGGGGACATCGAAGTCCCCTACCCTGGGGTCTGAAATTTTGAGGGTGGGGCACTAGGGGTCAGATACCACTTCTATGAAAAAATGGTGATGGTACCATCTCTAGTTTCCGAGATATGGTCCCCCAGTTTTTACCCCTATATTGTAATACTATACGAATAAACATCGGGCTAGGGGACATCGAAGTCCCCTACCCTGGGGTCTGAAATTTTGAGGGTGGGGCACTAGGGGTCAGATACCACTTCTTTGAAAAAATGGTGATGGTACCATCTCTAGTTTCCGAGATATGGTCCCCCAGTTTTTACCCCTATATTGTAATACTATACGAATAAACATCGGGCTAGGGGACATCGAAGTCCCCTACCCTGGGGTCTGAAATTTTGAGGGTGGGGCACTAGGGATCAGATACCACTTCTATGAAAAAATGGTGATGGTACCATCTCTAGTTTCCGAGATATAGTCCCCCAGTTTTTACCCCTATATTGTAATACTATACGAATAAACATCGGGCTAGGGGACATCGAAGTCCCCTACCCTGGGGTCTGAAATTTTGAGGGTGGGGCACTAGGGATCAGATACCACTTCTATGAAAAAATGGTGATGGTACCATCTCTAGTTTCCGAGATATAGTCCCCCAGTTTTTACCCCTATATTGTAATACTATACGAATAAACATCGGGCTAGGGGACATCGAAGTCCCCTACCCTGGGGTCTGAAATTTTGAGGGTGGGGCACTAGGGATCAGATACCACTTCTTTGAAAAAATGGTGATGGTACCATCTCTAGTTTCCGAGATATAGATACCACTTCTTTGAGAAATTGGTGATGGTACCTTCTCTAGTTTCCGAGATATGGTCCCCCAGTTTTTACCCCTATATTGTAATACTATACGAATAAACATCGGGCTAGGGGACATCGAAGTCCCCTACCCTGGGGTTTGAAATTTTGAGGGTGGGGCACTACGGATCAGATACCACTTCTATGAAAAAATGGTGATGGTACCATCTCTAGTTTCCGAGATATAGTCCCCCAGTTTTTACCCCTATATTGTAATACTATACGAATAAACATCGGGCTAGGGGACATCGAAGTCCCCTACCCTGGGGTCTGAAATTTTGAGGGTGGGGCACTAGGGATCAGATACCACTTCTATGAAAAAATGGTGATGGTACCATCTCTAGTTTCCGAGATATAGTCCCCCAGTTTTTACCCCTATATTGTAATACTATACGAATAAACATCGGGCTAGGGGACATCGAAGTCCCCTACCCTGGGGTCTGAAATTTTGAGGGTGGGGCACTAGGGATCAGATACCACTTCTTTGAAAAAATGGTGATGGTACCATCTCTAGTTTCCGAGATATGGTCCCCCAGTTTTTACCCCTATATTGTAATACTATACGAATAAACATCGGGCTAGGGGACATCGAAGTCCCCTACCCTGGGGTCTGAAATTTTGAGGGTGGCACTAGGGGTCAGATACCACTTCTATGAAAAAATGGTGATGGTACCATCTCTAGTTTCCGAGATATGGTCCCCCAGTTTTTACCCCTATATTGTAATACTATACGAATAAACATCGGGCTAGGGGACATCGAAGTCCCCTACCCTGGGGTCTGAAATTTTGAGGGTGGGGCACTAGGGGTCAGATACCACTTTTATGAAAAAATGGTGATAGTATCATCTCTAGTTTCTGAGATATGGCCCTCCAGTTTTTAGCCCTACTATATGATACTACGTGTATATGAATAAACAGCGGGCTGTGGGACATCGAAGTCCCCTTACCCGGCTTCTGATATTGTTAGGGTTGGGTACAAGTTCCATATGACACACCTGAGTTATTTTAACCATGCTGTTCATTACCCCTAAGCTTGTTATTACCAAACCCCTACCACCAAGGGTAATGATTTAGATAATCTACCATAAGATGCTTGCATTTAAGTTTCAGTTTATCTGACCCTGACGTTCTTGAGAAGAATTTAAAGGATTTTCATATATATTTCAATGCAAAGTTTGATCCCCTAATCTGACCTTCGGTTAGAGTCTCCATAACCCTATTCCTGCCTTTTCGTGATGATCCCTAATTGCAAGGGAACCTGGCCCTTTAATTTGATAATTTAAAGTCCCTTTAAACAAGGATGCTCTCTACCAAGTTTGGCTAAAATTGGCCCAATAAATGATATTTAATGAGACTTTCACAGAATTTTTGTTATATATTGCCATTGTGGCCTCCAATTTGACTTTTTGATTGGACACATATTTTTGGTTTTCCAAGGCAAAACATTGACAGTGCCATTTTTCTATAGTATTAAAGAGTACCCATCTCTTATCCGCAACTCCTCCTATACCACGGAATAAAAGAACTACGCACGCTAACTCTTGATTTCTGTTTACATTTTAAAACCATTTAATTCAATATTGAGGACATTTGGCCATAAAATATTTGTTTAATACAAAGAACAATTCAATGATTAGTGATCATTTATTTAACACCTCTGCAAAAAAGTAAACCATACTAGTTCCAGCTCTTGAAATTAAGGGGGTATGCGATATTTTTTACTGAAATCGGGTTAAAGAGCATCACCATATTCTGAAATAGTGAAACAAAAAAGGCTTTGGTGTGATTATTTCAAATATCCAAACTTTTGAAAACTGATTTGGGGATAGGCAGGAGAACAATACTAACGTTCGCAGTTCTTTGATAATATTTACACAGATTCATTACATAATGCTACTGTGCACCTCATATTTTACTTTTTGATCTGACTCTTATTTCGGGTTTAGCTCAGTTCAAAGCTCAGTTTTAAAGTAACTCTCCAAGATATTTTCATCAAACTTCGTATGCTGATAAATATTGATGAGAGCTGTGCAATTGCATCAAAATTTATTTTTACCTTTCCTTTGACATTGACCTCAATTTTCTTATATTAGTGTTTAGGTCAGTTTTAAAGAAACCACTCAAGATGGTGTTGCAAAACTTTACATGTTGATACATACTGATGAGAGCTATGAAACTGCATCAACTTATTTGACCTTAACCTTTTCTTTGACCTTGACCACACTTTCCTTAAATAAGTGTTTAGTTAGTTTAAAAAAAACAATCCAAGATATTTTTTCAAACTTCATGTACTGATACATAATAATGGGAGCTTTTCAATTGCATCAACATTTTAGACCTTGATCTTTCCTTTGACCTTGACCTCACTTTTCTGAAATGAGTGTTTTGTTAGTTTTAAACATACTATTCAAGGTGGTTTAATCAAACTTCACATGTTGGTACATATACCGATGAGAGCTATGCAAATGCATCAAACTTTTTGACACTGAACATTCCTTGACCTTTACCACACTTTTCTTAAATTGGTGTTTAGCTAAGTTTGATAGAAACCATCCAAGAATTTTTATCAAACTTCATATACTGATACATACTAATGAAAGCTATTCAACTGCATCAACATTTTTTACCGTGACCTTTCCTTTGAACTTTCACCACACTTTTCTTATATTAGTGTTAAACTCAGTTTTAAAGAAACCATCCGAGATATTTTATCAAACTTCATATACTGATGAGAACTATTCAACTGCATCAACAATTTTGACCTTGACCTTTCCTTTGACCTCACTTTTCCAAAATTAGTGTCAATCTTAATATGCTGATACATACTAATGTAAGCATTTCAACTACATCAACATTTCGTTTTTGACATTTCATTTGACCTCGACCTCATTTTTATCAAATTGTGTTTAAACTTAAAATTTAATTTTATTAAAACATTAATAATGTTTTTTTCAACTTTATATGCTGATACATACGGATGAGAATTGTTCAACTGTATCAGAAGTTTTTGACCATGACCTTTCATTTGACCCTGACCTCACTTTTCTGAAACTTCATATGCTGATACATACTGATGTGAGTAATTCAACTGCATCACTTTTCAAGATATTCTGAACAAATTTCATAAAATTTTCATGTTGCATTACTAATACCCCGGTATACCTTCGGCGGGGCATTTATGTCCTATGGACATATTTCTATTTTCTTCCTGTGACACTGAACGTGCACAAAAAAACATGAATAAAGATCGAGTCAAACCTTCAAGTCATTAGCAATCTTTTTATAAAAAAAACAAAAAAAACACCAAATTTATCCATAAGTAAGATATGGACTAAATCACAAATTATGCACTTTCTCTTTTAGTCACATTGAACTTGCACAAAATAATTTGAATCAAGGTCATAACACACCGTTAAGTCATTAGCAATCTTTGTGTTAAGTGGTAGATTCAGTTTTTTTTTTTTTTTGCATAGAAAATATAATTATGAACTTTTTCTTAAAGTTGAACTTGAACTTGCAAAAAATAATGTACTTAAGTAAAGTCATGGCACAACCTCAGGTCATAAGCAATCTTAGTGTAAAATGGAACTCACTAAGTGTATACATAAGATATTGACCGGACACAATTAATGAAAAAGTTTCTTCCAGTGACCTTAAACTTGCCAAATGACCTTAGGATAAGGTCATGGCACATCCTTAGGTCATGGCAATTTTTGTAGGAAGACGTATATTCTTTAGTTTCATCAAAAGATATATGTGGACCGGACCCGTTTGTACATGTAACCAGACAGCTATACAGACAGACAGACGGCTAGACGGACAAGTTAAATCGTATATACACCTCAAAACGTCGTTTGTTGGATAAAAAGATGAAAAAGAAAACTTATGGCTTATACAAATTATTTTTATTTTCAGTTAAAAAGTTAACAAACGTACCTGGTAGTCCTTTCATATTGTCAATCCATTTATTTATCGACTCCACAAAAAAGAGTATTTTGCATTTCTGTGAAGTCTATATACATAACTATATCTATGAATAAACATTATGAAAGGGCAATATCGGTATATTATCAAACAAAAGTTGATAATGAAATTTTAACAACTTAAAAAAATAAACTTAGATTTTAAATCTTGCTATATAAAATTTTCATATTCATGGAGAAAGAAATCTAAAAAAAATTATAAGAACACTTTTATTATAAATCATATCCAAAATACTGGATATCCTCTTCCACTTTATTTATTTCTAAATTCTTCTTCTGTAACCCCCCCCCCCCCTCCTCTTTTTTGTTTTTGATTGCTGGATTCTTATTAAAATGGTAAACCCCTAAAACCCTAATTACTAAATTATACACATGTACATGTAGATCTAATCTGTCATATTTGAGAAGACATTTTTTTGTTAAAAAAATATAATTCCGAAATGACTATATAGTTGAAATGAAATTTCAGAGGTGAATAACATTACAGTTATTGAAGAAAATATAAAAATCAAAATAATCGGAAAATAAACACGAGTTCATTTTTTCGAATTTCTGGTGTAAATTCAGAGACAATGCGATAAATTATTTACGAGTATTACAAGTGGAAGCTAAAGATAGTTTCGTATAAAATCCAAGGGGTTTTTCCTAAGAGAAGAATGACAAGAATGGGTTTTCCTGCTATTTATAGGAATGAAGAACATGTCTTCAAAATATCGAGCCCGATGTTTATTCGTATAGTATTATATAGTAGGGCTAAAAACTAGAAGTCCATATCTCGGAAACAAGAGATGGTACCATCACCATTTTTTCATAGAAGTGGTATTTGGCCCCTAGTACCCCACCCCCAAAATTTCAGACCCCAGGGTAGGGGACTTCGATGTCCCCCAGCCCGATGTTTATTCGTATAGTATTATATAGTAGGGCTAAAAACTAGAAGTCCATATCTCGGAAACAAGAGATGGTACCATCACCATTTTTTCATAGAAGTGGTATCTGGCCCCTAGTACCCCACCCCCAAAATTTCAGACCCCAGGGTAGGGGACTTCGATGTCCCCGAGCCCGATGTTTATTCGTATAGTATTATATAGTAGGGCTAAAAACTAGAAGTCCATATCTCGGAAACAAGAGATGGTACCATCACCATTTTTTCATAGAAGTGGTATCTGGCCCCTAGTACCCCACCCCCAAAATTTCAGACCCCAGGGTAGGGGACTTCGATGTCCCCGAGCCCGATGTTTATTCGTATAGTATTATATAGTAGGGCTAAAAACTAGAAGTCCATATCTCGGAAACAAGAGATGGTACCATCACCATTTTTTCATAGAAGTGGTATCTGGCCCCTAGTACCCCACCCCCAAAATTTCAGACCCCAGGGTAGGGGACTTCGATGTCCCCGAGCCCGATGTTTATTCGTATAGTATTATATAGTAGGGCTAAAAACTAGAAGTCCATATCTCGGAAACAAGAGATGGTACCATCACCATTTTTTCATAGAAGTGGTATCTGGCCCCTAGTACCCCACCCCCAAAATTTCAGACCCCAGGGTAGGGGGACTTCGTATAGTATTATATAGTAGGGCTAAAAATGTCCCCCAGCCCGTATCTGGCCCCTAGTACCCCACCCCCAAAATGTTTATTCGTATAGTATTATATAGTAGGGCTAAAAACTAGAAGTCCATATCTCGGAAACAAGAGATGGTACCATCACCATTTTTTCATAGAAGTGGTATCTGGCCCCTAGTACCCCACCCCCAAAATTTCAGACCCCAGGGTAGGGGACTTCGATGTCCCCGAGCCCGATGTTTATTCGTATAGTATTATATAGTAGGGCTAAAAACTAGAAGTCCATATCTCGGAAACAAGAGATGGTACCATCACCATTTTTTCATAGAAGTGGTATCTGGCCCCTAGTACCCCAGCCCCAAAATTTCAGACCCCAGGGTAGGGGACTTCGATGTCCCCGAGCCCGATGTTTATTCGTATAGTATTATATAGTAGGGCTAAAAACTAGAAGTCCATATCTCGGAAACAAGAGATGGTACCATCACCATTTTTTCATAGAAGTGGTATCTGGCCCCTAGTACCCCACCCCCAAAATTTCAGACCCCAGGGTAGGGGACTTCGATGTCCCCGAGCCCGATGTTTATTCGTATAGTATTATATAGTAGGGCTAAAAACTAGAAGTCCATATCTCGGAAACAAGAGATGGTACCATCACCATTTTTTCATAGAAGTGGTATCTGGCCCCTAGTACCCCACCCCCAAAATTTCAGACCCCAGGGTAGGGGACTTCGATGTCCCCGAGCCCGATGTTTATTCGTATAGTATTATATAGTAGGGCTAAAAACTAGAAGTCCATATCTCGGAAACAAGAGATGGTACCATCACCATTTTTTCATAGAAGTGGTATCTGGCCCCTAGTACCCCACCCCCAAAATTTCAGACCCCAGGGTAGGGGACTTCGATGTCCCCGAGCCCGATGTTTATTCGTATAGTATTATATAGTAGGGCTAAAAACTAGAAGTCCATATCTCGGAAACAAGAGATGGTACCATCACCATTTTTTCATAGAAGTGGTATCTGGCCCCTAGTACCCCACCCCCAAAATTTCAGACCCCAGGGTAGGGGACTTCGATGTCCCCGAGCCCGATGTTTATTCGTATAGTATTATATAGTAGGGCTAAAAACTAGAAGTCCATATCTCGGAAACAAGAGATGGTACCATCACCATTTTTTCATAGAAGTGGTATCTGGCCCCTAGTACCCCACCCCCAAAATTTCAGACCCCAGGGTAGGGGACTTCGATGTCCCCGAGCCCGATGTTTATTCGTATAGTATTATATAGTAGGGCTAAAAACTAGAAGTCCATATCTCGGAAACAAGAGATGGTACCATCACCATTTTTTCATAGAAGTGGTATCTGGCCCCTAGTACCCCACCCCCAAAATTTCAGACCCCAGGGTAGGGGACTTCGATGTCCCCGAGCCCGATGTTTATTGGAATAGTATTATATTGTAGGGCTAAAAACTAGAGAGTACCATCACCATTTTTTCATAGAAGTGGTATCTGGCCCCTAGTACCCCACCCCCAAAATTTCCATATCTCGGAAACAAGAGATGGTACCATCACCATTTTTTCATAGAAGTGGTATCTGGCCCCTAGTACCCCACCCCCAAAATTTCAGACCCCAGGGTAGGGGACTTCGATGTCCCCGAGCCCGATGTTTATTCGTATAGTATTATATAGTAGGGCTAAAAACTAGAAGTCCATATCTCGGAAACAAGAGATGGTACCATCACCATTTTTTCATAGAAGTGGTATCTGGCCCCTAGTACCCCACCCCCAAAATTTCAGACCCCAGGGTAGGGGACTTCGATGTCCCCGAGCCCGATGTTTATTCGTATAGTATTATATAGTAGGGCTAAAAACTAGAAGTCCATATCTCGGAAACAAGAGATGGTACCATCACCATTTTTTCATAGAAGTGGTATCTGGCCCCTAGTACCCCACCCCCAAAATTTCAGACCCCAGGGTAGGGGACTTCGATGTCACCCACCCCCATGTTTATTCGTATAGTATTATATAGTAGGGCTAAAAACTAGAAGTCCATATCTCGGAAACAAGAGATGGTACCATCACCATTTTTTCATAGAAGTGGTATCTGGCCCCTAGTACCCCACCCCCAAAATTTCAGACCCCAGGGTAGGGGACTTCGATGTCCCCGAGCCCGATGTTTATTCGTATAGTATTATATAGTAGGGCTAAAAACTAGAAGTCCATATCTCGGAAACAAGAGATGGTACCATCACCATTTTTTCATAGAAGTGGTATCTGGCCCCTAGTACCCCACCCCCAAAATTTCAGACCCCAGGGTAGGGGACTTCGATGTCCCCGAGCCCGATGTTTATTCGTATAGTATTATATAGTAGGGCTAAAAACTAGAAGTCCATATCTCGGAAACAAGAGATGGTACCATCACCATTTTTTCATAGAAGTGGTATCTGGCCCCTAGTACCCCACCCCCAAAATTTCAGACCCCAGGGTAGGGGACTTCGATGTCCCCGAGCCCGATGTTTATTCGTATAGTATTATATAGTAGGGCTAAAAACTAGAAGTCCATATCTCGGAAACAAGAGATGGTACCATCACCATTTTTTCATAGAAGTGGTATATGGCCCCTAGTACCCCACCCCCAAAATTTTTTCAGATGGTACCATCAGTACCATCATACATTTTCATAGAAGTGGTATCATAGTATTATATAAGTGGTATCTGGCCCCTAGTACCCCACCCCCAAAATTTCAGACCCCAGGGTAGGGGACTTCGATGTCCCCGAGCCCGATGTTTATTCGTATAGTATTATATAGTAGGGCTAAAAACTAGAAGTCCATATCTCGGAAACAAGAGATGGTACCATCACCATTTTTTCATAGAAGTGGTATCTGGCCCCTAGTACCCCACCCCCAAAATTTCAGACCCCAGGGTAGGGGACTTCGATGTCCCCGAGCCCGATGTTTATTCGTATAGTATTATATAGTAGGGCTAAAAACTAGAAGTCCATATCTCGGAAACAAGAGATGGTACCATCACCATTTTTTCATAGAAGTGGTATCTGGCCCCTAGTACCCCACCCCCAAAATTTCAGACCCCAGGGTAGGGGACTTCGATGTCCCCGAGCCCGATGTTTATTCGTATAGTATTATATAGTAGGGCTAAAAACTAGAAGTCCATATCTCGGAAACAAGAGATGGTACCATCACCATTTTTTCATAGAAGTGGTATCTGGCCCCTAGTACCCCACCCCCAAAATTTCAGACCCCAGGGTAGGGGACTTCGATGTCCCCGAGCCCGATGTTTATTCGTATAGTATTATATAGTAGGGCTAAAAACTAGAAGTCCATATCTCGGAAACAAGAGATGGTACCATCACCATTTTTTCATAGAAGTGGTATCTGGCCCCTAGTACCCCACCCCCAAAATTTCAGACCCCAGGGTAGGGGACTTCGATGTCCCCGAGCCCGATGTTTATTCGTATAGTATTATATAGTAGGGCTAAAAACTAGAAGTCCATATCTCGGAAACAAGAGATGGTACCATCACCATTTTTTCATAGAAGTGGTATCTGGCCCCTAGTACCCCACCCCCAAAATTTCAGACCCCAGGGTAGGGGACTTCGATGTCCCCCAGCCCGATGTTTATTCGTATAGTATTATATAGTAGGGCTAAAAACTAGAAGTCCATATCTCGGAAACAAGAGATGGTACCATCACCATTTTTTCATAGAAGTGGTATCTGGCCCCTAGTACCCCACCCCCAAAATTTCAGACCCCAGGGTAGGGGACTTCGATGTCCCCGAGCCCGATGTTTATTCGTATAGTATTATATAGTAGGGCTAAAAACTAGAAGTCCATATCTCGGAAACAAGAGATGGTACCATCACCATTTTTTCATAGAAGTGGTATCTGGCCCCTAGTACCCCACCCCCAAAATTTCAGACCCCAGGGTAGGGGACTTCGATGTCCCCCAGCCCGATGTTTATTCGTATAGTATTATATAGTAGGGCTAAAAACTAGAAGTCCATATCTCGGAAACAAGAGATGGTACCATCACCATTTTTTCATAGAAGTGGTATCTGGCCCCTAGTACCCCACCCCCAAAATTTCAGACCCCAGGGTAGGGGACTTCGATGTCCCCGAGCCCGATGTTTATTCGTATAGTATTATATAGTAGGGCTAAAAACTAGAAGTCCATATCTCGGAAACAAGAGATGGTACCATCACCATTTTTTCATAGAAGTGGTATCTGGCCCCTAGTACCCCACCCCCAAAATTTCAGACCCCAGGGTAGGGGACTTCGATGTCCCCGAGCCCGATGTTTATTCGTATAGTATTATATAGTAGGGCTAAAAACTAGAAGTCCATATCTCGGAAACAAGAGATGGTACCATCACCATTTTTTCATAGAAGTGGTATCTGGCCCCTAGTACCCCACCCCCAAAATTTCAGACCCCAGGGTAGGGGACTTCGATGTCCCCGAGCCCGATGTTTATTCGTATAGTATTATATAGTAGGGCTAAAAACTAGAAGTCCATATCTCGGAAACAAGAGATGGTACCATCACCATTTTTTCATAGAAGTGGTATCTGGCCCCTAGTACCCCACCCCCAAAATTTCAGACCCCAGGGTAGGGGACTTCGATGTCCCCGAGCCCGATGTTTATTCGTATAGTATTATATAGTAGGGCTAAAAACTAGAAGTCCATATCTCGGAAACAAGAGATGGTACCATCACCATTTTTTCATAGAAGTGGTATCTGGCCCCTAGTACCCCACCCCCAAAATTTCAGACCCCAGGGTAGGGGACTTCGATGTCCCCGAGCCCGATGTTTATTCGTATAGTATTATATAGTAGGGCTAAAAACTAGAAGTCCATATCTCGGAAACAAGAGATGGTACCATCACCATTTTTTCATAGAAGTGGTATCTGGCCCCTAGTACCCCACCCCCAAAATTTCAGACCCCAGGGTAGGGGACTTCGATGTCCCCGAGCCCGATGTTTATTCGTATAGTATTATATAGTAGGGCTAAAAACTAGAAGTCCATATCTCGGAAACAAGAGATGGTACCATCACCATTTTTTCATAGAAGTGGTATCTGGCCCCTAGTACCCCACCCCCAAAATTTCAGACCCCAGGGTAGGGGACTTCGATGTCCCCGAGCCCGATGTTTATTCGTATAGTATTATATAGTAGGGCTAAAAACTAGAAGTCCATATCTCGGAAACAAGAGATGGTACCATCACCATTTTTTCATAGAAGTGGTATCTGGCCCCTAGTACCCCACCCCCAAAATTTCAGACCCCAGGGTAGGGGACTTCGATGTCCCCCAGCCCGATGTTTATTCGTATAGTATTATATAGTAGGGCTAAAAACTAGAAGTCCATATCTCGGAAACAAGAGATGGTACCATCACCATTTTTTCATAGAAGTGGTATCTGGCCCCTAGTACCCCACCCCCAAAATTTCAGACCCCAGGGTAGGGGACTTCGATGTCCCCGAGCCCGATGTTTATTCGTATAGTATTATATAGTAGGGCTAAAAACTAGAAGTCCATATCTCGGAAACAAGAGATGGTACCATCACCATTTTTTCATAGAAGTGGTATCTGGCCCCTAGTACCCCACCCCCAAAATTTCAGACCCCAGGGTAGGGGACTTCGATGTCCCCGAGCCCGATGTTTATTCGTATAGTATTATATAGTAGGGCTAAAAACTAGAAGTCCATATCTCGGAAACAAGAGATGGTACCATCACCATTTTTTCATAGAAGTGGTATCTGGCCCCTAGTACCCCACCCCCAAAATTTCAGACCCCAGGGTAGGGGACTTCGATGTCCCCGAGCCCGATGTTTATTCGTATAGTATTATATAGTAGGGCTAAAAACTAGAAGTCCATATCTCGGAAACAAGAGATGGTACCATCACCATTTTTTCATAGAAGTGGTATCTGGCCCCTAGTACCCCACCCCCAAAATTTCAGACCCCAGGGTAGGGGACTTCGATGTCCCCGAGCCCGATGTTTATTCGTATAGTATTATATAGTAGGGCTAAAAACTAGAAGTCCATATCTCGGAAACAAGAGATGGTACCATCACCATTTTTTCATAGAAGTGGTATCTGGCCCCTAGTACCCCACCCCCAAAATTTCAGACCCCAGGGTAGGGGACTTCGATGTCCCCGAGCCCGATGTTTATTCGTATAGTATTATATAGTAGGGCTAAAAACTAGAAGTCCATATCTCGGAAACAAGAGATGGTACCATCACCATTTTTTCATAGAAGTGGTATCTGGCCCCTAGTACCCCACCCCCAAAATTTCAGACCCCAGGGTAGGGGACTTCGATGTCCCCGAGCCCGATGTTTATTCGTATAGTATTATATAGTAGGGCTAAAAACTAGAAGTCCATATCTCGGAAACAAGAGATGGTACCATCACCATTTTTTCATAGAAGTGGTATCTGGCCCCTAGTACCCCACCCCCAAAATTTCAGACCCCAGGGTAGGGGACTTCGATGTCCCCGAGCCCGATGTTTATTCGTATAGTATTATATAGTAGGGCTAAAAACTAGAAGTCCATATCTCGGAAACAAGAGATGGTACCATCACCATTTTTTCATAGAAGTGGTATCTGGCCCCTAGTACCCCACCCCCAAAATTTCAGACCCCAGGGTAGGGGACTTCGATGTCCCCCAGCCCGATGTTTATTCGTATAGTATTATATAGTAGGGCTAAAAACTAGAAGTCCATATCTCGGAAACAAGAGATGGTACCATCACCATTTTTTCATAGAAGTGGTATCTGGCCCCTAGTACCCCACCCCCAAAATTTCAGACCCCAGGGTAGGGGACTTCGATGTCCCCGAGCCCGATGTTTATTCGTATAGTATTATATAGTAGGGCTAAAAACTAGAAGTCCATATCTCGGAAACAAGAGATGGTACCATCACCATTTTTTCATAGAAGTGGTATCTGGCCCCTAGTACCCCACCCCCAAAATTTCAGACCCCAGGGTAGGGGACTTCGATGTCCCCGAGCCCGATGTTTATTCGTATAGTATTATATAGTAGGGCTAAAAACTAGAAGTCCATATCTCGGAAACAAGAGATGGTACCATCACCATTTTTTCATAGAAGTGGTATCTGGCCCCTAGTACCCCACCCCCAAAATTTCAGACCCCAGGGTAGGGGACTTCGATGTCCCCGAGCCCGATGTTTATTCGTATAGTATTATATAGTAGGGCTAAAAACTAGAAGTCCATATCTCGGAAACAAGAGATGGTACCATCACCATTTTTTCATAGAAGTGGTATCTGGCCCCTAGTACCCCACCCCCAAAATTTCAGACCCCAGGGTAGGGGACTTCGATGTCCCCGAGCCCGATGTTTATTCGTATAGTATTATATAGTAGGGCTAAAAACTAGAAGTCCATATCTCGGAAACAAGAGATGGTACCATCACCATTTTTTCATAGAAGTGGTATCTGGCCCCTAGTACCCCACCCCCAAAATTTCAGACCCCAGGGTAGGGGACTTCGATGTCCCCGAGCCCGATGTTTATTCGTATAGTATTATATAGTAGGGCTAAAAACTAGAAGTCCATATCTCGGAAACAAGAGATGGTACCATCACCATTTTTTCATAGAAGTGGTATCTGGCCCCTAGTACCCCACCCCCAAAATTTCAGACCCCAGGGTAGGGGACTTCGATGTCCCCCAGCCCGATGTTTATTCGTATAGTATTATATAGTAGGGCTAAAAACTAGAAGTCCATATCTCGGAAACAAGAGATGGTACCATCACCATTTTTTCATAGAAGTGGTATCTGGCCCCTAGTACCCCACCCCCAAAATTTCAGACCCCAGGGTAGGGGACTTCGATGTCCCCGAGCCCGATGTTTATTCGTATAGTATTATATAGTAGGGCTAAAAACTAGAAGTCCATATCTCGGAAACAAGAGATGGTACCATCACCATTTTTTCATAGAAGTGGTATCTGGCCCCTAGTACCCCACCCCCAAAATTTCAGACCCCAGGGTAGGGGACTTCGATGTCCCCCAGCCCGATGTTTATTCGTATAGTATTATATAGTAGGGCTAAAAACTAGAAGTCCATATCTCGGAAACAAGAGATGGTACCATCACCATTTTTTCATAGAAGTGGTATCTGGCCCCTAGTACCCCACCCCCAAAATTTCAGACCCCAGGGTAGGGGACTTCGATGTCCCCGAGCCCGATGTTTATTCGTATAGTATTATATAGTAGGGCTAAAAACTAGAAGTCCATATCTCGGAAACAAGAGATGGTACCATCACCATTTTTTCATAGAAGTGGTATCTGGCCCCTAGTACCCCACCCCCAAAATTTCAGACCCCAGGGTAGGGGACTTCGATGTCCCCGAGCCCGATGTTTATTCGTATAGTATTATATAGTAGGGCTAAAAACTAGAAGTCCATATCTCGGAAACAAGAGATGGTACCATCACCATTTTTTCATAGAAGTGGTATCTGGCCCCTAGTACCCCACCCCCAAAATTTCAGACCCCAGGGTAGGGGACTTCGATGTCCCCGAGCCCGATGTTTATTCGTATAGTATTATATAGTAGGGCTAAAAACTAGAAGTCCATATCTCGGAAACAAGAGATGGTACCATCACCATTTTTTCATAGAAGTGGTATCTGGCCCCTAGTACCCCACCCCCAAAATTTCAGACCCCAGGGTAGGGGACTTCGATGTCCCCGAGCCCGATGTTTATTCGTATAGTATTATATAGTAGGGCTAAAAACTAGAAGTCCATATCTCGGAAACAAGAGATGGTACCATCACCATTTTTTCATAGAAGTGGTATCTGGCCCCTAGTACCCCACCCCCAAAATTTCAGACCCCAGGGTAGGGGACTTCGATGTCCCCGAGCCCGATGTTTATTCGTATAGTATTATATAGTAGGGCTAAAAACTAGAGGTGCATATCTCGGAAACAAGAGATGGTACCATCACCGATTTTTTCATAAAAAAAAATTTCAATAGACACATATCTGGCCCATTTTTTCTAGAAATATCGATGTTGTACCCCACCCCCAAAATTTCAGACCACTCAGCTTATGTTTAAATTTTGAATTGCGAACTGAATAGTAATGTAACGGGGAAAATTGCAGCAGTTGGGGTCGACTAATCGCTGACGTAGGGCAATTCACTTTTGAATTGCGAATAAAATACACCATACGAAACAAAAGAGGAGAAGCCTACAGATTACTAGTGTAGGACTGAGATAACAGAGCACTGCTGAAGGATTGAACCTAGGAATGAACTTACAGAACAGTAGTGTAGGACTTAACCTACAAAACTGTGTAGGACTGAACCTACAGAACCCTAGTGTAGGCCTAAACCTAAAGAACATTAGTGCAGGGCTGAACCTGCAGATCACTAGCTAGTGTAGGACTGAACCTACAGATAATTAGTGAAGGACCAAACCTTCAGAACGCAAGCATAGGACTGAACCTAGAGATACTAGCGTAGAACGGAACCTATGGATAACTGGTGTAGGACTGATCCTACAAATCACTATAGTGTGGGGCTGAACCTACAATACACTAGTGTAGGAATGAAGCCATAGAACGTTAGTGTAGGACTGAACCTAAAGAACACTGTTGTAGGACTGACTCATAGATCACTAGTGTAGAACTGAACCTACAGAACATTAGCTAAGGACCGAATCTTTAGAACACTAGTGTAGGACTAAGCCTACAGGTTGCTAGTGTGGGACTGACTCACAGATCACTAGTGTAGGACTAAACCTACAGACAGATCGTAAGTTTGGAACTGATTTTATAGATTGTTCGTGTAGGATTGAACCTATAGATGACTACTTCAGGATCGAACCTACAGATAACTGGTGTAGAACTGAACCTACAGAACAGTAGTGTAGGATTTAATTTACAAACCACCTGTTAAGGAGTGTACTGCCAGATCATTATAGGACTGAACTTACAGAATGTAGTGTAGGACTGAACCTAAAGACCGCTAGTGTAGGACTGAACCTAAAGATCATAATTGTAGGACTGATCCTACAGACCGCTAGTAAGACTGAACCTACAGATCACTAGTGTAGGACTGAACCTACAGATCATAGTTGTAGGACTGAACCTACAGATCACTAGTGTAGGACTGAACCTATAGACCCCCTAGTTTAGAACTGAACCTACAGATAGCTAGTATAGGACTGAACCTACAGACCCCTAGTGTAGGAATGAACCGATAGACCCCCTAGTGTAGGACTCAACCTACAAGTCACTAGTGTAGGACTGAACCTACGGAGAGATTACTGATATAGGATTGAATCTACAGATCACTAGTTTAAGACTGATACACAGATCACCGGTAAATCATTAAGAAAGGGCTGTTCTTCATAAAGCAAGCCCACACTTACAACAAATTAAGGAGGCTAGGGGTCAACAAATTAACCACCAGATTTAACTTAATTTTTAGATATGACATCATAAGCTGTCAACTATCATTTGGCAAAGAAAAATTTCATTCATTTTAGTTTGAAAATTTGATCATTTTTGTATATCTTTCTTCGGAGTTCTTCTTTTTAAGGAGGTCAAAATAGTCTGAAAATGGCCACAACCCCCAGCCCTCCATATGCAAAAATGTAATTATTGCAGCCCGGAGGACCAGGCTGCTCTATACATATATATGGCACGCCAAATTCACAAAAATGAGATAAACCTAGTTTCACAATTGATAAACTAGGTTTATCGACTGTAAACTATAGTTTACAAACCGTAAACTATAGTTAACGATTCGTTAAGTATATTTTTCATCTGTAAAACTATATTTAACGGTTGTTAACTATAGTTTACGAATGATAATCTAAGTTTTTCTGTCTGTAATAAGCGTTAACAATAGATTTTGTTGATAAACATAGATTCACGTTTGTAAACTATAGTTTACAATCGTAAACTATAGTTAAGAGTTGTTAATCATAGTTTCACAAATCGTGAAACTATATTTATCAGATCGTTAACTATAGTTAACGGTTTGTAAACTATAGTTTACAAATCGTGAAACTGTATTTATCAGATAATCTATGTTTTGCAATCGCAAATGATTGTTTTCAGTGTTAAGTATAGTTTACGGTTGTGAAACATAGATTATCGCGTTAACTATGGTTTACGGATGTAAAATATAGATTAACGTTGTTAACTATAGTTTACAGTCCGTAAACTATAGTTTACAACCGACAAACCTAGTTTATCGACTGTGAAACTATGTTTATCTCATTTTTGTGAATTTGGCGTGCCATACATATAAGTTTAAGTGTTGATATATGGGGATTGAGGTGGGAGAAGTTAATCAGAATTAAAGGTTTCTAAACATTAAAAAGATTGTTAATCAGAATGTTCTTTCCCTTTATGAATTACGAGATAAATAATATATTTATTCCCATAAAGTGAATCTGTAAAAATACATATGTTTTTCATATTTAATATTTAGTTAATTATCATTTATTATCGAAAAAAAACGACAGGTCCCTTTTTTTAGAACATCGAATCTTACTTATCGCATAAAAACGTATTCTGCACAGTTCGCGTTTCATATTATTAAAGTGAAGTACATTTTTGAATGTAGGTGTTGCAAGCGTCTGGTTTCATTTTATTTTTTATGCAGACAACGTTTATTTAAGGAATTGATAAAGTTTAAAAGGATATCGCTTTTGTTTGATTTTCATCCGACTGTAAGTTTTCAAAATATTCTCGACTATCGTCTCCATCATTTAGTGGCATGTCTTTTTCACACATATCGAAGCGGTTTGATGATCAAGACTCATTTCCATTGTTTACTTTATATATTTCCCGGGCGCCAATTGATGGTTACATCAATGTTTTCTTGTTGCTATATAGAGAAGTATGTCGTTGTCCCATATCTTTCGATGGTGCGTTTTACTTAGCATTTATGCAGCTTGTGCTTGTCTTTAAAATTAATCAAATCCTGTTTATGGGGCAACTGATCGCTTGCTGACGATCTAGGAATTTTTAATTAAAGATAATGTGTTTAGTTTTTCTTCTTATGTTCTAAAAGAGGTTTAGAACTACCAAATAAGAGGAAGTTGATATTTACTAATCCCAAGAAACATGATGTTTTCCCTCCTGCATGGGTGAATAGGTTCGAGGCATAAACTAATGAGGCCTATCGATTTTACAAATGACACTGACTGCCTGTAAGTTAATATAATTTAAGGTGCCATATTTACGTCGAAAATAAAACGCATAAAGGTAACCTCTGTTGCCCAGGACAAAACTCTGCAAAGATCAAGGCAGTTTTCTTGTCTGTGGCATGAGCACATTTTAGTGAAACCAACACGATGTTGACTAGATTAAAGCGACAGATGCATCACACAGTGTGTTACTAACATCCTAATATGTGTATTAATAACAGTGATACAATCAAATATTCCCGAAACAACAGTATATGACAGATTCTAATCAGAAAACTTTTATGTGCGTAATATCGATTTAACAATGATACGTCTAAGCCTACTCGCTGGTGCCTAGAGCATGCATATTACTGCGCTGAGGTACTCCTAGTGAAAGAGTGCAAAAGTAAATAAAAAGTAGAGTTCATGTTCAGAAATTACAGTATTTCAATGCCTATATATAACGAGATAATTGTGACCTTTTTGTAAAAAAATATAGACAAGAATTCTTCAAGAAGGGTAGATTTTTATCTGGATAAGACATAGATAGAAGTGTGCTCAGAACGCTTTATCCTTAAAATAATGCTATAAATTCTAGTTTAGGACTGAACCTACAGATCGCTAGTGTAGGACTGAACCTATAGATCATAATTGTAGGACTGAACCTACAGATCACTAGTGTAGGACTGAACCTAAAGACCGCTAGTGAAGGACTGAACCTACAGATCACTAGTGAAGGACTGAACCTACAGATCACTAGCGTGGGACTGAAGCTACAGATCGCTAGTGAAGGACTGAACCCACAGATCACTAGCGTAGGACTGAACCTACAGATCGCTAGCTAGTGAAGGACTGAACCTACAGATCACTAGCGTAGAACTGAAGCTACAGATCGCTAGTGAAGGACTGAACCTACAGATCACTAGCGTAGAACTGAACCTAGAGACCGCTAGTGATTGATTGATTGTATATTGTTTAACGTCCATCTCGAGAATTTTTCACTCATATGGAGACGTCACCGTATGCCGATGAAGGGCTTCAAATTTTGACCTTTACTCGGCACTCAGGTCCATTGAGCAGTGAGGAATCTTTATCGTGCCAACGCCTGCCGCTGACACGGGGCCTCGGTTTTTAAGGTCTCATCGAAGGACCCGCAACTTTCACTTCAAAGTGCCGATCGCTTGGCGAAGAAACAGTTGCTACCCATTTTATCGACTGTGTCAGTCACGGCCGAGATACGAACTCACGACCTCCCGATCACGGAGCGAGCGCTCTACCGACTGAGCTACCGTGAACGGTAGACCGCTAGTGAAGGACTGAACCTACAGATCACTAGCGTAGGGCTGAACCTACAGATCGCTAGTGAAGGACTGAACCTACAGATCACTAGCGTAGGACTGAACCTACAGATCACTAGTGAAGGATTGAACCCACAGATCACTAGCGTAGGACTGAACCTACAGATTGCTAGCTAGTGAAGGACTGAACCTACAGATCACTAGCGTAGAACTGAACCTACAGACCGCTAGTGAAGGACTGAACCTACAGATCACTAGCGTAGAACTGAACCTACAGATCGCTAGTGAAGGACTGAACCTACAGATCACTAGCGTAGAACTGAACCTACAGATCACTAGCGTAGGACTGAACCTACAGATCGCTAGTGAAGGACTGAACCTACAGATCACTAGCGTAGAACTAAACCTACAGATTGCTAGTGAAGGACTGGACCTACAGATCACTAGTTTAAAAGGACTGAACCTACAGATCACTAGCGTAGAACTGAACCTACAGATCGCTAGTAAGGACTGAACCTACAGATCACTAGCGTAGAACTGAACCTACAGATCGCTAGTGTGGACTGAACCTACAAATTAGAATAACGTTCTCAATACAGTGTCAATTCTCCGAGACTTCTTAAATAATAGACCTCCTCATTGACATTACCATTCTTTAACAATGGACCTGAAGAATGCGAACAACTTTTTATACATATAGAAATCCATGATCTACAATCATGGGTTTGCAGTGTGGACTTATAGCATGAAAGAAAATCGTAGAAAAAAAACTTCCGTAAAGCTATTCTTTCGAGTCGAGGAAAGAATAATTCCGATCCCGATTGCACCAGGTCAATGTCCTCAATAAAAGATTGATTTCATGATTGATTGTATATTGTTTAACGTCCATCTCGAGAATTTTTTCACTCATATGGAGACGCCACCACTTGCCAGTGGAGAGCTGCAAATTTTGTCCTATACCTGGCCCTCAGGGCCATTGAGCAGAGAGGGATCTCTTTCGTGCAGGCACCTACTGCGACGCGGGACCTCGGTTTATACGGTCTCATCCAAGGGACAGGTCTTCACGTTCCATAGTGGGATTCGAACTCGCAACGTAAGGATCAACTCGATCCTTACTTCGCGTTTCTAGAGCGAGCAGACGGCAGGCGCTCTAACCACTGCGCCACGCAGGCGACCAACATAAAAAAGAACAATACTATTAGAATACCGAATCTTATGTTAAATGTTTGTTTATTCATATATATCTATTTGCAATACAAAAAAAAAGAGGCCATTGAAAGGACCTAATTACTGGTCTCTTGAAAATATCACAACAATTTAAGGTTGCAATTAGCTCAGTAGAATTTTATAATGAAATAAAGTTAACTGAGAGTTGCATGAATAGATGTTTCATGAAGCAAAAGTATTAAAGATGGTCAATAATCAATGAAATTAGTAACTCTGGTACACAGACATAAACCATACAGTAGATCTTTTTACTTGTCAGTACTAATACTCTACCATTTGTCACTTTTAATTAGAACACGAGCAAAACCTCCACATTCCCTCATAAAATGGCATTTCTTGGACTTACTATTTGATCATACACAGCCGAACATAACCCCGCCCTAACGAAAGCTTGCCCTTGGGACCAAGAATTTCACGGTTTGGAAGAAGCTCCCTTGCTGATTTAAACCATGTTCTTTGTATGTTTTTGTCCAAAAGCAGAGATTCTTTCCAATTTTAATCATTAGCGCTCTCTCCTAACACCAGAACGCTGTCTTTGGGGCTATAAATTTCACAATGATGGAAGATGCACCCTGGCTTATTATAACCACGCACTTAGTTTGTCTGCTAAATACTCAGAAGTAGGAAAGACGTCAAAGTATTTTTTCTCTGCTCATCTTCATCTTTATCTGAGACACAAAAACTGTTGATTTTGGCGACAAATTCATGTTTTAGATGTCTTCTTCAAAGAATGATTATTAACTATCCAATAAGTTTTTTTTTAGTCATGACTACAGTATTTTGAAATTCTGTGTCGATCTGAGGTGCGCTTTGAATTTTAGACAAATATTCCACATTTTTTGCCGTGATATTTTTAAGGGAAGTGGGGAAGGCTTAATTATCTACTCTAAGTCTCTAATAAACTGGGAGTTTTGTCAATTCCATCGCTCAAGGTTAAGCTTGATTGTGTTCTTATGGTCAAAGTTCAATTTATTAATTTTTTTTCATTTTACCTATATTTTCCACCCTAAAAACTAAAGCAAAAATACTGAACACAAATGCGTCTCAAATAATTTTACTTCTGATAAAGGATCAAGGATAAAGTAAAGGTCATATAAAAGGAGTTTATATTAGTAATTCAGTTAAGTGTGAAGTTTTGCATTACGTCACGATATTTTTCGACAGATGCATCCAGCATAAACAATTCAGACGCCGCTGTGTGATTGGTTAACTCATATTATCAACATGGACACGGAAATAGTCTGTTGCACGAGCAACCAATCAGGGATTAGAAGAAACTTCCAGTCGTAAACCTTGCGATTAGGAGGCGTGTACTATTTACCTGTCATCGTAGGTTGTGACGTAATGCAAAACTTCACACTTTACTGAAATTACTAATAATAGCAAATCCGATAACCTTGACATGTGATCGTCATCCAATTTTCAGTGTCAAATGTCTAGAGTTCCATTAGAGGTATATGGGTGATAAGCATCAATTACACTTTTACTTTCGTGTCATGGGAAAGAAACACATTTCCGAACTTCATGTAGAAAGTGTGGGATTTACGAAATTGTGTACTTCCACTGGACGCTATTTTAGATGCAGTTTCATATTTTTCAAATGATAACGTGCAATAATCAACAAATAATTTGATCTGCATGTTTTATTGAAAAAAATGAAGAACGCTCAGTTTTCTAAATCGCAGTGTTCAGCGCTTGGCACGAGCTATCAGATGACTCCCAATAATTAGGATTAAAGACAGCGGACAAGTACACGTGATCATTTGTAGATAGCTTCTCATCGAAGGTGGACTCCAGAGAAAATAATTAAGGTATCGAGTGGACCTCTAAATGAAGACGGATTAAGCAACCACATACTTGAAAAGACTACAAGAATGAGAGCTATATCTACATAGCAGTTAATTCGAGCAAGCCCTTAGACTTGTATGCTGTTCTGACAATGAGTTCGATAATATCGAACAAACAAGAGATCAATGGCTTTTTCCTCAATATAATTCCATCTTTGCTAAGATGGAGGGGAAACGTGGTCAGTTGTTCGGAATTTCAAGTTTTCATTATTGAAAAAAATAGTATGGGAAAAAAATATTAGTATATTAATCTGAACATAGTGATAAGCAGTATCCCAGAAAGATTGCCCGAGTTTTCTTTCTAGCTCTACTGGCCAGAGACTAGAAGAGCTTATGTGATAGTAAGGTGACCGTCGTTTGTCTAGCTGTCTGTCTATCTGTCCGTAAACAATTTTTTTGTCTATCTGTCCGTAAACAATTTTTTTGTTCAAACCGCTATTCCTCCTACAGTTCTGATCCGATTTCTGTATAACTTGGCACACAAGCAGACTACACAAATATAACCGGTACAGAAGTATATCGGCATTTGATTTTGATAAAATGTGTTGCCATGGCTACTAAAATAGAAATTAATCTGAAATCAATTTTAAATATTACTCCTACAGTTTTTTTTTCTGATTTCAATCTAATTTGGCACAGTGCTAGACTGTACTTAAATACATAATTTAATGAATGGGTTTCTGATTTTGATGAACGGTGTTGCCATGGTTAAAAAAATATATATAAAAAATCTGTGAAATTCATTTACAACGCTATCCTTCTACAGATTTGGTTTCAATATACCGGTAGTATGGCACACAATTAGACTACACTTAATATAACTTGGGACACAAGTAAACTAAACTAAGATAAGATACATTATTCTGTTATAGTGTTTGATTTGGACGAACGGTCTTGCCATGGTTAGTTACTAAAGTTAAAATTTTCTGTAAACGAAACTCTTTTAAAAAGCTACTCCTTCTACAGTTTTAGTCTGATTGCAATTTATCCATGAAAAGAGACTAAATCAACGATCTTTTTTTTAATTTATCGCTGATTCAAAGTTTCAAGTCCACTTGCTACTTTATCTTCCTTAGTTATAAATACAAACCAGTCGATCTAGAGCTACAGTCTCGACAGAGACTTCTGGTTCTATAGTCCATATGTGTACAGCTGATCGACAAACAGTGATCCATAAAGGATCAGAAGCCAAATTAAAGTAAGCATCTCCTTATCCATGTAGAATTACACATCTATATCCTAATGTTTCCAGCCATTTGGAGTAAATTCGTACAAAGCGTATGTAATCAAAGAGCTCTAGGATTTTTAAAGTTTTTATTTTGAAATTACATGTATATAATAGGTAAACTTAGAATGGCTCTAGACACCCCTTCACCAGTTAAAACACGAACCCCTCGTAAATTGATTGGAAGAGTCATATACATGTATGAGACAGTCAATTAAAATGTAGTTCATTGGCCCATAAATGTCATGCACATCAGAAATTAATTGTAAGCCGAGAGTTCCCACGACAACAGATGTAATGATTGGGAAATTGCTTTAATAAAATGCAAGAGAAAGAGCATTTTAGTTCAACTCTACCAACGTTTTTACTATTGGTCATACAACTTTTGACACTCTCAAATTCTCTCCAAACCAAAACTTTAGTAAAGCTTGGCAGAAAGCAGTCATGGATCAAAGAGTTTTAACATTATTTCAATGAGAGGTTCTGTCAAATTTAATTTAATGGCATCGGAAGCAACTTTGGTATCGTACAAATTGTACCACAGGCACCCGAAGTATGGATTATACCCCCCCCCCCTTTTTTTGTTAATGAAAAAAAATGTAAGAGTGTATAATATCTCAAAAATATAAAATTTCCCCGTCAAACACATCTATATGTCGTTATATGCAAGCAGATTGTACTTTTTCTCACGTTTAAAGAATGACCCTAGTCGGTATTTTTATTATACCGAATAGGGTCATTCTTTAGACGTGAGAAAAAGTACAATCTGATTGCATATAACGACATATAGATGTGTTTGACGGGGAAATTTTATATTTTTGAGATATTATACTCTTACATTTTTTTTCGTTAAAAAAGGAGGGGTATTATCCATACTACTGTGATTGTACATCCCTTGATACGTCATCCATGACAGTTTGAAACAGATAGGCAATGCCGCATTGTAGTCTGTTGGCTTGTTAACTTATCCAGGAAAATGTAGACCAAATCCCACACCCCAGAACAACTCTTACACTTACTCTTAAGGTGCACATCAATAAATGTATCCTCGGAGCAAAGTTGGTTAGCATAAGGCTTTAAGTCACCTAAGTAAATAGCTGCTCCTAAAACTTGAACATAGTCTCTCATCTGGAAAATGTAGAAAATAATCAGCATCTGAAGCAAATCCAATAGAGTACATCCTTAGATGTATTATCCATATAAGTTTGGTTAACATATTAAGGCTTACAATTATTTCAGAATGGACCTGCTACAAGAACTTTAAATTGGTCACACAACCGGAAAATGTTGGTCAGATCCAGTATCCAAAGAAAGCCAGGTAGCGTGCAACCTTTGATGCATCATCCATGTAACTTCAGTCAACATAGGTCTTAAATCTATAGTTTCTTTAGAATAAATCTGCGCCCAAAACTTCTCACTCATTTGGAAAATTCAAGTCAGACCCAGCATACCAAGCATATGTGGTAGTGTGCATTACTATATCTTCCATGCAATATTAGTCAACATGCCACCTACTCCAAAACCTTAACCTGCTCCAAAAACATTAATCTAGTCATTGCAGCATCTGAAACCTTGACTGCATGGTACGATCACCCATAATAGAAGCATCTTCCATGCATTTCTGGCATATAAGTACTTGAAAAATAATCTGCTCCAAAATTTGAACATTCGATGCCGATTACAGGGGAATTGAGTAAGTTGATGAGGTGAGCTAAAAAGAGGACACATGACATTGTAGGTAAAGGGTAAAGCATTGGCATAAGAAAAACCCATGTAAAAAAGCCATAGCACTAATTGGTCAAACGTTTTGGCAAAAGTTAAAGTTTTTCAAAAGTAGGTCATACTCCAAGGTCAATGTCAAAAGATAAATATAGTATTCAAAGAAAGATCTTGTCACAAGGTTTACACCTATGAAATATGAAAGCCCTAGTACTGTTCAAAAGTTATGATCAAGGTTAAAAGCTTTTAAAAGGTGGGTCAAACGCTAAGGTCAAGGTCAGAAATATTTATAATTTTATACCAATGGAAAGGTCTTGTCATAATGAATTCACTTATGAAAAATTAAAGCCCTAGCATCAACTGTTCATAAGTTGTGCCCAAGATTAAATTTAAGAATTTTGGGGGGCAAAAGTGGGTCAAACTCCAAGGTCAAGATCAAAAGGTCAAATAAGTCGGTATCCAAAGAAAGGTCTTGTCACAAGAAAAACATTTGTAAAATGCGAAAGCCAAAGCTCCAGTCAATCCAAAGATATGGGAAAAGTTAAAGTTTTTGCAGACAGACAGACAAGCAGGACAAAACTACATATATGCACTAGTATCCCGTAATCTTCGAAGGGTATAAAAAAAATCCAACCCAAAAGAGCAACCTTTTCAAAGTATAGTCTATTTATTACACCGCTATACGTAGTTTAATAACTTTAACCTCGGGAGAAGTTTTGAAACCATTTTGTGTTTTAAAGGATGTTACAATGAAGCGTATTGAAGTGGTAAAATTTTCCATTTGGACGAAACGTTCTGAGTCATGTTTTGAACGTCAATTATAACATAACGACACGCCCATTTCTTTAGAAAAGAGAAAGGAATATTCGTCGTTATGTTTTAGGACACTACACTTTCCGCGACAAACAACATGAGTTACATTGAAATGAAGATTTTTAAATAAGAAAGAGCTAAGTATAGAGTTCCCGCTGATGTTAAACACGCACTGAAACGAATTTTACATAATTATGATTTCTTCATGTTTATTGGAGTTAGCATAGCGCATGTATCAGTCGAACACGTGCTTACTCGGTGTTTATGTAGACCGTGAATTTCATTGGATTTTATATTTATGAGATACCTGTTCTACAGGTATTCGAGTGAATCATTTGACCGATTTTTCCTTTCTAAAGAAATGGGCGTGTCTAAAGATAGCTCAAAACGTTCCATCCAAACAGAAAATTTTACCACTTCAATGCGCTTCATTGTAAGTGGCGAGGTGGCTAAAGCGTCTCCTCAAGAGTCGCAGAGTAAGGAGTCATCCTTACGTCGCGGGTTCGAATCCCACTTTGGGATGTGGAGACCGGTCCTTCGGATGAGACCGTAGAAACCGAGGTCCCGTGTCGCAGTAGGTGCTTGTACGAAAAAGATCCCTCACTGCTCAATGTCTGTCTCCATATGAGTGAAACAAACAAAGTTAAATAACGGCTTACCAGAGAAATACAAACTCATAAAAATACTTAAAAGTAAAAATAATACAGGTGTTGTACACTCTTGAACCCTCCACAATAATATAGATATCACATGCTTAATTATTATTTCTAATTAAAACTCATCCCCAACTAAAGTAAAAAAATATTGTAACATCTGTTGCATCGATTTTGCTAAAAAAAATTGACATTACACTCCTATTTTTTATGACTACAAGTCGACGGCCTCGCGACATCTTGCAGTGTTACTGAGATACAATTCATCACCTACCACATTTCCTTTTTATTCATATTGAGAATTTAAAGTAGGAACCGCGGTGATCACTCGAGCCGAGAGGTCACTTTTAATTTTTTAACCTTCTAAGGAATCTGTTTGTATACGTAGCGGAATTACTAAGGTTTATCCATTTAATACTTAACAATGGCCTTGACCTGATAAAAATGACCATTGATCTACCATATGAGCAGTCATAATATTCCGTTATCCTTACATCTGTGGGTTCAGAATTAGTTGTTAACAAGAGAAACTAGACGGGACTGTAAATTGCCTCTTTGTCTGGAAAACGTTTGTCTAGCTATCTGTCCCACTTGGTTCCTAAACTATGATACAACAAAAATGTTATGTTGAATGCCCAAATAATTTGCAGACGCGTGGCACTACTTGATTTTAGATGTAACATAAACCAGTATATGACTAACTTTAACCCCCACCCCTTCAAACGTCACTGAAAATTTCAAAACTTTTTTGAGGATGAACGAATGGAAAGGTGGCACCGTCATCCGAGTCACATAGCCATGACGGGAGGATATTTTAGCCTAGCTTTTTATGAGTAATGTGGAATGCAATATAATTAATCTATACCAATTAAAAATATTTAGTACATTTGAACGGAAATGAACTCTTGCCGATTCGAACCTACTATTCAGATAGGGACTTAGATCATGTCAGATGTGTCGTCGACCCTTTTGTTACATTACGCGTATGCAACGCCCCCGTGGCGCAGTGGTTGGAGTGCTTTAGAGTCGCAAAGTAAGGATTGATCCTTGTGTCGCGGGTTCGAATCTCTCTTAAGGACGCAGAGACCGGTCCTTCGGATGAGATAATTTTTCGAACAGATAATCTTTCTGAAACAGAGCTACAGTTCTGCAACTATATAAATTTTGTAATCGTTCTGTGCTCTTTAATATCTTATTTCAATACAAAGATTAAATTTTCATTAACAGTTCGTTCCTGCACTACTAAATTTGTATCCGGTTTTTGTTTTGTTTTCAACGTTCTAAAAGTACGCGCAGTTGCGTCTTTTACTAGATTGAATTTCTAGCTTTGTTGTAAATTAAAAAAAAAATCATATTGACATTTTAGAATAACACGAAGTTCCAATAATATCATGATAATATAACAAAAAAATTCCAACAGCTGCGAACGACATAAGTCGCCCAATACAATTCCTTAGGTGTATTTTCAAATTTTGACACATCTAGGATTTGTATAGAAATGAAACAGTAATTATTGTACTTTTTAGAAAGATAGTCATAATAGATTTTTTTTCCTTAAACCTGATTAAGTCAGGAACTTGTGATGATTAATTTTTAATACTCAACAAATAGTGAAGGAAAATATTTTGGTATCATCTGCAAATTGCGACAAGGACATTCGGTTTACAGTTTTCAGGCGAAGGACGGTCTCCACGTTCCGTAGTGGATTCGAACCTGCAACGTAAATATCTACTCCTTACTCCTCGACTCTAGAGCAGACGCTCTAACCACTGCACCACGCGGGTATACTCAGTATGTTAAACAAAAACTATTATGAAGTATTAATTTTCCAAGACACCTTTCTCGAACTAAAACAAGAGGCCCATGGGCCTTATAGGTCACCTGAGTACAATGTAACAACTTTCCAACAATCGAATTTGGTTCGTGTTTTAAACCAGAGGCCATGAAATTTACAATTTTGAAAGAGGCACCATTGCTTATCATAACGATATACCTAGCATACTTACTTAGAGTAACAAGAAGAAAATGCATTTCCACTTTATCAGTTGTGCACCCCATCCCACAGGAACCACTGACCCTGGGGCCACATCTTTCAAAATTTTGGAAATTTTATAAATTTTATTTCATCATGTTGTTGATTAATACCAAAGTGCAGATTTCAAAGCATTAAATTATTTTTGGACTATGTAAACCCCCCCCCCCAAGTACCTCTGTCCCAGGGGCCAGGAAATTAACCATTTTGGAAGAAGCAGCTTTCTTTGTCATAAATATGTACTAAGACCCTGAAATTCACTAATGTCAAAGAGGCATCCTTCCTCCTCATGACTATATGTACATTGTTCGTTGGTTTAATACCTAGGTGCAGAAAAGAAGATTTTTGAAGAATTTATGCATTTTCACTATATAATCAATAGAGCCCCACCCTAACACCAGAACCCCCAACCCAGGGGCCATAAATTCACAATTTTGGAAAAGGCAGTCTTATTCAACATAACTATGTACTTGGTTAGTTAATTTAATACTCAGGAGCAGTGAAGAAGATTTTCAAAGAAATAATTCATTTTTAGCTCTACTGGTCAGAGACCAGAAGAGCTTATGCGAAAGTAATGCGTCCGTCGTCCGTCCGTCTGTCTGTCTGTCTCTCTGTCTGTAAACAATTTTTCAAAATGCTACTCCTCCTACAGTTTTAGTCTGATTTCAATATAACTTGGCACACAAGTAGACTACACTAAGATACACAATTCTGTGTATCAGTTTTTGATTTCGGTGAACGGTGTTGCCGTGGTTACTAAAAATAGAAATTTCTGTGAAATTCTTTCAAAATGCTACTCCTTCTACAGTTTTAGTCTGATTTCAATATAACTTTGCACACAAGTAGACTACAATAAGATACATAATTCTGTGTATCGGTTTTTGATTTCGATGAACGGTGTTGCCGTGGTTACTAAAAATAGAAATTTCTGTGAAATTCTTTCAAAATGCTACTCCAAATACAATTTTAGTCTGATTATAATATAAATGTGGCATGCAAGTAGACTGCACTAAGAACATAAAGAGACTTAATCAAGGATCATTATTCTATTTATTTCTGTTGAAAAGTTTCAATTTCCAACTGCTTAAGTACTTTTCTCTTCCTTTGCTATAAGTACAAACCAGTAGAGCTTCAGTCTCGACAGAGACTTCTGGTTTACAATATAATCTTTAAAGCCCCACCCTAGCACTAGAACCCCTGACCCTTGGGCCATAAAATTCACAGTTTTGGAAGAGGCAAACTTTGCACTTGGTTAGTTTATTAAATGCCCATGAACAGAGAAGAATTTCAAAGAATTTATGCATTTTCACTATATAATCTATATAGCCCCGCCCTAGCACTAGAACCCCTGACCCTTGGGCCATGAAATTCACAATTTTGGAAGAGGCAGTCATTTTCAACTCAACTATGCACTTGGTTAGTTTATCTAATGCCCGGGAGCAGAAAAGAAGTATTTCAAAGAAATAATGCATTTTCACTATATAACCTATTTAGCCCTGCCTTAAACTAGAACCCCAGACCATGGGGCCATGAATTTCATAATTCTGGTAGAGGTCTCAATGCTTATTACAATCATACCAACAGTTTGACTGCTTGATGTCCAGGAGTAAGAAGATTTTTAAAGATTGCATTAATTTTAGTGGTTTTAGCCAAATGTTCAAATGTTAACACACAACAAACGATGCACGATGACGGACGAAAACGGATAGCAATAGGTTACTTGAGTCTACTCAGGTGACCGAATAAAAAAAAAAAAACTTTGAAGATGAAATTACTGAGAACATGATTTTAGATAAATATAAATTTACCGTTACTTTTGAAAATTGAGAAACATATTGTCTCAGAGTGGGGGATTGTCCACACCTGTCCATGCCCTCTTTCTTTTAAAAGATGTACATTTCATGGAGACCATGAAATTCACAATCTTAAAACGATTCTTCTGATATTGGTTTACCAGTTTCATTGAGAAATTTGAAACATAAAATCAAATTTGCGAAGCTCACCTCCACCAATGTTGTCTATAAGTAAGGCAAATTTACATCTTTTTTTCTAGTTAGTGAGCATCCTAGATAAATATCCATGCAAGTTTGCTTTAAGTTCGACTAATACCTAATTTGAAATGGACCTGCTCAAAAAAATGTTCTTTAAATCTAAAACGTGTGTCAGTTCTGCATTTGAAGCAAGACTTGAAGTGTCCATCCCTAGATACATCATCCATGGAAGTTTAATCATTAGAGGCTACATAATAAAGCTACTTCACAAACTTGACCCTGTTAACTCATCTGGAAAATATAGGTCAAATTCGAACAACGTCTGGAAGTGTCCATCTCTAGATACATCCTTCATACTAATTTGTTTTTTAAGAAAAGCTCAAATTCACTCATGTGGAAAATCTAGGTGAAATCCAGCACCTGAAGCAGAAAGGGAAGTTGTACACTTCTAGATACATCATCCCTAGTTATTCATATGGAAAATGTAGGTCAGATCTAGCATCCAAAGCAAGTCTGGTAATGTTCATCCCTAGATGCATCATCCCATGCAAGTTTGATCTAGGTAGGGCTTATTGGGATTGGACTTGCTCTTAAAACTTGAACTGGGATGACAGTGCTGGGGGTATAGCATAAGCTCATCTTGCCTTCATAGAGTTGAGCTAAAAAGGGATAGCAAAAGGTAAAAGGTCACCTGAATGACCCAGCTAATCTAAACAGGGAAAACAAACAGTTCAGATTCAAATATATGTATTTTACTAGGAAAACAAACTCAGAATAAACAAAAAAATGACATCATATGTGAGAGGAGAATAAGTAAAGTTTTAAGCACTGCATATCTTTAACTATTCAAAGCACTAGTCACAGATGCTGTCTAGAGAAAAAAAAGTTATTCTTCTTAATGATATATTAAACCATTTCATAATACCCAGACAGCAAAACTTTATCCTGAAAATTTTTTTAAACGAGGTTAAGAGAACAATAAAATTATTTCTTTGATATATTTTAATGCAACATTTTAACAAGAGGCCCATGGGCCTTATAGGTCACCTGAGCATTATTCAACAACTTTCCAGTGATTGAATTTGATCCATGTTTTAAGCCAGATGCTATAGCATTTACAATTTGGTCATCATACATGTAACTATACACTTAGCTGCAATAATGTAGCCCTCTCCCTGTTTTTTTTTTCTTTTTATATTTTTTTGGGAGAGGGCTACAACTCCTTAGGATCTTCCTAATGGTGCAGCTGCGGGTGTGATTCGCTCCCGCACGGATTTCGGCTCAAATTATCAGTAAATGGCTATTTAATTAACATTTCTTACCTTGACTCCAAATAAGTAGTCATTCAAGACGTAAATCAATGCAAAAATATACAGAACGATCCCTATATCGCTTATTTTTCGTGTATGTCAACATCACAACTCGAATTTATCCGCCATGTTTACTGACCTTGATAGATTGTATTTTGGGACAGCCAATGAGAATTTAGGTTCTATAGGAGCGGATCTTTTTGGAATTCCCTTATTTTAAGCATAAATATCGCTGCTTGCATAAAAATAACACTTAAAATGGTTTTATATACCTATGTTTTTGTGATGAAATTCAGCACAATCATTTATAAACACCGATAATTGCTTTATTCAGTTGTTCTAAATTTCAAGCGAAAGTCTCATTACGTCACGCGTGAACTGTCATGGCTGATGAAAAAGACTACCAGGAAACTTGCAGAGTTATTTTACAAGTTTTTCGCATTTAACGGGATATGTTGTTGACAGTGAATAAAAAATTCGTCTTCTTAGAAGTAAGTTGAATGTAAAAATAATTTATTTTGCCTGCAGTCGCTCATATTAAAAAAAAATATTTGCACCATTACGGAGATGCGATGGAATTGTAGCCCTCTCCAGAAAACATCAGATAAAAAAAAATCGGAGAGGGCTACATTATTGCAGCTACTATACACTTAGCAGTTCCTTAGTTTGGTTGCTTAATACCCATAGGCATGGTAGGGGAACAAAAAATGCATTTCAACAAATCAGTAATATTCAGCAATAATCAGTTGTGCCGCTACCACACATGAACCCTTTACTCTTAGGCCTATATCCACACATTGCACAATTTTTGGAAAGGCATCCTTGCTTTTCAAAAATATTTGATAAATACCAAGGAGCACATTTAAAACAATTCATTCATTTTTAGTATATAAGTACAGCCCCCCCCCCCCCCCCCCTCTATGGTACAACTGACCCTGGGGTCTTGAAATTTACAATTCTTGAAGATTTGGTCCCTTGCTCATAACTATATAGGTATTGGTATTTCATCTGCTTAAAGTCTAGGAGCAAAGAAGAAAATATTCAAAGATTTAATGTTTTTTCACAATACATGCATAATCAATACACTCCCCCAACACCAGAATCCCTGACCCTGGGGCCATAAAATTCACAATTTTGGTAGAGGCACTCTTGCTCATCATAACTATGTACTTAGTTAGTTTATTTAATACCCAGGAGCAGAGAAGAAGATTTTCAAAGAATTCATATATTTTCACTATATAATCAATAGAGCCCAGCCCTTACCCCAGAACCCCTGACCCTGGGGCCACAAAATTCACAATTTTAGTAGAGGCACTCTTGCTCATCATAACTATGTACTTAGTTAGTTTATTTGATACCCAGGAGCAGAGAAGAAGATTTTCAAAGAATTCATGTATTTTCACTATATAATCAATAGAGCCCCGCCCTTACCCCAGAACCCCTGACCCTGGGGCCATAAAATTCACAATTTTGGTAGAGGCACTCTTGCTCATCATAACTATGTACTTAGTTAGTTTATTTAATACCCAGGAGCAGAGAAGAAGATTCTTAAAGAAATAATGCATTTTCACTATATACTTTTTTAGCCCCGCCCTAGCACAAGTACCTCTGACCCCAGGGCCATGAATTTCACAATTTTGGTAAAGGACTCAATGCTCATTACAATCATGCAAACAGTTTGACTGCTTGATGTCCAGGAGTAAAGAAGAAGATTTTTAAAGATTGCATTAATTTTAGTGGTTTTGGCCCCATCCCTCAGGCCCCAGGGGGGCAGGAATCATGAAATTCACAATTTTTGTTCCCCTTCACCCATAGATGCTTTGTGCCAAATTTGGTTGAAATTGGTTCAGTGGTTGCAGAGAAGAAGCTGAAAATATTCAAAAGTTTACGACCGATTGACGACGAACGATGTACGACGAACGACGTACGACGACGGACAAAAACAGATAGCAATAGGTCACCTGAGTGACTCAGGTGACCTAAAAATCTAAAAAGTTCTTTTAAAAAGAAAAAAAAAACATTCCCTCTGAATTTTTCTGTGTCTAAATGAATGTTCTTGATTGTCCAACAATAGAGAAAAACACATAAAGAACTGTAATGAAGTCAGAGCAAGTAAACATTGATTTTGCTCATTATCCAATCACACGCTGGCTAATAAGATTTGGGAATCACTGCAATCTTCTTTTCTAGTTAGATTTTATCACCAAAAAGGAGGAACTTTATTTGATAAGAATTTAACAGGAAGAAATAACAGTCACAAAACAAAGGACTGGATATAAAAAATACACCTAGCCCCCGGTCACAATTAACAAAGAATGGGTAAAGAGCAACATGACTAGAAAACAAGACCCATGGGTCACAAAGCTCACCTGAGTCACCTTAGCCCACCAGTTTTTCATCTCAAGGTTTGATAAAAAAGAAAATTTCATCTTTACACAAATTAAAAGAAAATTCTTATCCCACATTGTGGTTTCATCCTCACCTCAAAGTATTTTGGTATAACATATACACGTATATAACTGAATAATGAATGAACACTTTTGGGGTTGCTTCAATATTATTTTGACTACATGGCTTCAATGTTCGCAGATGAGGTAAACAAGAATAAGATAACAATTGCTTTGGCTCTTTTCTCTGACAACAAAGGATCCATTATTTTCAATAAATGAAAAAAAATTAATTCATACAACTTTAGAATGTTTCCATATAAATATTTTCCACATAAATGTCTCCATAGGAATGTTGCCCTACTATTCCCTAAATGTTGACCCAACCTATCCCAGAGGGCCAAGATTTTAACAAACTTAATTCTGCAATATCGACAAATGTTTTCTTACAAATATCCTTCGCCCTGCTGTTATCAAAAATTTCACACCTTACCTTTATCTTGAAGTTTTTAAACAGACTTAAATCTGCATTAAGTGTGGATGCATACAGTTGAATTCTATGGGCCTTGATTTATACAAATTAACTCAAGTCTTTGTCAGGAAGCTTAATACACATAAGTTTTATTTTTTCTGGCTTATTGATTCTTGAGAAGAAATTTTTAAATGAACCCACTAAATTATCAATATTTTAAAACTATCTCCCCTTGAACTACTGTGAAATCACTAATTTTTCGGGGTTGGGGGGGTTAGTGGTGGTTAATTTTCGTGGTTTTCAAGGTATGAAGAGACCTAGAATTTATGTCCAACACAAAATGCAATTTTTCACATAAATACTACTGAAACAATTCTTCAACGACGAATTCAAATCCCCATGAACCAATATATTTTCCTCAAACCACGAAAACTTGACCCCTTGAAAATATGTGATTTTACAGTAAAGTATTACTCTTGATTTGAAAGAAACAATCTCCTTAACCCTGCTTTTGGTTGAAATGGGTCCAGTGGTTTTGGAGAAGAAGACAACATTGTGAAAAGTTACAGTAAAGATCCATACAAGGAAAACAGATGAACTTTGATCAGAAAATCTCACTTGCAGCTTTGACTCAGGTGAGCTAAAAATGAATTATCTAACTCAAGATTGCACATAAGATCAAGCTTCTTTGGCCTTCAACTTTACCAGCCAGATATATATATTGCATCAAGTGGAAGTCCAGCTACACTTACAAGCAGTTAATTAGTGGGTTTATGAGGTTAATGGGTTATTTAATACAATATCTTACTGACCCACTAAACCTTGTCATTGCAAGCTTGCATCTCCCAGGTTGTAGAAAACTGTAGTTAACACTTATTGTTGAATATTGCCACTTGTCAGAATTTGAGTTTTTTAAATGTACACCGGTAGTCAGAATATTTTTTATCAACAATGAAATCAAGAAAAAATCAAATACTAAGGAACAAATAAAGCAATCACTGTTCAATAGAAATATTTTTAAAACCAAAATTCTCTCTTGAACCTTTTTTTAGATTTAGTGGACAGATACTTTCAATTAATTTGTCAATGAATATCTTATTCAACCATCATGTTCAATTTAATACAATGACAAGTTCAAACACAACATGAGTATGTTCCACAGCATTGGCTGGAGCTGCTCTTGTGAACTCTCTGACAGTTGATTGGCCCTCACTTGACCTTCATTTTCTTGGCTGGAGGCTCATCAGGGGCTCCAATGACTCTATCCAATGAAAATCCTGGAAAAAATATGCACATGACTTGTTGATTAAACCATAGTCACATTCAACTTTTTCAATACATGTTCAATAACAGATTTCAGAAAAGGCCCATAAGCCATGATGCTCACTTGAAGATTTGGGCATCAGCATACGTTTTCCACCAAGATTTTTATGTAAAACTTAAAATTTTTAATTTGGCCCAATTTTTTCCCAGGGTCATTACTGGAACAAACTTGAATCTACACTACCTGAAGATGCTAAACATTAATACGACAAATTGGTTTTGCTGAGATTTTCCCCAATATATACAAACTAAAAACTTTGATCATTCATTTTTTACCCACCCTACCCCTAGGGGTCATACCTGAAAAAACAAATCTACACTACATCAGAATGCTTCCATACTAGTATAACTGATGGTTTTGCTGTTCTTGGGAAGAAAATATTGAATTTTTTCTTCAAAATACCTACGAAAAACTTTGATCATCCATAGTGGCCTCACCATACCCCTAGAAATCCGATTATAAGTTGAATAAACTTGGATGTATACTATGTAGTGAAGCTTTCAAATAAAGTTCAATTCCTCTGGCTGTGTGATTCTTGGAGGAGGATTTTGAAAGATTTTTTTACCCAGCATATATTCCTATATGAACTTTGAACACGTAATCCTTTCCTATCACTAGGGGTTTTAACTTTAACAAACTTGAAAATCTACACTATGTAATGCAGATATCACACAAGTTTCACATTTTGACATCAATCTTTTTTTCAGTTAATGGTCTTATAAACTCTTTTTTCAGAAGGACCCAACCAAATTTTCACTATTTCTAAATTATCTACATTTTAAATAGTGTGGTCCTTCATTTGAATAAACTTGAAGTTCCTTTCATCAAAGGCTGTTTGGTGGCAAGATTCATTGATTTCCCCATTATGGTTTCTGGAGAAGTTATATGTGTAAAAAGTTTACATAAAACACATAAAATACAGATTCCAGATACTCTTTGATCAGAAAAGATTATGAAGTCATTTTACTCAGGTTTGCTTAAAATTTTACACACATGAATTAATAGACTTTATAATTACTGTAAAACCAACTATTATTCGCGTCATCTTTTATTCGCAATTCGTCAGTTTGAAATCAATCCGCGGCGATTAATTTTCACGAATAAGGAAACATTTTCTACAAAAACACAACAAAACTAGAACTGTCCAAACGGGACAAAATACCCCCCGCTGGGTTTTTCAGAAGTAAGTTTTTCCATAATAAAGATATGTATCAAACACAAATTATGAAATTTTTATTCCAGTGACCTTGAACTTCCCCAAATAACCTTGGGTCAAGGTCATGACACACCCTTGGGTCATGGGCAATCTTTCAGTGAAATGAGAACCTACCAGGTTTATCCATAAGAAAGATATGGACCGGACTTGAATTATGAAATTTTTATTTCAGTGACCTTGAACTTCCCGAAATAACCTTGGTTCAAGGTCATGACACACCCTTGGGTCATGGGCAATCTTTCAGTGAAATGAAAACCTACCAAGTTTATATATAAGAAAGATATGGACCGGACATGAATTATGAAATTTTTCTTCCAGTGACCTTGAACTTCCCCAAATGACCTTGGGTCAAGGTCATGACACATCCTTGGGTCATGGGCAATCTTTGTGTGAAATGAGAACCTACCAAGTTTATCCATAAAAGATATGTATCAAACATGATTTACGAAAATTTTCTTCCAGTGACCTTGAACTTTCCCAAATGACCTTGGGTCAAGGTAATGACACACTCTTGGGTCATGGGCAATCTTTGTGTGAAATGAGAACCTACCAGGTTTATCCATAAGAAAGATATGGACCGGACTTGAATTATGAAATTTTTCTTCCAGTGACCTTGAACTTCCCCAAATGACCTTGGGTCAAGGTCATGACACACCCTTAGGTCATGAGCAATCTTAGTGTGGAGCAGTAGATTCTAATGTCCCTCTGTAAGAAAGATATGGACCGGACACGATTGCACAGACAGACGGACAGCTGGACAGACAGACAGACGGACAAGGTGATTCCTATATACCCCCCCAAACTTCGTTTGCGGGGGGTATAATAAATGATTTGCGGCGATAAATATTAGCGAATTAAAGTAGGACGCGAAACTCGCGAATATTTGTCGCACGCGAATAAAAGTTGGTTTACAGTATGAAGCTGTTGGTATATCTGACCTTTCTCCATCCTGAATACTTCACATTCCTTCCTAATCTCAGCTATTGCTCTCTCATCGTCCTCCTGTTACAATCCAACATATATTTATGTAACAAACCTAGCCCACTTCCATCAATATTTGAAAATTAGGATTTCTTCTAGAACTACTAATAAAAAATTTTTTTGGATAGAAGACAGATTATTTTTGTCATTTCCCCCTGTTTATCTATTTATTGAAATACATGATCTTTCAAGTTTTTACTAATAACACATTTTTGCCCCCTTTTACTACTTTTTCAAATGATTTACAATGTATCTTAATAAACTACATAAAACAACCTATTATCATGATTATGTAATATTTTGGTGGCTAGTGACTATATTATTAATCACTTTAAGGTCATGTGACTTTACTAAGTCATGTGACTTACCTCTGCCTTACTCCACAAGAAGCAATCATTACACTTGTTACATGGTTTCTTCGGTTCTCTCAAATGTTGACAGAAGTGTTTGTAGCTTATCTGATAAAAAATACAATTTAAAACAAATGATACACAAGTATGGAAAACATCAAACAATAAAAAGTCACAAAACTATGTAAACATAAAAATACTTGGCTAATACTTGCCTAAATGCATTGTATTCTAGAAAGCATTTTATTTACAGAAAGAGATATGATGTGTCCTTTTCTATGGCATTAAAGTAATGGTGTGAAATTTTGTCATTATAAGCCTCTAATGATATGTCACTTGAAATTAGTGTAGCGACTGTTTGGCTACATCAACAAAAGCTAGAATTAAGATAAGTTTTAATATATCTCCTCCAATTTATTTCCTAATTACTGCTGTATTTCATCAAATTTTAGAAATATGATACAAATGCTTATCTTTGATGTTATGCGAATGGAAGCAAAATATTATCTAATTCAATGTGTTTCCAGTTAATTTTTTTGTTTAAGTACATTTAGATGGAGATCTAAGAAAGATAACACTGTTTTTCATCTTTCAAGACCTGTAAAGCAAAAGGGTTATGAAAACCAGCCAACAGAACAAATTTTTTGATCCAAATTAAGTCAGATTTGCTGCTTAATTGCACAATAAATATTTTACGTTATTAAGTACTTATGAGGATTTTTTTTTTTAGCACTGATGAATCATTTTCTTCTTTCTTTGTTCAGAATTTTATTGCACATTGTTCAGTGTCCAATTCATCGTGTTCATGTATATCTCACTCCTAGTTATGTCTCCTGATGTGAAGTGTCAGGATTTTACCTATGGATAGGTTACAACCACAGGAAAGGGTGTTTGATCAGTCCAACACACAATGTGACAGAGAACTTCAGATTCTATCTATAGATAGTACAACCACTAGCTATGTTAAGCCTTAAAAGATTTGTGCTTCACTGAAAACAAGAATTCAACCATGACCTTGCAAACACAAAGAGCATACCAAAGCCCTTGGCAACCACAATGCTGATTTTGAATACATCAAAATAACAAACACTATTTTGCACTCAAACTGAGACCGGTCATTTTAATATACATTGAACAACATCATCTATTTCATATTAAGATGAACTTTTGAAACTCACTTTAGTTTTAGTGCAGAATTTTTTTTTATAGAAAACTGCTGTTAGTTGTACTAAATCTCCCCCTCCAAAAAAAAATTGAATTAAAATTTGCCAGACTTACATCCGGTTTACGACAGACATAACACATGGAAGCACCGCATTTACAGGTCATCTTGTTACACCCCTCTTCCTTCATAAACTTAGCTTTGCACCGGTGACAGGTTCGAATTTTGGCCATAGCCATCTTCTCCTCACTGTAAGAAAAAATGATTTAGGACATCATTTATGGAATTAGATATATAAATAAACAAGATTTGGTTGATAAATTTAGATTTATTTGAAAATATAAACATACATGCCACCTCTTTAAGGGGTCAGTTATTTAGAACTTGCTCCTTAACTGAGTTTCATGAATCTTAAATCTTCATATGCAATACAATAAATGGACATGGCCCTTTGATTGAATTTCCTTCACCTAAAGATTCTCTACATGAGTGGCTGAAATTGGTTCTAAGAAGCATCAATTGTTTTTCCTAGCAGCTACAATGTTGAACAAACATCAAAGCTAGCTCAACATACATGTGTCAGAGAATGGTGCTTAGTGCCATCAGACAGACATACTGTAAATCACTTTTTATTCGCGAGAACTTTATTTTCGCGTAATTACGCGAGACACTGTGCACGCGAAAATTAAATTCTTGCGAATAAAAGTACTCCATAAGAGTATATAGAGCAATAACCACATTTCGTGAAAATTTTGTCTCGCTAATCAAGAGTAAATGACTATCTCGCGAAAATAAGGTGTCGCAAAAATTAAGTGATTAGGGTTGGACACCGGTACACGGTACCAGTACCGTACCGAATAGTTACTTCAAAAATACCGGTAAAATACCGTTTCATTTAATACCGGTACTGATAACGGTATTTCTTAATCCTTAAAACACTGTTATACATTTAAAATTATTTTTTTAAAAAGATTCCAGACTCGCTAAAATGGAATTCTCCGTGCATTGAAGAGTAGGCTAATTAACGAAATCAGTACTAAGTAAGATACTTCCTTTTTACAGCCGATATTCGAGGGAAACCAATGCGTATTAAAAAATATTTACATTAATCTTGTTTCAGTTTTATTAATAGAAACTGATAGAAATTGTCAATTAAAAAGGCAAAACATTGCGAATTTGCGATGTCATCTCTCCCCATTTCTCATTTTTCGTTGTTTAGAGCTACCAAGCAAAATGGCGACCGGATGTAGCGATCAGCTGTCATTTAGCAGAGAATTAGACGGTGTTGTTTGTAATCTTATTTTTTATTTTATAGAGATTCAGATTAATTTGTTTTGTTGATCATTTAATAAAAGGTTGAATTATAGAAATAGAATATATTTAACACATTTTAGATTATAATATTAAAAGTTTGGTTATAAGCAGTGATAATTGAAAGCACATTTGTTACTAAAATAAACCCAGATTCTCATTCATAAAGGTATAGTACCGTACCGTTAAAAATACCGTATCGTTTCAAAAATACCGGTATGGTATCATACCGTTTCATCCTTAACGGTATCCAACCCTATAAGTGATCTACAATAGTGATTAAAAAAGAATACCTCCATAGTAATATGGCCCCCTATTAGATTGCTATCTCCAACCACTTACAATTTAATTCGTAGACTAACTTCATCCTTCTTTTCAATTTCTTCACATCGCTTCCCAAAATGTTCCTTCCAGTCTTCTTTACAATATCTACAGGTCTCCTGGAAAAACAAATCTACCTGATAAAGGACTGGGTAAATATTGGTACATCAAATACCATTCATACCAATCTTGAACACTGAAATAATACACTTTGATTGATACAGTAAAACATTAGTGAAGCCCCCTCCTTGACAGAATGTCATTTGCTTATCAACATATAAGCTTCATCTAACTCTTGTAATGTAATACTGTGTATTAAATCATTTTAACACTGATGCACAATAACACCTTTTAATCAGGTGCATAATTTGTCTGCTAGATGCTTAAGATTAGAGTATAGGGAAAATTTTTGCCTCCATTTTATTTTTACCCCTTTGCATTCTAAAAAAGGACGAATTAAAAGAAGACAGCATTATTTCTTAAACAGAACTATGACAGGATGAATTTAAAACAGGGAAAAATTGTTGGCAAGTGCAAAAAGGCTAAAATAACATAGGGCAAAAATTATCCTGTATACAGTATTTAGAAGAAATACTCATTTTGATGATCTTAACTTCTCTGGGGCCTAAACTTTGGACTAAGTAGAGATGAATTTCACAAGTGTATGCAAACAGTAAAGAAGAGTTTTAGAGGTTTAAAAACCTTCCATGTACATGACTAACCTATCCTCACCCTACAGCCTTATCCTTGACACTGGGGTCACGATTTTCAATTAGATTTCTAAATGATGGTTGTGTATTGCAACCATGAAAACAGCTTGCCTGTTTTAAAAAAAGATTTCCAAAGATATCATTAATTTTCAAAAAAGGACACAGACCTAGTTCTTCTGTGCCCTAGACATGACAAGATTCTGTTGAGGAATATGTAATTGACTCATATTACAGATTCTGAGATTTAACTAAATACGTAAGCTAAATTCCAACTGTAGGTCACCTACTTAAACATTCTTTCATTAAAGCAACCATTTCAATTCTATAGTACTGACAATAAGGCACATTCAAAGGAAGATTTTATTTATCTATAAACTGATTCTAACTTTAGAGACTAATATTCAGCCAGTTATATTTTAGATCTTTACTTTGATAGCAATTTCAGAACATTAGGTTTGGTGTAGGCTTGGCACATGAACTAGATGAATTTTTCTATTGGTGGATTGCTGCACTATTACCAGGGTTCGACACTAACGTTTTTAGGCTTTGGTCCGGCCGGACTAGTGCTTCTTTACTTTTACTAGTCCGCGGGCAATTTTATTAGTCCGTCAAACTTAAAATAAAAATAATTAAATAGAATAAATGTTGCAATGTACTTTTATAATTTTTTCAAATAAACAAAGCATTTACATGAAATGTTTATACCAAGAATTCGTTGAAACCGTGCAATCAGGAACTACGATCGTACTCCCGATCTCATTCGTTTTTCTCTATACATGATTACATCATCTAAACATCCGACATCTTTCTTTATGTGTCATACTAAATCATGATCGCTAAAATGTTTAATTTCATTCCAAGGAGTCCTTAAATTAAGCGCCGAATTGACTCAGAATTACCAAACTTCCCGCCAAAAAGCTACAAAGTTAAAAATAATTACGGGGTTTTCCAGTGAAAGTTGTCGAAAATTCGAACATCGGTAAATTCTTTTTTTCCCCCAGAAAACAACTTTTATTAGTCCGAATGAAAATGTATTAGTCTGAGACTAACGGACTAACGTTAATGTCGAACCCTGTATTACCGTAAAACTTGTAACAGACACTGTTTTTGATTTTGATGTCAAAAGTGGCCTTGATTCACAGATCTTTGCTCTTTGAAAGGGGATGTTCCACTTTGCGATGCACTTGTTTAAAAAGATCGCTAGAATATCAAATGCAGCATATATTCATCATTATTTAATAACAAGTAAAAATACCTTCATACAGGATGTGTTTTGGCAAGAAAATACTTTATCCCCAGGATCCAGTAAGGCTGCAAAATCACAGTGTGGACATCTACAAGTAAAATCAATGAAGAAAAAGAAATCAGTGTGAAAAAAGAACTACATTTGCTATAGCAAATTGTGCAAAAAAAACCTTTAAAACAGTTCCTTGACCAACACAACTTTAATGTCCAACATGACCTCGGGTCAAGGTCAGGACACACCCTTGGGACATATACAATATTTGTGCCAAGTATCATTTTCTTATGATTCTTCATAACAAAGCAATAGCCTGGACAAGATTGTATGGACAGACACACAAACCTTTGCAATGGATAAATGTAAGGTAGCTGAAAAGGGTTTATTTTGAAGAGGACCATTTGAAACCTATCAAGAGATGTGTTGTTTAAGTCTAAAGGGGACAAAAAGTAACTATTCTCTGAAAAAATTATAAAATAATTTTTTTTAAGAAAAGTATTTGTATGATGAAATGAAATATAAGCAGTGGAGCCTCATTTATCCGGACGCTTTGGTTCCTAGTCAATTTGTCCGGATATGTGAAAAGTCCAGATATCTGAATTACCAGTTAAACAAAACAAAATAACTTAAAATAATTCCTTTCTGATGAAAAGTCGTCTGGATACTGAAGCATCCGGATATCTGGCGTCCGGATATCTGAAGGTCCACTGTATATATGAAAATATGAAAATCACAAATGTTCCATACCCTAAGTCAATTGGTTAAGTTTGAGGCGGACTGAACTTAAGGGAAAGAAATGCAACGAACAAAGATTCTAAACAGAGAGGCTATTTTTGACCTAGACCCTTGACCTAGAAACTTCATTCAAGGTCACTGCACATCCATTGACCAGTGGCATTCTATATGGGAGTATGAGCCACATTTGACTAAGAGGAGAGATGACATGCTTCTGACAAGGATTTTTCATAATTCTGCTATGACCTGAATCTTAAACCTAGAAACATGGTTCAAGGTCACTGCACACCTTTACCCAAAGGCATTCTGTGGGTGAACTATGAGACAGATTGGGCCAAGGAGAGAGAAAATATTTTTCAGACAAGAATTTAAACAGAGAGGCTATTACTGACCTTGACCTAGAAACTTCATTCAAGATCAAGGATATGCTCTGGACAAGAGATCTCAAACGGACAGACTGATCACTATAGGGCGCCCGCAGAGCAGGGCCCTTATCAATTTTATAGTGACAATCCAATTTGACACAATATCAATCTCCATCTTTCAAACTTTACCTGACAAGATCATCCAGAGCAGCTAAGTTTATACTCTCCTCCTGAACTCTGTCATTGTATTTATCCAGGATATTGGCTGGTAGGGCCTTGTCTAACTGACCTGTACAAAAATTAAAGTGAAACATTCAACGAAGGAACACTTTTGGATGCCATGTTATTGAACATCCAAATATATGTATTTTATATAAAAAGTACATGTATTTCTGTTGCCAAACTTTAACAGTTCCTTTTCTTCAGCATTGCAAAGAAAAGCTTAATTCATTGCTTAAATAATTTTAGACTTGATAAAACAAGGCGGAAGGACAGACAGCTCAAGACATACAACCCTTTTTTTCAATCTAGACACATTTAAAAAAAAATTTTCAATCATTTTCTCAAAATCAAACAAACATGTACTTGATAAGCTTACTTTTTGGAAATGAAGCTTCACACCCCTCCGACATGCAGAGTAATGAAGTCTGAAAAAAAAATTTGGTCATTATAATATATTAGTAAGTACACAAGTTGTATCTATCACCAAACATTTGTTCATTTTAGGACAAGAGGCTAACTTCAGAGTCCTCCTTGTTTTGTCATTAGTTCATACTGTATACAGTTATTTTCGTCTTGTTCATTTTCACCATTTTACATCTGGAAACAGTTTTGAGATGTTTTGAATTTGTTCAGAGGTACCCATGAATCACTTGATCTCAACCAATAAAGCTGTATTTTTCACTTTATAAAACACAACAATGGGTATGTCTTATATCTTACAAAGAGTAAATTAATCCTCTAAAACTGGGGTAATGGTATATATCTGTCCCCGTAAAAGTAAAAGTTACAAAAAAAAAAAAAACAACAAAATAAGCTAAAGTGCCATTTATGAAGAACTGAAATCACGTTGCAAGTAATATTGTTGAGCTTAGTACAATGTATAGCAAAAGTTGAACTTAAATTGACTCATTCCATACATTGTTTATATGATAGGATTAATCAACTCCTCAAGTTTCTGTGGACAGCCAGTAACAAACCCAATATCTAATATTACTCTAATAGTACTTAGTACATAAATGTTAAGTCCTTTCTGTGAACTATTGATATTATTGTGTTAGTACATACATGTCCTTTTCAATAACTTGTTAGGAATACTTGATAATATTATTAATCTTTTTTTTTTTTTACTTTCAGAATGATGCAGCTATGAGTGTGTGACATCTTCCATTAATAGAAGATAAAACGTCCAGTCTTAATATGAAAGTATAAAAACACCAGTGTTCTATCGCTTCAGAGAACTTGTAAAGATATAGTATATATACCAATAGTAATGTGATTACCTTTCCATGCCCAAACACAGATTCATTGGCATAATTCTTCAGACAATCCTCACAGAACAGGTGCCCCTCGTAACACTGTACCATATTGTCAAAGGCCACCTCCATATAACAACAGCCACACTCGATCAGCTGACCGGTCTCCGCATACTCACACTCGTTCATCTGCTGGGCTACCTTCAGGTCTTCATCCTAATTGGTCAGAGAAAACAGCCATTATCTTTAATGATGTCGAAATTAGAAAACTTCTGTCTGTTCTTTAAAGCAGCTTTGAAATTCTCGAAGTGCGCTTTGAATCCTTTCTTCATATTCCCACTATAAAAAGCAAGTGTTGCAATCTCAACATTTTCTGAAACATTTGCTCAAAATTATGAACAATTTTGGTTAAGAAAACCTACACTTATATGTAAATTTTCTTCTCAGAGACATCTACCTTCTTTTACAACAAACTTATACCATGACAAAAACAAGAGACCCATGGGCCACATTGCTCACCTGAGAAGATTCAACCATTTTGTTCTTTACCAGATTTCCCCCTTGTAATACATATTGCTACCCCATCCTACCCCACTGATCATAATTTAGACATTTTGAAATCTACACTACCCCAGAATGCTTCCATGTGCACATAAGTTCCAGCTTTTCTGGCCCAGTGGTTCTTGAGAAGAAGATTTTCAAAGATTTTTCCTACATATTTCTATGTAAAACTTTGATTCCCCATTGTGGCCCCGCCCTACCCCTGGGGGTCATGATTTGAACAATTTAGAATCTACACTACCTCAGGATGCTTCCACATAAGTTTAAGCTTTTCTGGCCCAGTGATTCTTGAAAAGATTTTCAAAGATTTTCCTTATATACTCCTATGTAAAACTTTGATTCCCCATTGTGGCCCCGCCCTACCCCCGGGGGTCATGATTTGAACAATTTAGAATCTACACTACCCCAGGATGCTTCCACATAAGTTTCAGCTTTTCTGGCCCGGTGGTTCTTGAGAAGAAGATTTTTTAATGACCCCACCCTATTTTTGTCTTTTCTTGATTTTCTCCCCTTGTGAGGGGACTTGGCCCTTCATTTTAAGATTTTAAATTTCCCTTCACCCAAGGATGCTTTGTGCCAAGTTTGGTCAAAATTGGCCCAGTGGTTCTTGAGAAGAAGTCGAAAATGTGAAAAGTTTACAGACGGACAGACAACGGACAAAATGTGATCAGAAAAGCTCCCTTGAGCCTTCAACTCAGGTGAGCTAAAAATTACACTTGAAAACCTATGAACTTGACCTAATGACTTTCTTTAATTGTAAGTTTTGCTTGTGCTAAGTATGAACTTCTTCTGTTCTGGGTCTCACAATAATATCTGATTGTCAGATGCATATATGCCATCAAATTAAAAAAATAAACCAATCTAAATTTAAAATATAAAGAATTGTTTTTAAGTTATGTATAATAAAATTTATGTATTTTTCAAGCATTTGCACTTTATGCAACTTGAAATGAGTGTTCACTTTTGGGATGTATCCAAAGAATGGTCTCATTTAAAAAGAAAAAAAAAATAAGTATGATGCAAATCTAAATATTATGCACAAAACTTTCATTTTTTCATTACTTTGAAAATAGTTTTAATCTTTTTTGAAACGAATTTAGAAAGATATTTTAATGCAAATTTTAACAGAAACAAAAGTCTTGTAAGATTTTACAATCAGCTTTTTTAAGTTCAAGTCCAAACTACAGGCCTGCTAACCTTGGCCTCTTCTCTCAGTGACCTCACTAACCTTGGCCGTATTTGGTATAAAGTAAAATATATCTTGCAAACTCCAGTGACCTCACTAAAATGTTTATTATCACGTTTTTTTCTACTTTCGGTTTTAATCTTCCCTCTGATTGTTTCTAATGACCCTCACTAACCTTGAAACCTCTTCCCTCAGTGACCTCACTAACCTCAACTGTTTAGGACGTTTTTTTTTAAAAATAAATATCAATATTTACTGGCTCTTCCCTAAGGACAGTGACCTCATTAACCATACAAAAATATATCTGCCTCCTCCATCAATAGCCCTTAGCCTCTTCCCTCAGTGACCTCACTAACCTTGGCCTCTTCCCTCAGTGACCTCACTAACCTTGGCCTCTTCCCTCAGTGACCTCACTAACCTTGGCCTCTTCCCTCAGTGACCTCACTAACCTTGACCTCTTCCCTCAGTGACCTCACTAACCTTAGCCTCTTCCCTCAGTGACCTCACTAACCTTAGCCTCTTCTCTCAACCTCTCTTTGACAAATTCGTACTCCTCCAATAACTCAGGTGGCAGACTGCTCAGGGAACACTTCAGAGCCCGTGGACATTTTAGACACGTCACCTTCATCAACCTCTCCTCAGAACCTTCAATTACACAAATAAAATCATTGACCGAATAATGCTAAATAGGGCCATAGGTTAATGGTTTGGTTTTTCTAGTCATTAAATCACAGGTTTCTGGATTTCTGACAAGTTTGAACTGTTATAATGGTTTGTTGCAAACTTGGCCTATTGATCTTTGCACCTCTTTCTTCTTCACAATCAATGTTACTACACTTGTATATCATACAGAAATGTATTGTAATCTAAGGATTCTTACCAACAGGAATATTGCCCACAATCACAGCCTGGGACAAGGTTTTCTTTCCCTCACCTAGGACATGTTAAAAATTTTGTGATAAAAGTATATGCTCTTATGAAAGAGCAAATACTGTAGAAGTACTTTTTTCCGCATTGTATTAATTTACGCTATGTACGCGGTCACAAATTTTCCGCGGAAATTTGTCCAAGCGTACATAATATAAATGTAAGGCATATCGTGACAATCTAGAAAATCCGCGTAATTTTCTACCCGCGGATTAAACAGAAATTGAGATTCCGCGGAATTATGACCCCGCGGAAAAAATTACTTCTACAGTATTCAGATACTAGATACTAATGTCTTTATCATTAATTTTAATATTTTTTAATACTGTATCCATGCCTATACAATTAATTGATCTTTTTATAACAAGGATTGGCTCTGTAATAAAACTGTGAACCTGGAAATCAAAATCAAGCCTTTTAAACAACAGCAGTATGTAAACCACCAAAAACTGAAATGTTTCATATACATGTAATATATTTCCTTTTTTGTTATTCACATTCAAATTTCCATGACACAAGAACTGTTTTGCATTTTAGTATCCAATTTTTAAAGATCTGTTTTAAAATATCAAGGATAACCTTTTTCACTAGAGTTCATCTTTTTGCATACTAAAATTTGTAGAAATCACAAAAGCATTTTGTTTGTACAAATTTTATGGATCTTTTGTCTCAATCAAAGTTATGCTTATAGATATACTATTTTAACTGATTTTATGTGCCATCCCTATGATTTCTATGAATCTAATTCTACTTACTCTGCATGTCCTCCAAGCCTTTTTTGACAATCAGAGATAGAGCCTTGTGCATAGGAGCATAATGCCAATTATAATGCGAGGCCAACGTTCGAATATCTCGGACAGATATCTACAAAACAAATACAATAATTACCATGTTACCAAGCAGGGCTCGAGCTGTGATTCGCCATTGTCGCCAATTGCGAATTTTTTTCAAAAGTGGCGAAAAGAAATTCATAAGTGGCGAAAATGATTTTTTTAAAATGTACCATGTACAAAATTTGTGTAGACCTTATTAGCTCCTTTGTTTATTCAATGTATACAGATAAGTCCCTTTGTTTATTTAATGCAGCAGAGGTGTGAAAAATGAAACCTACATGTAGGAAATCACGTCTCGCTTGAACGAACACAACTGACTAGGTAATTAGCCTGGAGCAATAAAGGGTTACAAAATTGCTTGAAATAAAATAATTTGGATTAAATAAGGGGGGATAAAGTGTAATAAGGAGATGAAGTTTGTAAATAAAAGATTTTTATCAACAAAATATGGATCTATTTAGATCGGTTTTTTTTAAAAACCGAAAGTAGGTTAACATGACGAAAATTGTAGAGAATGGCTTCAAGTTTTACCAAATGAAAATTGAAAAATGTGTACATTATACCATAAACTGACATAGTAGTGAAAAAGAAATTGGTTTGAAAACAGAATTATCTTAGTAAATTACACTGAATTATTTACAATTACACTGGTTTGCATATTAAACCCTGGAGTCTCCAAGTTGTTAAGATAAAGTCAAGATTTAAACCTAATTTTCATTACTTTTTAATTACTTCCTTTCACAGTTAATTAATGAAATGATAAAAATTTCCATTTTTAAAAATATGTCATATATTTTTAATAGGTCTGTAGCCCCCCCCCTTCCCAGGCAAAAAAAAAATATTATAATCAAGAGGAGATTTTCTGTCAAGAGTTGGCTATATCAATTCAATATCAAATTAATTGTATAATTCCAACAGTAGTTTTTTTTTTAAATGGATACTATCATAAGCTTTAAACATTACAAATTTAAAACAATGTCTGTGATAAATTTAATAGAAAAAATTGAATAACATAAAGTGCATTGCATCATGTTGCATTGTTGAGAAATCAGGTGTAAGTATGCCTTTCCTTTTGTCGCAAAAAGTGGCGAAAAATATTTTCGGTCCAGTGGGAGCCCTGTTACCAAGTGTAACTGTGCCTTAGATTTAATATCCAGAGCAGAACATTTTGGAAGTAAAGAATTGAAAATCTGAACCAACTAGGCTTTATACTACTTGTTTTACAAAGATTGACTTTTTTCATAAAAGTTATATTGTACAGTTGAACTCAGATATCTCATACCACCGATATTAGTTATGTGTCTTTCCAAGATGTTTTAAATAAATAGTGGGCATTATCTTGATGACATACCATTTTAAATTCTGACTGTAACAGCAGCTCACAGTTAATTCTGTATTCATAGGATTTCATCATTTCTGAATAGTCTTCATAAAAATTCCTGCTGCTTCTCTGAAAAAAAAGAAGGAAAATTTTAAAACAGAAGCAAAACTCATTCTGATTAATTTGTTTGTATGGTATAAAAAGGGTTAAATTTGTTTTCGTTAATAATCTAAGGGATACGTGTACTAAAAATTTGTCTTTTTCTCTTATTCCTTGCAGTGCATGCCTTGAAATAATGCAAGATTTCTATCAGATCTGCATCTTTGTTGGTAATGTCTTTGACATAAATAAAGAGGTTGAAAAACATTGACTTCAAAGCATACATATAAATCTATTATCTAACCACACAAGCTCATCAGCCATCACCGAGTCTAAAATTTTACCTTTGGTGGCGAGGGATCGGAAGACACAGTACTGGATGGGAGCTTCTGTACTCGGGGGTAGTTAGAGTTCTCCAGAAGTAGATTACAGACATTGTTCAGGGCCTCTGGTCCTATATGCACCAGTAACAAGTTCTTCACATACTGGGGGTCCACATCAGGGAACATCAGCAGCTGCGAAATCCAACATCATGATCATGTCTTGTTAAGACTGAACATGATTTCCTTGCATCAACCAGCAGTAGATATGCTGGGTATACATACAATCACACTCTTTCCCCCCTTTTTTCCCTTTTCTTTATATACTTAAAATTACAAGAACTGATGGAGACTACTCTCACAATATAACATTACATCTAACTAGACTAAAATTATTTCTCAATGGACGATACATTATTCCACCTACCACTTCATTGACTTTGTCATTCAGCTTTTCCTCAGGTGATATATCCATGGTGGGAAGGGATGGTACATTGTTTGGTAGTGGTGGTCTGGTAACCACTGGGGCAGGTGGTTGTCTAGTTACTGCTGGTACAGGTGCTTGCTGGGTAGTCACAGAAGCAGGTGGTGTCCTATTTAATGCTTGAACAGGTGCTTGCTGGGTAGCCACAGGAGCAGGTGGTGTCCTATTTAATGCTTGAACAGGTGCTTGCTGGGTAGCCACAGGAGCAGGTGGTGTTCTATTTAATGCTTCAACATGTGCTTGCTGGGTAGCCACAGGAGCAGGTGGTGTCCTATTTAATGCTTGAACAGGTGCTTGCTGGGTAGCCACAGGAGCTGGTGTTGTCCTATTTACTGCTGGTACAGGTGCTCGTTGGGTAGCCACAGGAGCTGGTGGTGTCCTATTAACTGCTGGTACAGGTCCTCGTTGGGTAACCACAGGAGCTGGTGGTGTCCTATTTACTGCTGGTACAGGTGCTCGTTGGGTAACCACAGGAGCAGGTGGTGTTCTGTTTACTGCTTGAACAGGTGCTTGTTTGGTAGCTACAGGAGCAGGTGTTGGTCTGGTAACCATAGAAACAGGTTTTGGTTGGGTCACCACAGGAACATGTGGTTGTCTACTTCCTGGTGGAATAGGTGTTGGTCTGGTAACAGTCGTAGCAGTAGGTGATCTGTTCTTGAAAACAGCTGCTATCAGGTCTCGCATGCCCTTCATATCCACCTGATTTTTAGGTATAAAATGGGTATTGACCCTGTTTTGGGTTACTGCTTGAGCAGGTGCAACAACTATTGGTGGTGAATCGGGTACAACAATAGGTTTGTTTTTATTAACTTTCACTTCAAACACATCAGGAGAACCTTGTTCAGTGGTGATGTCTACAACTTCAGGATAGGCCTCCACATTGATTACTGGTGTGTCTGTCTGTGACCCCTCAGAAGACTGAGAGCTATGTGTGATATCTACTACATCTACCTCTGCAGCTCTACCACCCATAATGATGATGTCATTACCCTCTGACCCTTCTTTTGACTTCTTCTTTGACCTATCAGGTACTTTAGATTTTCCCTTTGACCTTTCAACTGTTTTAACCTTTGACCTGTCCCCTCCTGCCTCGCTGTCAGTAACAGCCTGTGTTACTGTATCATCTTTAAGCCTCCTGGACGTCAGGAAGTCCATCCTAGGTAGATCTTCATCTTCCTCCTCCTCTTTATCTGCTGTATAACTGTCATATCTGTCAATTATATGTTCTGTATGAAAATCTTTGATTTACAAACAATTAGATTAACAGATTTTTTCAACTTTGAATCTTATGAAATGAAAAATTCTTCTAGAAGTAAACAAGACAACAAAGTATGACCTCTAAAATTTTATCTACTGGTTTATGTATGCTGCTATATCTCTCATCAAATGAATGATCTGATGATTTGCACCTTAAGATTAACATCCATACAAGATTGGTCCAGGTTATAATAATAGATACTTGAGAAAGGATGTGCTTCTATTTAAACTTAAAGAGTTTAGTAATCCAGAAAATGTTCAACAGATGCAGTATCAGAAGCAGGTCTGGTTATGTTCACTGATCATCATGAATCATTCATTTCTAATTTGGTCAGGGTAGGTGCATAGGGCTTTCAAGTACTTAGGAATGGGCCTGGTTCTAAAGCTTTAACTGGTCACTCAGTCAAGTCAAGAGGTCCCAGGGTCACAATACTCACCTCTAATCACTTAGGTACTACTGTTCTTAAGAAAATTGTTTTTTGAAGAAGTTATCTTACTATGAAATTTTTTTAATTATTTACAGTTGAACGTTAGCTCAATTTAGCTTATATCTCAGGTGAACTATGTGAACATAAACATTTTTTTTACCTATCTAAACTGAGGTCACTAATCATCCCTGAAAGCAAAGCAGTTTTTCAACTCAATTAAACTTAAAAACAAAGATAATATCTACAGAGTTATCTAAAGATGATGACCATGACTCTCACCTGCTATTTTGCTTACGGGCTTTAGAGCTGGTTCCTTCATTGGACATCTTTGCATCTTTTACAGCAGCCCGTTGTTTGTTCTTAAGTTCTCTAGGCACTGTGCTCTGTGCATGAATTCCCCCGAGTGACTTCCTCCTCTCGTTTTCAATCTTTCCCATAACTTCTCCAGACTTGCTTAAAATCTTTCGTCTGTATGACTGTTCATCGTCCAATGAGCCAGCATCTGTTTGGACATCAACATACTTCCAGTTGTCTAGACCGGCTGGTGGGAGGGGTCTGGTCAAACTTGTGGCTGCAGATTTCTGAACATCCTCTTTACTAATTATTAACTTTGTGGGGGCCACTGACGAGACTTTATAATTAGCAATAACATATCCTCCTCCTGGAGAGGGAATTTTTATAGTTCTAGTAGCAAGTTCAGACTTTGAACTTTCGGAAACAATGTCCTTTGTCCTCATTTGATTATTTGATGATAAATTTGCAGTAGATTTTGGTGAAAAATGTGCTGGCTTTATTATGTTATTGTTTGTAAAAACTATTGCTTTGTTCTTCAAAGCAAGTTTAAAATCAATTCCTGCTGAAAAAAGAAGTTTGATATGAATACTCTTGGTCATATTTTAACATTTCTTATCATTCAGAAATGCATTGATTCTTTTGTGCTGCTCTTAAATCTAATATGTTCTTTTATCTAGCCATCATTTAACTTTTTCTATCTCCCTATATATTTTTATTAGAAGATTACAAAAGTAATTTTAATGCTTTAAAATTTTTCCTTTCTCATTCAGAAAGGTTAGCAAAAACATTGTATGTTAAACACTAAAATATGTACTTATTTTAACCATATATTATCATGTAATTACATAGTTGGACATATTATGTTTACAGTAACAGGTTTGCACTTACCATCATTAAATCCATGTACAAGGCTCTTACTAGGAGAAAATGTTGCTGGTTTGATAATGCTGGCTTTTTTAATGTCAACAGATGAGGAAGTGCTGGCCTTATTGGGGGAAAACACAGCAGGTTTGATGACTGTGCCTTTTTTCAGTCCACTAGCCATTGAACCATCAGTGGATTTGGTAGGAGAGAATGTGGCTGGCTTTATCAAAGTCCCTGCCTTGTTTAGAGTTTTATTCAAAGAAAAAACTGGCTGCGAGGGTTCTGAATTAAATCTGGTTCTCTGTCCTTCAATACCAGCTTTGAGTCTTTCAGCAGAGTGAGAATACGGTTTGTTTACCAGAAAACCCGGGGATCTGTTTAATTTTCTTTTGTACAGTTTGAGTGGTGAAGATAGGGATGGAGTTTTCAAAGTTTGTGATGAGGGAGTAGGACTTAAATGACCTCCAGCTGCTGAAGAGCTCTTTGTATCCAGACAGGGGTCTGGCAGGGAGTCATTGGAACTCTCCTCAGAATCTAATACCTCTTTTCTGAATGTCTGATATGATGGCTTTTTCTGCTCAATACTTCTACTAAAACCACTGGATGAAGGCACTGATCCTTTGGGATTTCCAGCAAGTTCTTTTGTACCTTGTGCAGACTGATTACTAGTTTTATATGGTTTCCTTGTTGCATCAGATAATTTATTTAAGGAAATAATTTCTTCTTTTTCTACCTTCTCTGCAGCTTTAACAAGTGTTTCATCTGAAATCATACAACTTGTCACTGAAATCATGAACTGTTTAAACAACAGAAGACACTTCAATGAAAATCTACAATTAAATTTGTTGATACACACAGATGTACTGTAAACCAACTTTTATTTGTGTGCAAGAAATTTCAGCAAGTTCTGCAACCCTCTCTTACTCGCATTAATTCATGCTGAAAACCACTTACCAGTATTTCACTGTGTATAATTATGTGAAATGATTTTTCAGTCATGAAAACAAGTTGTCACGCATAGATTTCAAACTGACAAATCATGAATAAATGTTGATTCAAATAAAAATGGAATTTAAGTAACAACCATTTATGTGTAATAGCTTTCTCCATTTATATCTCAATTAATGAAACTGTACATTCTTTTAAATTTATAAAACTACAAAGTCAATTTAAAATGCTTGCCTTCAGATGATGGGTTTTGCGTGTTCTTGGGTTCTGCAGAGGCCAGAGAAAATGTGCGGAGGGAAAGGAGATCATCTATACAGCTGAGGAAGATGGACTGCACAGATCCAGGGTCTGTGTTGTTACTGGGATGTCTGATGCTAATCAAAATCACCTCGTCTGTCAAATTTGGGAAGATTGGTCGCAACTGCTCTAGTAAAGTATCCTCCATTATCAATTCTTGAAGTAGTTTTCTGAAATATTTATGTAAAAATACACAGTTTTGGTCTTTGCTTGGAATTGACAAAGGTAAGAACGGTCTGAACCAGTCAATGCCCCCTTCTATTTAACAAGAGGCCAATGGCCTTAATGGTCATCTGAGTATTACACTGTTAAGGATCAACTGTAAAGGATCAATTAAATGACATTTTAATGATTGGATAAAAAACAATATAACAAACAGAGATGAATATTTTTCTCAAACAAAGAAGTCTAAAATGTGAAAAGTTTACAGACAGACGGACCCTGGACAAAATGTGGTCAGAAAAGCTACTTGAGCCTTCGGCACAGGTGAGCTAAAACTGCAAGAAAGTTACCAAACATGACAATGTTTAGGCAAAAGATCATTTTTATTCATGGTGTGTTTATTTCTTGAAAAAAATATCAAGCAGTAAAATTTCCCAATAAGTAACAAAATGTTAAATTCCCAATTCCAAGGGCCTAGGCCCCCATTTCCAAAATGAAACTTCCTGCAATATAAACAAGTTTCATTTTACATTTGCTGCATGTGAAAACATTATGATAGTTTATTTGGCCATTATTAGAAGTTTTAAATATTGTATCTTCATTCTCTTTCTGTCAATCGACGATATCCTCTCAAAATGTCGACACGCTCGAAATCACTCACTCGATATGAACAATCAGTAAAAGTGACAAAACCCGCCAAGCATGCCCAGTGACATTCCTCATGGGATAGCCCCATAAAACGGTACATGTATTTACCGTAATTTGCCGCATCTCAAAAACAAAATATTGTACACAAATTTTACCTATCTGCTATAGCTCAGTGTCAATAAGTCTTGAGATATTTTGGGTATCATATTTCATCTTTCATTTCTACCGCGTTTCCGAAAAATGGTGAAACAGATTTTAGATAACTCGTTCATTAATGAACATTATAGAATCTGATGAACGAATACAAACCGTCTAAAGATATTCCAAAAAAAGGTTTAAATAATAATAATAATAAAATCATAAACAGAATTCTACGACTTGCAGTCAAGTTTTAATGAAATAAAGTCCAAAAAATCATTCTCTACAGAATTTTATTTATGATATTTTCAGGCACATAGCATCGATTTTGAAAGTGGGGGGGCCAGCAACAGAATTTTTTTTTACTTACCTGAAAAAGTTGACAAGCAAAAAAAAAACAAACAAAACAAAACAAGAAGAATTGTAAAAATACACAGTTTTTCGTGGGGGGGGGGGGGGGTTAGAAGAGGCAAACTTTTTTTCACTACCAATTCCTTTCAATATCCATTTTTTAAGCTTAAATACTATATTTCCTTTATATTCCTTTAGTTCACTATAAAGTGGGGGGGGGGGGGCAAACAGCCTTTCAATGAACATTTTCAATAGTAAAAGTATTGTTGGCAAAAAAAAGTGCCCCCCCCCCCCCGTTGCTACGTCCCTGATTTTAAATCAACATGCTCAAAGTCAAAGTTGTACATATCTAAAGTACAAATATATACCCTTGTTTGGTTGTTTGAGTTTTGTTTGTTTGTTTTCAAAGTTCCTTATTATATCACACATCTAGCGGAAATTTTTCAAGGTATTTTCAAAAACGCGAATAAAAGCAAGAACTCACATTTTCTTGACTGATTAACTTTTTTATTTCCTAATGTAATATAATTTTAAAAATATTTTGTTTTTAAACTAGTTAGTTGGTTTCTTTATTTCGGCCGCTGCATTTCATTTCCGGAAATATGCATAGCATTTCCGACATTTTTTAATTTCATTTCCGACATTTTTTGTTTTCATTTCAGACACAATTATTTTTTCATTTCTGGAATTTACCTGTGCGGCAATTGAATGTTTTCTTAGTAAAAGAAAATGGAATTTCAAAAGTACAGTGAAAACTGTCTAATCCGACACCTGAATAATCCGATACCCTGTGAATTCCGACATCAAATTTCTTTCCCATTTTTGCATTTTCTTTGTTTCTTACACTGTGCAATCCGACACCCTGTCTATTCCGACACAAAATCTGTCTCCCAGTGCATGTCGGATTAGACAGGTTTCACTGTATTTATACCAAAATATTAATATTTAAAAAAAAAAAAAAAAAAAAAGCTTTACATATATGCATACATGTAGCACTAAGTCTAGGTAAAAGAGTTCAGTGAGCATAAAACTTTTTCACCACATTAATTAAATGTCATTGACAGCACCATACTTATGTCCAAGTCACTGATAGATTTACAAAATTGGATTTCAATGATTTATTTATGATTTATTCCTTAAAATTTGTCATAAGTAAAATTATCAGATCTGTTACTATAGGTTCTACATATGTATTTTGAAAATGTCGGAAATGAAAACAAAAAAATGTCGGAAATGAAAGCTAAAAAATGTCGGAAATGAAAAGTTGATAATTACCAAAAATTCCGGAAATGAAATGCAGCCATTTCGGCTTACCTTTTGAATGAAGGAATCTATAGTTTCTCTTCATTTGTACCAAAGACGTGCTGTAAAATCATCTATTTTCGTTGGATTTAATTTTACAGTGCGAGGACAAAATATGGGTATGCATGGTATGTGGAGATTGATTTCGTGGATGAAGAATGTTGCGTCGAATTAAATATCATGCCAAACATTGATTTCTTGATTTCTGCATACCTCGAATTGAAGAAAACTTTAACCCCTCGGAAGTTGGTGATTTTACAGTAAACACATGACAGACACTTGAATGGATGGGGTACCCCCCCCGGGCTTCTGAGAATGTTTATTTGACACAAAACCTATCAAAGATACATAAATCCTAAGTTTATTGTACCCATATTTCAATGTCTGATACTATTTTTTGCTTTTGTAAGTTTTATAGAAATTTGGTCCTTTACAGAATTAAAATAATATTCTTATACGCACAGGTAAAGGTAAAGTTGGGAAAAAAGTGGGGGGGGGGGGGGCCCCCCCCCCCCCCCCCCCCCCCCCCCCCCCCCCTCCGGTTGCTACGTGCCTGGTGTGTACAAATTTGAAGACAATACAAAAATTTAAAAACACATACAATTTACTGACAATGGAGATTTCTATTCATGACGTTGTTATAAATCTAGCACAGAGTCAGAGTGGGCTGTGCAGTTTGTTTATACATGTATTTAGATGACGCTCGTAAATTTCTGTGCATTGTTCAGAATTTTAAAAATTAAATAAATTATTATCTATACTTAAAGATTACTGCAAGCACTTGGAAGTGCGCTGCGCCTTAAAAAAGAAATGAAGTGTGTGTCCATGAACATGTTAAGTCAAAATCCAAATGTTTAACGTTATAATGAAATTAGCTTAACATCAGACTGGTCCGTGCGCACAATCTGCGTTCTTAAAAGACCCCAATTTTTACAAAAATATTAAGTTTCATCAATAAAAAATAAATCATTCTGACTTGTTTTTCATAAGAAATATTTTGATATACAATAGATGCATATAAAACCACTTATTTTAACAAAAATGTCATTGTCCACAAACTTTTTGGACAACCCTCGCATTTGTCTTACATAAGCTTCAAAAAGTGGCCAGGAGGATAAATTTAATAATATCATAAAATGCATGTCTTTATACATATCCTTAGTTATTAAGCACCTCCTGTCAACTGACTTTTACTCAATGCAAAAACTTCCAGTTTGAATCTGTCTTTTATTTAAAACTAATTTTACATAAAAAAAAGTTTTAATTTGAAATTCCTTTAATTATGGCACAATTGTCACAACAATGTTCCAAAGACCTCAAGATGTTGAAAATAAAAATCTGTCAACAGATAAGACCTTGATTAATAATAAAGTCCTGTAAGCTGAAATACAGTACAACAAAACCAAGCTATGTATTGCTGAGTTGTGATTTAGCTTTCTCTACAATGTCTGATATCTTCTTTATCTTGGGCTCCACAAACACCTTTAACCATTCTTCCACTGCGTTGTTATAAAACACCTCTCTCAGGGCTCCCTCTATCTGGGGGTGGATTTTTGTCAGGCTTTCTAAGATTCTGAAATATTATACTTATATTAAAATATCAGTGCAGTAGAAAGATGTGTTTAGTTGTTCATGCATTGATTTAGTAGTAAAAGAAAAATAAAATGGCAGTATGTAACCTACAGAGAGGACTGGGCTAGAATGGGTTCTATGTGGACTGGATTGGAGAACTTCCTCTCTATCATGTAATCATTCATCCATGTCATCACTCTAAATAAAATAATAAAGGAAACGCTCATATGCTAAATAAAATAAACGGAAAATGGTAAAGATAAAAAAATATAAATAGATGAGCAAATGCTGTAAATATGATTAAATCAATGAGAATCGTAGATTTTAAGCTCACTTGAGCCAAAGGCTCAGGGGCTAGCTAGTTATTGCTGTTTATCAACATTTTATCTCCTGACAAAATTACAGGCCCATGGGCCACATTGCTCACCCGAGTAATTTTGGCCATGCTGTTCTTTACCAGATTTCCACCTTGTGACCCCGCCCTACCCCCAGGGGTTATGATTTAATCAATTTATAATCTACACTACCCCAGGATGCTTCCACGTAAGTTTCAGCTTTTCTGGCCCAGTGGCTCTTGAGAAGATTTTTAAATATTTTTCCTACATATTAGTATTTCAATGTAAAACTTGGATTCCCTGTTGTAGCCCGCCTAACATCTGGGGGTCATGATTTTAATAATTTAAAATCTACACTACCCAAGGATGCTTCCACACGAGTTTCAGCTTTTCTGGCCCAGTGGTTCTTGAGAAGAAGTTTTTTGAATGACCCCACCCTATTTTTGTCTTTACTTGATTGTCTCCCTTTGGATGGGGATTTAATTGTTGCTTACCTTTCATCGTGTACTAATTCTTCATAAGTTGCATCAAGCTGTAGAAATGCTAGCATGGCACAGTAAATTTCACTCCCTGGAAATTGACAAGGTGGTATAGGGCCCCTAAATATATGTCATAAATACAGCTTTATCTATATGTTTATTTCATACAAAATATATATAAGTAAGACTATAAAAATCAATAAATTAATTGGGACTTAAAAAGTTTCAATATTTAATAATTGTTAGAGTAATTAGAAGAATTTTGTTTCAAGTTCAGAATTTAATAAGCTAATTCTTTTAATTATATTAATATCTAGATTTCGGGAATGTCCATTTTATGTTGCCTACCTCTGATATGGGTTGAGCGGTAGAAGAGACACAAAGTTTAAGTCTCGTGACACAGTTGCATGGATCTCAGCAGAAAATATACCTACCAAAAGAAATTGAGAGAACTAGGCTTTTTTTTCAAGATATTATTTCAGAATTCATTGTTGTATAAATATAGTTGTAAAACACCTGGTACGGATATGTCATTCACAGCTACAAGAGTGAAAATGTTTGAAATTTTGTACGAATTAAATCAATACGTATAAACTAATTCAAATATTCTTTATATCTTAAAACTCATTATTTGAGCATTATTATAATATATCAATATCATAAGTAAACAACCCCAGTCCCAAAATAATTTAGTTACAAGAAAAATCAATTGGCATTTACTTTTTTAACTCTAAATCTAAAATGTGGAAAATAATGGGAAGAACAAGAGTCAAAAATGTGCGATGTTTATGACGTCAATTCATTGTTTTACAAATACCGCATTTGCACCCAAAGTCTCATGACCGATCACATATGGCCTTCTAGGTGAGCATACTCAGGAGATTAAACATCATCAGAAGTAGAGCCTTTCTAAGGATTTTAATGAGTATGCTCGGAGGAGTCAACAGCCTCACAATTTTTAAGCCTTTTCAAATGATTCCCTTTTTTCTGACTGAAGAGAAATTGTATCTTCACAAGTATACTCACCCTGTTGGAGGGTTAACAGACACACCCCTAGTGATGGCAGAGCTTGTGGGAGGAGCTCACAGAGTACAGCATAATGATCATACCTAAAACACAACCACTCAGATCAAAACCTACAGCATAATGATCATACCTAAAACATAACCACTCAAATCAATATTTACAGCATAATGATCATACCTAAAACATAACCACTCACATCAAAACCTACAGCATAATGATCATACCTAAAACACAACCACTCAAATCAATATTTACAGCATAATGACCATACCTAAAACATAACCACTCACATCAAACCTACAGTATAATGATCATACCTAAAACATAACCACTCACATTAAAACCTACAGCATAATTATCATACCTAAAACATACCCACATGTACAATGTATAGTACTGCATAATGGTCATACCTAAAACACACCCACTCATCAAAATACACATGTACAGCATAATGATCATACCTCAAACACACCCACTCATCAAAATATACATGTACAGCATAATGATCATACCTAAAACATATCTCCATTCAAATTTACTTATACCAGTATATATATAAATCATAGATAAAAGCCAACCTTTGCCATCCAGTAAGTGCACAACCTTGAACTTTTTTGAACTTTGACCTCTCCTTTGCCATGACATTGAGCCACATGGTATGATTATCTACATGGTAAGCAATGTTCGTAGCATACACATTTGCCCCTGTAGCACCTTTGAATGCACTTGCTATCCAAATATTGGGGAAAACTTTAGAGTATTTGTCCCATATATCTACAATTTGAAATAAATCATTGCTTCATCAAGTTCTTATTAACTCTTAGATTTTATGAATTACACAAAATACTTTAAATAATATGTATTACCTGGTGGGAGTCTAAATGATGTTAGATAGTGCCAAACCATTGGTTCTACTAAATCTCCAAGACTAGAATCTATATCAAAACATTGGTAAACGTAGTGAAAAAAAAAATTATTATAATTACCAATATCTGCAGAAAAAAATGAATTAAAAATTTGTTTAGTTTGAATTACAGAAAACGTTAAATAAATTTTAAGTAAATTCATGAAAAAAAACTCTTTATATCATTTATATCCAAATAATGAAATCATAGATTTGAAATGTTCCTGTTTGACTAATTCAATTCAATGGCTACCCGAGTTTAATAGCAAACACTTATCTCCCCCCACCTCCAGTGCTTTGATACTACATCCCTATTTAAAACTACAATTCATCTTTATCTCATCAAATGAATATGATCTTTAAGATATGTTTGAATAGATAACAAAAAAATGGGATGAAAATTTCCTAACATAAACTATTAAAGCCATACTGAAGCAAACCATGCACCCTGGAAAAAAAGAATAAATACTGATAAGGAGAGGTAACTCTGTATGTCTCAGCATGTCATCCCACATAATACAGCTGATATTGGGATAGTTCTCCTTAATGTGATCTAGAACAGCCTTAATATGAAGTAAAAACAGTTGCTGGGGTGTTAGGTTCTCCTCTAACATTCTGATTTTACATCGCTCGCAAACTCCTAAATGATACACCTGGAATTAAAAAAACTAAATCAAATCAATTTCTTTATATCAGTGTTTATTTAACTTTCTTTATTAAAATAAACTTTTAATTACATTTCTAAAAATAAAAGAGTATGCAAAAAATATAATAATACTATTTTGACACTTAATGTGTTTACAAACTTATTCACATGTGTATTTCCTACATGTATCAGTTTCCTGCACAATCTATGGCACCTACCCTGGCAGCCTCATCAATTGCAATCATGCCATGGCACCAAATGTAACAGATAATGCTACGAACCAAACCAAAATTTGACTCAAGACCCCTTTTAACTCTGGCCAAGGGTCTTCTAAACTAAAGGTAGTTCGAGCAAGCCTTTATTCACTGCATATTTTTTTAAGTGCTGTTTATTTTTGACCAGTTATTGATAACACTCAGATTATACAATTATTCTTTGTGAGAAGTGTGAACCAATGCTTCCATATTTAAACAAATATGGAATGGGCGTGACTTTTATTTTACATGTACTCATCCTGTTAGTAGCCTTGAACTTGTCCCCAAAATTATCTAGGGTCAAGCAACCTTAGCATCAAGTATAATCTTCCAATGTTCATATGTTTCTCCATTACTTTATAGACATTCTATTGAACATACCTCTCTGCCACATATAATCACATTTAAATTTCTTTTGCAAAGGATCTATACAAGATTTTTAAATTTCCATACTCATTATTATCTTTTATTACTTCAATTACTATATCCAAATTATTTTTCTCTTGAAAGGTGCATGGTCGCACAAGAAAACAAACTTGGACCCCTATGAATAATTTAAGTGAAATTTGGTTAAAAAGCCTATTGATAAATCAGTTTTACCTCATCTGCCCCAATGTGAAAAGATCGTATCCCAGGATGCAATTCTATAACCTGATCAATCATCATACACACAGCCAGAAGTGAATCTACGACAAAATAAACAAGATCAATAAAAATTGTATTGGTAACTAGAACTGTCCAAACGGGACAAAATACCCCCGCTGGGTTTTTCAGAAGTAAGTTTTTCCATTATAAGATATGTATCATACATGAATTATGAAATTTTTCTTCCAGTGACCTTGAAGTTCCCCAAATGACCTTGGGTCAAGGTCATGACACACCCTTGGGTCATGGGCAAATCTTTGTGTGAAATGAGAACCTACCAAGTTTATCCATAAGAAAGATATGGACTGCACACAAATCATGAAATTTTTCTTCCAGTGACCTTGAAGTTCCCCAAATGACCTTGGGTCAAGGTCATGACAAACCCTTGGGTCATGGGCAATCTATGTGTGGAATGAGAACTTACCAAGTTTATCCATAAGAAAGATATGGACTAGACACAACTTATGATTTTTACTTCCAGTGACCTTGAAATTCCCCAAATGACCTTGGGTCAAGGTCATCACACACCCTAATGTCATGGGCAATCTTTGTATGAAATGAGAACCTACCAAATTTATCTATAAGAAAGATATGGACTGCACACAAATTATGATATTTTTCTTCCAGTGACCTTGAAGTTCCCCAAATGACCTTGGGTTAAGGTCTTGACACACCCTTAGGTCATGGGCAATCTTTGCATGAAATGAGAACCTACCAAGTTTATCCATAAGAAAGATATGGACATGACACGAATTATGAAATTTTTCTTCCAGTGACCTTTTTTTGAAGTTCCCCAAATGACCTTGGGTCAAGGTCATGACACACCCTTTGGTCATGGGCAATCTTTGCATGAAATGAGAACCTACCAAGTTTATCCTTAAACAAGATTTGTGTGAAATGAGAACCTAAGATATGGACCGCACACAAATCATGAAATTTTTCTTCCAGTGACCTTGAAGTTCCCCAAATGACCTTGGGTCAAGGTCATGACAAACCCTTGGGTCATGGGCAATCTATGTGTGAAATGAGAACCTACAAGTTTATCCATAAGAAAGATATGGACCAGACACAACTTATGATTTTTACTTCCAGTGACCTTGAAGTTCCCCAAATGACCTTGGGTCAAGGTCATCACACACCATAATGTCATGGGCAAACTTTGTATGAAATGAGAACCTACCAAATTTATCCATAAGAAAGATATGGACTGCACACAAATTATGATATTTTTCTTCCAGTGACCTTGAAGTTCCCCAAATGACCTTGGGTTAAGGTCTTGACACACCCTTAGGTCATTGAAATGAGAACCTACCAAGTTTATCCATAAGAAAGATATGGACAGGACACGAATTATGAAATTTTTCTTCCAGTGACCTTTTTTTGAAGTTCCCCAAATGATCTTGGGTCAAGGTCATGACACACCTTTTGGTCATGGGCAATCTTTGCATGAAATGAGAACCTACCAAGTTTATCCTTAAACAAGATGTGTTTGTGAACCACTATGCGCCCGGCGGGAACAAAGTTAAAAAAAACTATTTTTTGCAGATAAGTCACAGTCAAGGTCACAAGGTCATCGACCTTGGTGTCATTTGAAAGAATTTTATTAGTGAAGTATGCATACCAAATATGAAGTATCTATCTCTCATGGTTCAAAAGTTATGGCGAAAAGTCTAAAAAGCTATTTTTAGCATATAGGTCACAGTCAAGGTCACAAGGTCATGACTCTGATGTCATTTGAAAGAGCTTGATTAGTGGGGTATGCATATCAATTAGGAGGTCTCTACCTCTCATGGTTCAAACGTTATGGTGAAAGTTCCAAAAAGCTATTTTTAGCATATAGGTCACAGTCAAGGTCACAAGGTCATTGACCTTGGTGCCATTTGAAAGAGCTTCATTGGTGGAGTATGCATACTAAATATGAAGTCTCTATCTCTCATGGTTTAAAAGTTATGGCGAAGGTTAAAGTTGACAACAGACAGACAGACAAACAGATAAACAGACAAACAGATAAACAGACAAACAGACAGGACAAAAACAATATACGCCTCGGATCTATCGATCCGGGCGCATAAAAAAGATGAGGACCAGACACGAATTATGAAATTTTTCTTCCAGTGACCTTGAACTTCCCCAAATGACCTTAGGTCAAGGTCACGACACACCCTTGGGTCATGGGCAATCTTTGTGTGAAATGAGAACCTACCAAGTTTATCCTTAAAAAAGATGTGGACCAGACACGAATTATGAAATTTTTTCTTCCAATGACCTTGAACTTCCCCACATGACCTTGGGTCAAGGTCACGACACACCCTTGGGTCATGGGCAATCTTAGTGTGAAATGAGAACCTACCAAGTTTATCCACAAGAAAGATACGGACCGGACACGAATTATGAAATTTTTCTTCCAGTGACCTTGAAGTTTCCCAAATGACCTTGGGTCAAGGTCATGACACACCCTTAGGTAATGGGCAATCTTTGTGTGGAGTAGTAGATTCTAATGTCCCTTCATAAGAAAGATATGGACCGGACACATTTGCACAGACAGATGGACAGACAGACAGCTAGACAGACAGACAGACGGACAGACGGACAATTACCCCCCCAAACTGTAAAATATTAAAATTATTACTATAATATGTAGATGCTTATCTTAGAAATAAGAAATACCTGAATTTGAGGGACAAAGAGCCATTGGGTAGTTTGGAACTTCTCTCAGTGATCTAAACTTCTCAAGTTTTAATACAAACTGAAGAGAATGTTATAACAATGCAAGTAAATATTTTTTTTCCAGAATCAATGAAAGAAACATGAAAAGTTAAAATATGTTTGATGGCATACATTTAAGTAAAGTCAATTAAGAATCAAACCTCAAAATGACCAATGGACTGGACTAGAGGTATAACAGAGAGACCATTGTCCTCTGCCAGTTGTAAAATGCTTGCTATGCACTCTTTGCTACAATGAAAAATGATAAAATTATTGTTCATGTGGATAAACTTGTCAAAGCGTGTTATTGAATAAATTACCCAAATTTTTCCCAATTTCATAAATGTTCCTGGCATACACAACAAACTATATAGCGATTCCTTATACAATATTTATAATCAAATGTGAAAAGGAGAGTTTGCTACTACTGTAAAATCACATATTTTCCAGGGGTCAAATTTTCGTGGTTTGAGAAAAATATTTTGGTTCATGGGGATTGAAAGAGTTGTCCAGGTTGAAAAATTAATGACATAAATTCATGGGTCTCTTCATACCTTGAAAGCCACGAAAATTAGTGATTTCACAGTACTACCAATAGTTATGAAATACAAAGGTATTCCAGGTTAAATTAATGTTCTAGTCCCCAGTCACTGACACCAGACAAAATGACAGCCATAAGGCACTTGACCTTTCACTGAAGGAAATTTAGGTCACAGATGGAGAAATATCAGGTCTCAAATTGGACTTTAACCCAGGAGCACTGGATTACCCTGCCAGCACTCAGCTACTGAGACCCTAAATATCAACTGATCTTCACACATTTGTGGACTTGTAGACATATCCCCTCTTCTTATAAAAAATTTTTGTCCAATTCTAAAGCTCTTCTGCATATTCTAGGGGAATAGTGGGTTTTGTAACGTGGGTGCCAAATGTCACAGATGGTGAAAAATCAAGTCTCAACAGGGACTCAAACCAAGGACCTCTAGTATACCATGCCAAGGCTCTAACCACTGAACTATTGAGACCATATATATTGACTGGTTTTCACACACCTGTGAACCCAGTGACATTAATTTTTATATTCAGTTGTATAAATTGAGCAATCAACATTCTTAGCTTTTAAGGGTTATCACAGGAAATACAGTAGTTGGAAATATGAAAATATAAGAATCAAACCTGTAGGCAAATTCTGAGGCAATATCAGTGATATCTCCCCAATATGGAAACATGTCTTCATATTCTATCAGGAGACCAGTGGCACCCCATTTCTTCATTAGAGGGAAAATCTGAAAGTCATTTTATAATGACAATGATGGACTAAGTACTCAAAGGTCTTGAAAATGCTGTAAACAGATAATGACATTTCATTGTGGAATCAATGAAAATTTACATTTACTACAATCAAATTTTTATTGCAAACTCTGTGTTTTTCTTTTTTGTCAAAAAGTTGTTTTGGCATGTACTGGTATTAAAATCAAAAGTTTTAGTCCAGTTATGCTATGAAATATGATTCAAAATTAATACATTAAATAGTATTGTCATTGTGATTAACTAAATTGGTCTTAATACCTTCTCAAAATATGTTACTTTTGGTGGTGCTCCTTTCAGATCCAGATGCACAAGTCTAAAAAAAAATGTTAAAATACATGCATATTTAAGATAGAACTAGTTTTTCATGAAGGACGACTTACAGTAAACATACATAAATTAGTGCACTAAAAAATAAACAGTAATCTTTAATATGATTTTTTTTCAAATTAGGAAATTGCAGCAATTTTTCTCTCCCGATCAGGAAGGCGGGATGAAAGGTTAAAATTGGGAGGATGATCCCGACTAAATCGGGAAAGTTGGCATGTAGGATGTGTAACAAATAATACAAGTACTCAGAACAGAGTCTGGCTAGGGGAAAAAAACATTGTTTCAATATGCCTTCCCAAGCTTTATCAATAAGGGAACACAGACCAAAATGCTCTGTAACATTCCATGGAACTGTGGCAGTCAACTGGGTTTGATCACCGGTTGCCAGATAGCTCAGTACGTAGAGCACCTTACCGGAGTTTCAGGGGGCCTGGGTTTGAATCCCACTCTGGTCCAATGCATTTTCTCCTCTTTCATTACATTTGATGCTGTGCCATACCCAGGAACTGACAGGTGAGAGGCCTGCCAAGGATGAGCCTGGGATGGGGTCTTTGGAGGGCTAAAGGCCTTTAATTAACCCTTATCCTGCTAATCGCGACTCTGAGTCGCGCTGGCTTATCTGATCTGCTGCTGCGGATCGCGACCTCAGGTCGTTTTGAGGGGTTTCCTCATCTGATGCTTGTTTCCCTGCTATTTTTAGCAGAGCATCCCATGTCAATGAATGAAACAAGTATAAATATAAACCAATGGTTTAGAATTTGTAAAAATATACACCAATCAGAAAGAATCATGCACATAATCACCATCCAAAATAGATGGTACTCCAGGACAAAGAAATATTCCAAAATGGCTGACCTAAATATGCATGCTTTTAGTCTCCGGAGCTTTGTAAGAAAGGAAAGAAGTTTATACACTAAAAGGAATATAATTAAGCTACTATCTAAAGGTATAATAATGATATTTAATGTATCATTATAATTGATATTTATAGCATTTAAATAGTTATTCGGACTTATTATCCATTATCCATACTGTTCAATTTAAATCGAGGTAAATGCAATAAATTGTAGGAATATAGAAATAAAATTTATATGAATAAAAAGCTCTTTCTTTTCTTCATATTTATAACACAACTTATGTGTTGATTGCATCAAAGATAAGGATGCTATAAGCTGATAAGTAAAGGAAGTATGCATTCACTGCGATATCTGTTTACACTTAACTTTCGCCGCAGCAGTGGAACTGATAAGCCATAACTTTGACCGCAGGATAAGGGTTAAGGAGGGAGGAATGTGGCGGTCAGCTGGGTTCGATTGACGGTGGTCAGGTAGCTCAGTTGGTAGAGCACCTGATCGGAATTTCAGGGGGCCCTGGTTCAAATCCTGGTCTGGTCCATTGCACATTTTCTCCTCTCCCGTTACATTTGGTGCCGTGCCATACCCTGGAACTGACAGGTGAGAGGCCTGCCAGGGATGAGCCTGGGTTGGGGTTTTTAGAGGGCCAAAGGCCTTTAAGGAGGGGGGAATATGTCTGTCAGCCGGTTTCGATCGCAAGTGGTCAGATAGCTCAGTTAGTAGAGCACCTGACCGAATTTCTGGGGGTCCGGGTTCGAATCTTGGTATGATCCGCTGCATTAACTCCTCTCCCGTTACAAAACTATAGACTGAGAGTGAGAGTTAAATATATTTTGCTCTTGATTTGATTAATGCATTTCGCTATGATTCAGTAAATGCACTACAAAATCAGTTCACCTTTGTGTATCTTCCATTGTGTGTCTTCCTAACTTGTGTAGTGTTCTTCACGTCAACAAACCTGACGCAAAAAATCTAGATATTTAATAAACTTTACGAACATATAAGTAAGAAATAATAACAATGATACGGAAATGGACACATTACATTGGGAAAAAAGTACTGTCAGCATAAAATAGTGTTTCTGTGAAGTATATTATTTTTAAAAAGAAACCTATTCCACCTGACCTGTCCAACTACATCAAAACAACATTGAATTTTACGATTCAGTTTGATTTTTAAAAAAAAAAAAGAACGAAATCAAAAAATAAATATATTCAGAATATATTTGAAATGTAAGAAATTTATCAATTAAGATTCTAAAAATTAAAACTAGCTTTTGAATATAAATAAAGTTTACAAAATTATAATAATAACTAATATTTTCTCTTTTCGTTTTGTAATTTTATATCTTTGATTCTAAATATAAACAGTAATATTTGTAAACATACTGGGACAGATTAGAAATAATTTTACTCTGGTTGAAGTGGTTTGTACCCTTCATGTAACTTAGGACATGTTTGTAATTACATGTATATCAGCTTGTTCAGTATTTTTTATTTAGAATATTACATAAATTTGGTTAAAGCTGTCAATATTATTCAGTTACGTCAGAATGACCAAGAGCTAGGTCAACATAACAATAATGTGAGTGTTGGTAAAATGGGTAGGCAAACCCGGGCCGGGGCAAATTAAAAGCCGGGGCAGATCGAAGTTTTTCATATTTCCGTCTTCGTACTTTATCGATCGAGCTGAAATTTTCAGAATCTATTTAATACTTGATTATTTATATTCGCAGCTAAAATTGCCCTGAAATACTTTATATTGTAGATTTTATCGGCGATTATTGATTTTCAAGTTGGTAAAATGGGTAGGCAGTTTCCCAAGTTCACAATTTACGTTTTCAGATATATGCTGCATAAATTCCATAAAGTTATGAATAATTCTGGTGTTTAAGAATATATATTAACAATAAATAAATATTTCTGTATTGTTTATTGTAATATTTACATAAAATAACATGTTTTAAGAAAAACCGGGTCATTAAAACCGGATCCGATCACCCAGGACAAACCTGAAAATTCCGGAATAGTTGTACAGGTTACTTGAAAAGGAAAACGCCCAATTGATTTGTTGGAAGCTTGTATTTAATTTTTTAAATAGATAATTCTGTCACAGAGCAATCACCCAAGTTAATTAATTGTGAATGAGAGAGTTAGAATGTCTGATAGGTTGCAGGTGCGCGGCGCAGGCGTTGCAGCCCTGTTTCCCAAGAGTGTAATTTGAGTTAGTTAGAGAGAAAGCGAGTGGACAAGCATGGATTTATAATTTGTTTATTTGTCATTTCTGTTATCGTTGTTTATTGTGCGTGATAGAGTTCTGAGAGATGAAAGTGAGCACTAGATTGATTTGTGTGAGAAAGTGGGCCCTGGGAACATGAGTGAGAGAGAGGAGAACAAGTCTGAAAGTCAACGAGTGTGGATGTGTTTTTGTATTGTGAACAATTGTGATTTCTTCTATATATCTGTGTTGTAAATATGTAAATAAACGATGTAAATAAAAACTATAGTCATTAATTACCAGTGCCAATGACGGGGAGGACCCCCGTCACAATTCATTTAAAGAATATTTGCAGTTAACATAATTAATGCAAAATCCATACCACTGGCTTTAATTTAATCACACACAAGCTCTCTTGATCAATGTGGGCAATATACAAAATTGGCTTACCTTATTAGGTTAATTATCTTAGGAGAAGAAGCTGCCCAGGAAGAAAATTGTTGTGATGTAAAACTAATTAAAAGATCAAAGTGCTCTTATGAGGACACCTCCATGTGGTTAGAGCTGGGCAATGTCACAAAAGTGATAGCTAACATCCTCCAATACAGAAAATTGGTTTTAATTATTTCGGAATTTTCGGGTTTGCCCCGGGTGATCGTATCCGGTTTTAATGCCCCGGCTTTTCTGAAAATGCGCAAATTCTGCATACTTATAGCTTTTTTAATGTAAAACTAAATATATTTCGTTAATATAGATTGTAAAGTATTGGAAAAGTCCACAATTGTAATCGTTAAATGAGTCTTAATTCAAAAATACCGTAAAATGTCGTATTGATTTTGTCTACCCATTTTACCAACCTGGAAATGAACAATCGTCCAGAAAATCAGAAATATTGCGTATATTATGGCGATATTAAGAGCGAATACAACAAAACCTTATAGAAACATGATCTGAAAATTTCAGTTTAATTGATGGAGTATTAGCGGAGATATTTGAAAAACTTCGATCTGCCCCGGCTTTTAATTTGCCCCGGCCCGGGTTTGCCTACCCATTTTACCAACACTCCAATAATGTCAATATTCTGATATTGACTGAGTCACTGACTGCATGATAAATGAAAGTAATGAGAAAGTTCTAGCTGCTTTTCCCCCAACATCTAATTCCTAAACTACTAATTTCATGCTATCAACATGAATAATGAATCTAATAGTAATTTACTGAAAAAAGGGGGGGTGTCAGCAAATATTTAATCTGCCTGCTTTGATTTCAGGGTCTTACAATGGGAGGAGTAAAAGTAAAAGAGGAAACAACGTCTAAGTTAAAGCTGACCAAAGAGCCAAGTTTACAATCATTCAGTGTTGTCATTGGTTTGTATCATTTTGTAATAGAACGTACCTTTTTCCCAATTTGAAAGGAATATCTCATTTGACTATAATTTAGGGTGTCACTGCAGTGGCTGCATAATCAAGTGAGCTAGCTTGATGCATATTTTCACACAATTATAACAGTAGAGCTGCAGTAGCTCTCTAGTTGAGAAAATTAGGACAGGCAAACCAGAGAGAGCTTATCCAAGCATTGTAAAATCTTTCATTTACAGTGACGCTTTTTTGTCCCTTGCTTTGATCTGGTATTCTTTCTTTTATTTTATGCATTCCCCCACTTCAATCATGGTATGTGTTAATTAACCATATAATTTACTCCCATTCTGAATATGGTATTTACCTTTCAAGGTGTGTTATTCAAGTCAAACCCCAGCATACCAGCATGGATCCAGCTAGGATATTGGAATGTAATTTTTATAAAACTGAAATTCCAAGGCATAAAAAGGGTGCTCTTTGGATTTGTTAAAAAGTTAATGTAAGATGTGTAGATGACAAACAGAATTCAAGCTTAAGTCCATTAAACTGTGGCGGTTAGCTGAGTTCTATAGCCGATGGCCAGATAGTTTAGCCAGTAAAGCACCTGACTGTAGATTCAGAGGGCCCAGGTTTGAATCCTGGTCTGGTCTGCATTTTTCTCCCCTCCCCTTACAAAAGATTACATTCAAAATAGAAGCGGAGCACACTTTGACCTCCAAAACATCAGAGGTGGGATCAGGTGCCATGGAGGTGTGAGTATCCCTAATGTATCAATGTATCTAGAATAGAAGTATTTTAATATATAGAATTATATTTCAGAAAATCAAGGAAGTGCATATTTTACAAAAAGAATACTTCAGCGAGCCACATAAAATGTCCATGTAAATGGAAGGTTTTAGTTCTTGGATCAGTAGCTCTCTGGTTTGCCTGTCTAAATTTTCTCAACTAGAGAGCTACAGTTCTGCAGCTAGCATGTTTGATGATTTCTTAATTTTTCTTTAATGCAAATTTTAATTTTTTTTTCAGAAGTTTTGTAAGAAATTTAGTTTGTGTCTAAGTCTATTGTAATTTTTTTCTCAATATGTACAGCATACTTGCAACATTACCCCAATATTGAATTATTATGAAAAAAAAAAATCAAGTTATCAACAGAACTGCCATGTTAGGGAGGACCTCATCTTTGTACACTCACTTTATTTTAATTAGTTGTCTTTCTCCTTTTGCCTTGTAGCTTCTTTGTTGGAAGTAATATTATATTGTTGTTAAAAGGAAATGTTTGCACGATAGTATTAACACTGCCTACTTAAAATCTAATCCCCCACAGAGATGCTCTCAAATTTGCTAAGCTTTTACTTCAGATACATCCCGCCCTTTTACATGAGATGTCTCATCTTTATTTATAAACAATATGTCATAAAAATTTGAAGTAAATGATGAAGCATAGAGAAACTGAGGAAATTGACCTTATGTTTAATGAACTTAGGCTTGTGATAAAATTTTGTCAACCAAGAAGTAAATGCCATAGGTGCTTAAAATAGCTTAAGTACATGTTGGTTAAAAAAAAAAAGAAATATCTGTCAGAGTGCATTTTGTAAACACAAGGACAGGAATGAAAATCAATTATCTGTAAATGTGAACTCATAATAAATATGAGTGATATAATTGTGTTTTACTGTACAATTTTTTTTCTTCAAAATTTCCAGGAATAACTATTAATTCAAATCTTTCTCTTAACTGTTCATTTCTTCTTAAAATTACCTGATCAGATAACATACTAGGACCTGGCTACTAGTAACATTAAGGCAGCTTTTTGTAGATTTTATTCCATGTATTGTTTTTCAGCATTTATGGCCTGTGGTTATGGAGCTGCTATATACAGTGAAGGTAAGGGATCAAGAGTCAAGGAAGTCTGTTTATATGATTGATTGATTGTGTATTGTTTAACATCCCTCTCAAGAACTTTTCACTCATATGGAGATGCCACCACTTGCCATTGGAAAGCTGTAAATTTTGTCCTATGCTCGGTGCTTAGGGCCAGTGAGTAGTGAGGGAACTTTTTCATGCCAGCACCCCCTGCAACACGGGACTTCGGTTTATACGGTCTCATCCAAAGGACGGGTCTCCACGTCCCACAGTGGGATTCCACAGTGGGATTTGAACCGGTGACATAAGGATCAACTCCTTTCTTCGCTACTAGTCTGTTTATATATTGTAAATATAATTCACAATATGCTATGATATTGTATTTAATCAAGCATGAAACAGTAAAGAAGTAGAGGGCTTTTCTCATTTTCTTTTCCTACTACTTTTACATTGTATAAATTCAGTAGCATGTAAGGGGTGCATTGGTGTTCTCAGTATACTGTCTAGTAAAAGCATGAAAATTATAAAGAAAAGGGGCTGTTTAATTAATGATAATCAGTAATGTGATGTCACAAGTTTATATGAATATCATTTATGATTGAATTTAACCATATTTGTAGACCATTTTAGGGGAAATTTGATATTTCTAAAATAAAATACACACATAGGGAAAAGCAATATAATTGTTTACTATGATATCTTTCCTGTTATGTATTGTGTGTCCTGTTGGGTTGTTTACAGACTCGTCCCTGTGGAGGATGGTGTATGTTATTGGTGGTCTGTTTGTGGGACTAGCTTGTATTGAGGACTGGGAGGTAATGGTATACATTGATACAGCAAAGGAACAATAACTGAGTCACCTCAACAGTATCAGTAGTCTAATCTGATATTCCTCATTGTCATTTGTGTATCTTCATTGAATATGGTGACAATACAGGATCTCATTGATATTCTGTAACAAATCTTTACTTCGTACTATCATCAGAGTAGACAATGCCTGGCATGTTGAATTTCAACTATAATGTTTAAAATTTTTAATATTTTAATGAACACTATAATGCTTTGTTATTTAACTATACATGTAAATTCTAGAAAAGTAAATGCCCAGTAAAGTATATGTTTATCATGATTCATAAAATGCTGATGTTAAGATATATCAGTATGAGTTTTCACTACTGTTGTCAAATGCTTCATTCTGATTTGAGAAAATTTCTAATTTTTTTATCTCCTTAATACAGTATTGTGAGTTTGATCTGTCAACCAATGAACTTCACCAAACCCGATACACAGTTTATGACAAAATTCTACAGTTATTAACAACTAAAAATGAGCATATTGGTAAGATTTTTGTTTTCTTTGCAAGTATGCCAGTTTGTAATAGCATTAAAAGATTTTATTCAGAATTGATCTTTGACCTTAAAGTGTGTCATGACTTTGGGTCAAATTCTAATCATTAAAGTCAAGGTCATTAAGCAGTGTTGATATTGAAGCCAAACCCATGCCATAATTTTGAGACTATTGATTAAAATAAATTGCATGAAGAATATTGATACCCTTAACCTAATGGAGGAAGAAAATAGGTCAAGGTCATATTTTATAGGTTAAAGTCACCATTGAATAAGATACAGTGTAATATATTTTTCATTTCCTACAAATCTTTCAACTTTTTGAAACATACAAAAATTAATGGATTGATAGCCCAGGCATGTCTAAGGTACAAATTTAATTGCTACACCGTACCCAAGTTATATTGGTACTTTAGCAAATATCAAATCTTTCCTTATAATTTAATTTAATTTTAATAAGTAATTTTGATGTAGGCAACACAAGTAATGCACATTAAAATAATTTTTTATCCAATCAAATGATGTGTTACAAACAAAATTTAATTATACAATATATTGATAGCCAAGAAAAATATTGAATGTTGTGAGATATCAATTCTTATTTTCATATAAAAACATTACTACTCGTAAATACATTGTTCTGTTTTTGATTTGTAGTTGTAACAAGTCTGTCTGACATTGTTGATGTTGAAGTGGAAGAACAATATGTACGATACTTTGGCAATACATATCAAACTGTGATAGTTTATGACACAGGAATACGAATTGGAGTGACTGAGTCTTTCATTTATGGCAACAAAAAGTAAGTTTTTATTTTGCATTTTAATGACTTTAGGTGGGTTTTTTTTCTGTGTTTAGAGTCCATCCTAAAACCAAACGTCTATCTAATTGTGGGAAAAGCACACAAATAAAAAGAAAAAAAGACATTATAAAAAAAATTATAATTAGTAATCATCATTCAAGATTTTTACTTGAATAGTAACAAAGATTAATTTCTAGATTATTTACTTAAATTTTTTGGCACACTATTTTAAAATGCTAATTTATTTAGAGAATCTGTGTCCCCTGTTTAAGGTCAGATGACACGTTCCTCAAAAATATATTATTTTTCCCAAAAATTTGTCATTGAAATATAGATACTTTAACTTAAACAAGTTTCCTCACAAAAAATTAGGGTACCTTACCAGGCATTTGGACAAGATACCACAGGGTCATATTTCTTATATAACCCTTAGGGAAATTTCCTGAATGGCCTATATCACGATTTTTTGGTGCATTTATATTTAAAAACATTTTGAAAATAGTGTAGAAATCAGAAGAGAATGATGAATATGAATAATTTTTCATATAATATCAAGAGATACATGACATATATTTGAGGAACATGTTGACTGACCTTAAGGAAAAAATAAGAGTATATACATGAAACTAAGGGGTAAGGGGGCGAGGGGCACTTAAAGAAGGGTTGGCAGGGCAATAGGGTGTTATCACTGTAACAGTTATGGCAGTAATAAGGTATCAATAGTGTTTTACATTTTGCCTTGTGACATGGTTTATAAATTTAACATTCTTGATTCTTTTTTTAGAGACCAGGAAGCAATTGCAGAAAAAATAAAGACATTCCTAAAGCTTGATCAGCCAGTTGTGACTGAATCCTCGTCCAGTGGGGAGGAGGACTTTGAGCATGTGGACCCAGAGGAACTGACAGAGGACCAAGGGAGGCCACTCTGAAGGGAATAAATGGACACTCACTGAGTTCCTTAATCTGATGTCTTCTACTTAATAAATAACAAGGGGAAACATGTTATTTGATTTTTATTTCAAAACTTTGTGATATTATGTTTTTTTTCATTGTGTAGAGGAAGCAAGGATAAGGGAAATTACCACTAATGACAGGAAATTAATATAAATGGGGATTAATATGGCAATATTTGGTGAAATTTACTTCCTTTGTAAGGTGAAATTTTTTTGTCAACACTTTAGTTTTTGGGAGTTAACTAATTAGATTTTAATGTAAGTAATAATGATTTGTTCCTTTTCTGTAACATTGTTTAAAGATAGTAATTAATGTAAGGAGTTTTATACATGTAATATTGAAATGGATTTAGGGCATAAATGTGCCTTTTTATCAAACATATTTGAATAAATTGGTGATTGAAAGGGAGGAGGGGGGGTTACAAACTACAGTGGTATCTTGTGGCTTACGATTACAATTACAACCTTCTTTTGATAATATTAATTTGATAATATATATAGATTTTTTTTAATCAACCAGTATAATTAACATTAATATTTGTTGATCTAGTCGCATTAAAAGAGATTATTCTCAGGTTTCATTTCCTGTAGAGTTTTTATGCACTTTTATGTTTTGATTTAACATGAGGAAATCTCCTCTTCATAATAAAGTAATTCATGTGTTTACATGTACGATATTATCAGATTGTATATGTTAGAAAGTATCAGATAATGATTCACAGCTTTGCTATGGTAAGCACTTCACTGAAAACAGAGAAACTCCTCAAAAACAGGATAAGCAATTGAATATTTAACAATTCACTTATCTGTTACAGACTAGGAATTGTTTCACAAAATTGTAATACCTTGTACATGTAATAACATATCTCCACTACAAGCAGTATTTCTTATATTGTAGTGTTTTGTTTTACTTCTTCTTTTTTGTTTGTTTGTTTTTTTTTTTTTAGTTTTGTTTTTTGAGCTTTAAAATTTTTTTTCCTTTCAAAAGAAAAAAGATATTATAAAAATGTATTTGATTGGAAAATATTTCTTGTTGCAATGTAAATGAAAAATAATAATGTGTTCATGGGATTTTGATATCAACGTATAACATCTCTTTATGTATAAAACACATTTGCTACAAAAAAAAACCACTTATTTCATTAAAAGAAATGAACTTTTTTTTCATTCTAAAATTTGAATTTTCATTACCATTTTATTCTTGGAAGAAGAATGGGTGTAGATGAAAAAAAAAAATTACCATCAGTTCATGACAGCTATATGTTGACATTTTTTGATTGCATTTATAAGGCAGTTGTTGGTTCAAAATAGTTTTTTAATTTTACTTTATCAGTATTTTGATATCATTTAATGTCTTTGGTTTGTGTATAAATTACATGTAATTAATCAAAATAAAAACACGATTTTAAATTCAAATGGATTTCATCTTTAATGTTTTAAATGTATACTATGAGTCAAGCACATATTTAAAGCATCCGATTCATTTATTGTTAAAGTATCTCAGATTTCTTATTTTATGAATTTCTTGTAGAATATCTGTCAATATATAAATGCTTTACATACTTTTCAATTGAATAAACAACCATCAACAAAATTATTTCACTTGGTAGTTTTATGTTGAAGGTATTAGGGTATTTTTGGATTTTATCACTTTAATATGTCTAATATGATGTTTTCTTGATTTGGAACAAAACGAACAGTCTGTACTTTAGATCAGTGAAATCCATGTCAAGGCCATATCTTAAGATAAGTGAAATTAATGGTCATCCTAAGATTAGAAAAATTCATGGCAAGTCTACTGAATAGGAGTGCTTAGATAAGTTTATTCCAATTTTGGGATCAAGGAGAAATAAAATAGAAAAAAAAACAAATATATAGAAAAGAAAAAAAAATTCATGACAAGTCATTTTCCATGAATAGGATTTTATTTCTATAATCAAATACTGCAGTTTACCAAATTTCAGTTTGTTACAATTGGTACAATTGTGTGTGTGATCACATGTAATTCATATCCCACAGAGAAATAAATTTTATGAAAAAAAAAAAACAAATTTAATATATTTAAATAAAAAATACAAATACTTTTATTATTGGCACAAACACAATTACAATAAAAAAAAATCATTATATGGAAGAAAGTAATTGACTTCTAAGTTCAAAACAGTCTCTGATAAATTTAACAGTAACTTTCATATTTCCATGCCCATGCTAAAATTATTTTATATTTTATAAATATCAAATGTGTTTCTAAAGCAGAATTTTGAAAAAGAAAAAATTTCATCAATGACCTACAAACATTTTTTTTTTTAAATGTAATGGTGTGTGTGTGGGGTTTATGGGGAGGTCATATCTTTTTTTGAAAACATGTAATTCATATACTTTCCAAGAAATAGATCTATCAAAGCTTCAAATTTTATGAAACTAAGAAGAAATTATGAAGTTTTAGATTTTATTATTTTAAGTATTATACCATAAACAAAATTGGGTGTTCTTTTTTTATTTAATCCATCTTGATACAGAATAAAAATTAGTACCAAGTCTTAAGAGTGTATTTTACTGAGATTACATGTGCTTTCTTATGTGGTACATGTTTTTTAACACGTGATATATTTTTAACCCCCCCCCCCTTCCCTCCTGTCTTAATATTGAATCGGGTTCGAATTCATAGGATGATATAAACTTCCGGTTTCCGTACTTGGGCAGAATGAACAAAGCCTAACCACAACTTTTTTCTTTTTGTGAGTATTATAATTCAGTATGTTCATTACTTTCAATCCATTAGATTTTTCATGCTGATAAAAGTATATTATATATATACCCTGGCACGTTTTAAGCTTCTGATTGCAGAAAATTGCCCCAAGAATGGGCAAGATCATCGAATACGATCGGATCAATTTATAAAAAAAAATATCAGTGAGCATGTTACAGGCCCAAAGTAAAGAATAGAATTAGGTTCTCTACTTACGTAATAGTTGTTTTTCCAGTTTATTTCTTTTTCATAATACAAATCTAACACATAGTTTGTTTTTAACCACTGTTTTTTATAACCTTACCAACTTTATTCAGTATCTTAGAAATAAAATCAATGAATGTGTGCATTATAGTTTCTAACACACAGATCGAAATTGTCCAAGAATGTTTGCAGATTAAAAATATTTATGAGTAACTTACAAAGGAAAAAGTGGGATGTTATGTTATGCCAACAACTGGAGATAACTCTTAGAAATGTGAAATTTGTATATGTAGTAGGGATGTCAAATCAGTCAATTTTTAATACTCGGTTACTCGGACGTTTTTCCGATTGAGTACCCGGGTACTCGGTAAGAGTCTAAATAAATATGAACAAATTAATTGATAACTGTAAAACATTGTAAACTCTTTTAGAAATAAAACCACAGGGTCTGATGGGAGGTTTACCCGTAAATGTTTCTGTTGTAACAATTATGACCACTTTGTGCCAGACGAAAAGTTAAATTAATTTTTTTAAAGTTCAATTTATTTATCAGATAAATACGAGAAATGAAATCATAAATGGTTCACGGTTTTAAAAAAAATCTGCTCCGTAATTGTAATGTATCTCTTTGATGCGTTTGACGTCGAAGTGATCAGTAGTCAGAACTACATACATGTACAGTACCATCTTGATCAAGTTCTCCTATAACTGAGCGGATTTATGATCTTCGTACACTTGTCGATCCTAGATTTCATAGAATTATGAGACGGTATGTTGTAGTTTTATGCAACGATGGACATCAGTTTTTTAAAGCCTTTGCTTCAACCATTTGTATTAATTGGCATGTATCAAACGCATCCATATCAACAATCGCACGTGCAATATCGTCTGCCTCTTTCCCCTAGAATTTACGGCTTTTTATAGAATTGATAAAATTATCTAATTTATTTAAACATAATAGTTCAATGAAAACAAATAATTAAGGAAAACAAAACATAAGGGTAGAAGACAACCGAAGTTGAGAAAAGCCAGGTAGGTAGCAGGTGCTTGGTCACGGTAATTACGGTATAAACACTGCCAAAGGCGATAACGGTCATTACAATGCGTAGGAAACCCTAATTACTGTATGTACAAGCGCAATGAACATTTTACGTTTTAAAACCGACATTTTAATGCATTAATAAATAATCTTAGAAATATTTAAAATATATAACTGTAGACATCCCTAGTATTTAGATTATCTTGAATTAGATTGAAAGGAATGTATATAAAACTGTAGTAAAAAAATTTCAGCATCTGCATCAGTACGTCAGAAAAACACACCATGGGTCGCACTGTAACACACAACATGCTGTATAGTGCAAAGTTGTGTTAGCATGTTATGTGACAGCGCAACATTGAGTTTTGTGAAGATGTGTTTGCACAACAGCATGTTTTGTGACAGAGCAATAGCGTTTGTGTGAAATTGTGTTCTTACAACAGCATGTTTTGTAAAATTGTGTTAGTGCGACAGAGTGTGTGCTAGCACAATTGGCATTATTACCATTTGCAAAAATGCAATAGTCATTGTTCGGAAAAACACGCTGTCGCTCTAACACACAACAAGTCATAACACTAACTTGTTTGTACTATTTTGAACCTTTGTACTATCACAACTTTAGAAAACTCTCTGTCGCTCTAACACACAACACCCCGTTGCACTACGTGGTCACACTATCACAAAACACTCCGTCGCACTATCACGAAACACGCAGTCATACTATCAAAAAACACACCGTCGCACTATCATAAAACATGCCATAGCACTATCATAAAACAAGCCGTCGCACGAATACAAAACACTTCGTCACACTATCACTTAACACGCTAATACAGATTTGCTCTTAACAGTGTGACAGTCATGAGTGTGTTGTGTGTTAGCGCAGCGGCATGTTTTTCAGAACACAGTTTTGAGCTTCTGCAAATGGCCCTATCCAGACACCATACATAATATTCTTACTAATGTATCTTGTGAATAGACAATTTTAGATGTTTTATCTATCCAAGTGAGCTTTTCTGATCATATTTTGTTCTGGTGTTCATCTGTCTGTTTGTCTAGCTGGCTGACTGTCTGTCTGTCTATCTGTGAACCTTTCACATTTTTCTTCTCAAGAGTCAATTTTAACCTGCCACATAGTATCCTTAGGCGAAGGGGATTCAAGTTTGTTCAAACAAAAATCCATTCCCTCTTTCAAGGTGAGATACTTAGGAATTAGTGAAATAATAATGCCATCTTTAAAAATCTTCTTCTCGGGAACCACTAGGCCAGGAAAGATGAAATATATTTTCCTCAGGTAGTGTAGATTCAATTTTGTTCAAATCATGCCCCCGGATGTAGGGTGGGGCCAGGCCTAAAATAAAATATTATTTGTTTGCAGTTGCCTACCGACCCACTGAAAATGCACCCGACCCAAACTTTTTTTCAGCCATTTTGTAATATTTTTTTTTTCAAATTTTTCAGGATATTGAAAGTGTTTCATTGTCAATTTTTGTCTTTATCAATCAGTAGTTTATACCAAGAGTGGAGCTTATTCATGTATAGTAGGCCTATGAAAAACTTTATTTTATGTTATCTAACAAAAATCTGAAAACAATCACTATTTCCCCCCCCCCCCTAAATAAAGGTCGTTAATTGATAAGGTAAAAAGAATGCCTACCTACCTACCCAGTCTAAAAATTATAGGCCGGCAACTGCAAATGAAGAATTTTTTAAGCTTGGCCCCACAATGAACGATTAAAATTTCACATAGGAATACATATGAAAATTCTTTGAAACTCATCTTTTCAAGAACAGCAAAGCTGTGATTGGTCATATTAATATGGAAGCATCCTTAGGTATGGTAGATTCAAGTTAGTTCAAATCAATTCATGACCCCTGGGGTTGAGATAGGGCCACAACAGGGGATCAACATTCTACAAAGAAATATATAGGAAAATATCATTAACATTTTTTTTTCAAGAACAGCAAAGCCTTCGTAAGTCATATTTATATGGAAGCATCCTCAGGTAGTGTTGAATCAGGTTTGTTCAAGTCATGACCATTAGGGGTAGGGAGGCCCACAATGGGGGATCAAAATTTTACATAAGAATAATTATAGGAAAAAGTTTTTTTCTCAAGAACAGAAAAGCCATGATTTGTTATATTGATATGGAGGTACCCTCAGGTAGTAAAGAATCAAATTGGTTCAAATGATGGCCCTTGTGGCCAGGATGGGGCCACAATTGGGGATCAAATTTTAGCAAATTTATAGATAGGGATAAAAATCTTCAGCTCAAGAACAGCATACCCATTAGATTGCTATGAAAGCATCATTGGGTAGTTATAAATTCAAGCTCAGTCTTCACAACAATTCTTTTTCAGCACAATCCCTTCGGGCATGTATACTGATCATTTGAACCCAGCCCATTGAAATTTGTGCATGCTCTACTCAAAATTCATTCATATAGCAGATATGATTGTGCAACAAAAACATAAGGATTTTATATTAACTATAAGGACAGTGTTTCTGTTTTTAATTTCTCTCGATCTTAAGTTTAAATTGTTTTCAGAGTTTTAAATCAACCATGGCCTGCCTGTCTGACATTTTCTTATATTTTGTCTTTTTGATCACTTTTGACTCTCATGCTAGTCGTTTGTTGGCAGGTTTAGCTGAACTGAATTTCAGAAATAGGACAACTGCACCTGGCATCAATAAATATTTCACAATTTAGCAAGAAACTTCAAGAAAACAAATAGGTTAAATTAAACACTTTAATGATTACGATGGACTATCATTTGACAGGTCGTACTGAGAATGTAACTTAAGATGAATGTAGACTGGCAATTCATCTTAAGACATTACATAGCAAGTTTACGCGAATAACTGGGGTATGACAGAAGAAATGGCAAGTAAACATCGTGAATCAAAAGAAAATGCCAGCTGGCATATTTACCAGGTCCCCGGCATCGGGCACCCAGGTTATTTCGAAGACTGCAAGCTCCCCCCACCCCTGTTAACTTTTCAATACTGAATTGAGTTTTGCTATTTTTCCTAGCCAGTGTGCTCAGGTGAGCAATGTGGCCCATGGGCCTCTTGTTTTACACCTGCTATATTTAGCTGTTATTTTTTATGTAGCTATTGTAATTTGCTGTTGTTTTCTGTGTAGCTGCTGTATTTAATATCTATTGTATTGAACCACTTATCATAATCACCCTTTTCTAAACATTTATTAGGTCCATGGGATATATGATTTCCTTTCTTTGTCCGCATTGTTGAATTTTGATCTTTGTTCATGTATTATTATTACAAAATATGCATTGATTAACTTGTATATCCTTTAAAATTTGAAACCCAACTAACTTCTTTTGAATCTCGTGAAACACCATGAATCTCTTCCTGCATCTCGTACTGAAGTTTATTGTTCATTTATTTGATTTCAAGGATTTTTTACTCTTTTTTTAAAACCAGTTTATGGTTCATATCCTTTATACTCTTCCTTAGTACACCTTTATTTACATACAATAAAATGTACCCCATATCTGAAAATAATAATTTATGTCACAAGTTTCGATAGCAGTTTGTATAAACAAAGTCGTAGAACAGAACTGTGGTTTTAATATTAGTCAAAAGTGGATTTTGATAGCTGTTACTGACATGTACCAAATCATTACTGAACTGGTCCCTCTATTTGACCTGATGAGAACTGTTATTAAATCACATGTCTGAAATGATTCACAGCATCCTTCGGGTTTATTTTCCGACTTCTTAATCATATGTAATAACAATTCAACATAATGATGTCACTGAAGGTTTGTTTATTTTTTGCCAATAATTAACACTGAGCAGGAAGTTCCTCATTCAATCTAAGATACTGATTTCACTTGAAGGGAAGTCGAGCACATAAATAGTACAAGGAGTGCATGTTTACAAAGTGTGCCATGTTCAGTCTTATTGAGACTGATTATTAACATTGATAAATATCATTAACCTAATTTGGATTGCTTTTCAGATAAATGTGTTCATGAGTGCCATTGTCAGGTTGTAAAATGCAGGATCTTAATTTGAAGTGAAAGTTTTTGACAAAAATGTCAAGTGAACAAGTGGAAACATTAAGGTAAGCAACGAATATTCTTATGATCAAAATGTAATTTGTTTTGAAATTTTAAAGAGAGACACTACAGTCTGGAAAATTAGATGCTTAAAGGTATGAAACAGCACTTGAGATGATTACTGATTCCCATTTCTGCCTTTTTCCTGAAGTAGTACTACTTTCAAAAGAAAAAAAAAATGAAAACAACATCAGTGATAGAGGCACGAAATACTTCATGTCCATTTATTTATGACATTTATGTTTTGGACAGCTGGTTTCATCCTGGTTGTGACCGACACACGGCGGAGAGTTTACTATTACAAAACGGAGTGGATGGGACTTACCTCCTGCGACCCAGTTCTAAACCGGGGGATTACGCACTCTCCGTCAGGTAAACATCAACTACTAAGTTTTAACAATGGAGCATTGGACATTTGGTCTCATTAGACTTTACGTTGGATACTTTGACTTAGATCTAGACTCGCAACTCTAAGCGTGTAAATTAAAATAGTCTTTATATGAATGGCTATGCTTTTGAACTACATACATGTAATACTAAGTTCTATAAACCAGTGATTGTCATCTTTATTTGCTGAATAAAATCTGAAAGACAGGGTAAGTTTCACTTCATGGCCAAGCTCTTACTGGGGCAGATATTTCCTTTTTAGTCCTGTAAATTGAGTTTAGATCAGTATAGTACTCTTTGAAATGACATGTCTATGATCTGTTGATGAGGCAAAGGGGTCAACTTTGAATCTTTAAGTGTTTTTGACGACCCTGAGGGGGGTCACCAGGTGCTCCAGTACATTTAAGTAGACAGTATTTTAAGTCTGTATGTACTAATTGACTGTTTTGTATACTACTAGATGTGACTCATCTGTGAAGCATTACCCATTAACCTGGACGGGGACGAATTATAAATTCGGGCATGGAGAATTTGATAGTGTTCAAGATTTACTACACCACTTTCAGAATAAACCTCTAATTGGCTCCGAGTCAGGTACTTTTTATATCAAACATTATTTTAATAGCAAATTATCTTGAAGTATGTTATCTAGATAGATTATATTTTATATACAATGTATAAAATATGTATGATGATTTACAGATTTGTAAATATAAATAAAATTCAATGATAAAAATGCACATATTAATGAAATGGATGGCCTTGAAAGTTCTCATGATGTTAGACTTGCACATATGTATTATACAATTATGGACTTCAGTGTAGGTCGATGTGTGGTTATAAGGACTCATGGCAATTGATATTGACCGAAGACACAGAAAGTGATAGCGAGCGAGCCTGTGAGGTTGCTATCATTTTCTGTGTCTGAGATCAATATCAATATTCACTCAAAGTGAATGCACTGATACAGTCCAAACTGAATAGACTCAGTTGTCATTATGTCAAAATGGTTAAAACACGCTTCTTATATTATGGCGTCATGTTCTACGTAACTTTGGTGCAACTGAACAGTGTCGTGCGATATCATTTTCCATGGACACGCTTTCGCGTCGGCATCACAAAAGGAGGAATATCACATGATGTTTTTTCAGCAAATAAAAATTACAAAAATAATCTTCTTATATAATATACAAGATTATAGCATTCTAATTTGGAAAAAAAATCTGAATATGGAAAAGATGAGATAAAGGGAAAGTATGTTTTATTTAGTAAGTACGGATGTATGAAACTATACAGTGTATTAGGTGTGATTATTAATTTTCAAGAAGTTCCTAATGTATGGTGCCTTTTATTAATGAAGGTTATTAGAGATGACAAATTTCTTTAAGATGAACTTTTTTGTAGGTCAGCTAACCCTCCTTAGTTTTCCGTACCCTCGGGTAATTGATGAACCTAACATGTATGATACAATTCGAGTCCATGCTGAGTTCAGCACCGCAGACGATTTCTCCAGAGGACCTGAATTCTCAGTGCGTACTTCTGTTTAAATAAGATGTCATCAGATGTAATGCTACTTATACTGAATTATCTTTCAAAATTATTTCACATATTGAAGTTCATCAGTTAAACTTTGTTATCTCAAGATATCTTGAATACCATGGATACTATAAAATCACATACATTTATGTGTATTTATGGGGTCAATTTTTCAAGGTTTGAGGAAAAATGTTGCTTTGTGGGAATATTTGATTTCATGGTTGGAAAATATTTAGTAGACTAGTTATACATATGGAATTTTACATTTGGTGGTGGTCATTAATTTGTGGGTCTCTCCATGCCTCGAAAACAACGAAAATTAAACCCCATGAAACTAAGTGATTTCACAGTATGTCAAATTTAATTGGAAGTCCAAACTACTTTTTCTTGTATTTTAACCTAGGCATTTTGAAAACCCAGATAATTTGGGATAATGAGAGTTATGGTAACTGTACATGTCTTTGTTAGATTGTGATCAGGGATTTGACTTAAAAATTAAATTACATGCATAATCAATGTAAAAGAATGTAACGATCAGAAATGAAAATCAAGAAACATTTATGCCTAACATTAATCCTGTTCTCCATGCATTTCTTTGTAGATTAATTCAAAGGAGGGATTTTTAACAAAACTTGGATCCACATTCAAGGTTATGTTGTTGTTTTTTTTTAATTTACAAAATCAACAGGAGTTGATTAAAAAGATAAGATACCGTATATACTTGCATATAAGTCGGTCCACACATAGGTTGGTTGTATTTTTTAAGCTTATATTAGAGGGATTGACCCTCTAAAAAACAAATCTTTTTATAACCTTTTAAGTCGAGGTGTTTTTGACCACAACTGGACTCCCCAAAAACCAAATTATAAGCGAGTATACATTGTATTTGGTAATTAAACTTTCACACAAACAAAACAAAAGGTATTCTTTTCAATAGATCATTTTGTGATATTTAGTAGTGAACATGAACAGTAACACCTTGGATGTTTATATTTTGTTTGTTTGACTTTTACAGACATGGAGGGGCCACAATAGATATAGATATAAGAAGGGGTTTGTCCTCACCAGTTACTCAAAAATGTGGCCCATGGGCCTCTTGATAATTTATATACAAAAAGTTGATAAAAAAGACAAAACTCTAGTACCATATTTTTCAGGGCATTATGCAAGTCTTTTTATAACTTGAGTGTCGGACAAGAAGTGCCACAAAAAACGGCTCTCAAGTATAAAGTGTAATTAAACTTTCATTAAAACAGAATGTATTCTTTTCAGGTGGTCATTTTGTGATATTAACTGGTAAGAGTGGACATTAATAAATACATGTTACAGTTACATGTGGAATGTACATGTTTATATTTTGATTGTTTGACTTTTACAGACCTGGAGAACAAGATGGTTTGTCCTACAGAAAAATGAGCTCCGATATTACAAAAATAAAACAGACAAAACTCCCATCAGGGCATTAAATCTAGACGAGTGTTCCGAGTGCCAAAGAGATGGCTCTCACAAGGGAAAGTTCAATGTTTTCAGGTAAGTAGTGCTTTGGCATCTGGTTCATCTACCTTGTATAAAAGATGCTAGTTTTCCATGTGTAGTAGGTAGGCTTGCATATTGTTCAAAATCTAAACTCTAACAACTTGTTAAAATTTTGTACATGACCCTGATGAGTCTATATTTTGTAAAGAATGTGTATTTACAAAGTCAAGTATTTTTTTGGTATATGTTTACTTCTTGAGAGCATTTTCAATTTATTAGTATAAACAAGTGTCCATACCTATTGCAGAGTTGTGTTTAAATGGCGGACATTTTACATGTATGCCACCACTGAGCAGGAATGTAACGACTGGATTTCTCTCATTAATTGGAGGCTGGTATGTAATATTGCTCGTCTGTCTGTCTGTGTGATGATTGATGTGGGGTTTTAACACTTGCCTAATTATTAATGACTGTGTGTACATGTTAACTACAGAGTAAGCACATGCATAGTAAAGCTTCGTTCAGAATTACGGCAAAATGGTAGGTGGAGTTCTTTTGCAAGTTTTAATATTTTGGCTTTATCAGAATCTTTGAAATGTACCCAAGTTTGCATAAATACATGTAATCAGGCATGAGATGAGAAGCAACATATAGCTGTGGAATTTTTGAGAATGCGCTGCAGTATATATATTTCAAGTGCCATATGCAAACACATGCAAAAGGATTATACACAGCATTACTTCTCTGCACAGATAGGAAACATTTCTGAATTTAAAAACTGTGGTTTTGGAATAAAGAAGGAGAAGCAACTCATTATTCTCTGAACATACGTAAGGCTTATTATGTATTTACATGTACAATTTACATGTCTACCAGTATGTTCAATTCTCCATGACCCTAACACATGCACAGAATAGCAATGCTTTTCTGCTTCAGAAAGTTTTCATGCACACAAAAACTATATATTAAGCAAGTACATTACAGTGCACAACTTTGAAGAATTACAAATGAACCCAAAAAATGTTGCCTGGGTGGGTGGGTTGTGTCTATCCAAAGCTATATTTATCAGCAATATCAACTGTCATGGTAGCTTATTAGGCAGACCGCTTGGGCAGTAATAAGAAGATCATGGGTATCCCTGGCTGTGAGAAAACAAAGTCAATAAAAAATAGGTAGAAATGTTCCTTGGCCATCCACTTAGCCCTAGGCAATGAAAGTTACAGGTATTTCAGACAAGACTAAAAACAGATGACCCATTTACTGCAGGTGTTGACATGTACCAGTAAGATCACTTACTGATCAATAGCCCCAACTGCAAGTAAAAGTCTAACTTTGAAGCCCTTCACCAGCATACGTGACATCTCATATGCATCTTGCAATCTTGCAATATCTAATAACTTTTTTTGGAGATATAAACCAAGATGAGGATTAAGATCAATGCTACAGGTCAAGGTCGTATTGGATAGTGTACAAAGGTTTTGAATTTGCATCCAATTTATTAAGAAATCAGTTATCAATAATGATTATATTTCACAAACACATACACTGTACTGTATCAACTATCCAGTATGTATATGTATTATTTTTTTTAAATTTGACTTTTAAATACCTTTATTGGTAATTTTTCTAAAAATATTTGATCAGATTTCATTGCATGTATTAGCCTTTATTTACTTTGGTATATTATTGCATGTCTAATATATATATATATATCCAATGAAAACCTTTGTTCCAGGTAATCACCAAAACATATATTAAGACAAGGTTTGCTTTGGATCAGAGCATTTATTTTAACCCTGATACAGACAATTTAATTAGTTAAGGTCACATAAAATGACAAGTTACGTATACCAGTATATAAGTTATGGATGTGGGATTATTTTAAGCACATTTCACTCAAATTTACCACAAAAAAAAATGTGTGTTTAAAATATGACATATTTATTCTTGATGATTATATTATATATTTTCAATGTTGCAAAAATTTATGTTGTTTTTGATATTTACAAGAAATTCTGCTTTGACATTTGAGTACTAGACAGTTAAAAAAATTTCATTTGTCATTTGACTATGTACATGTAATTTGGTCCTACCTTGGTGAATGTTGAGCAGATATTGTTTGATCTAACTCAGTCTCTATTTTTCAGAAATCTGGTCATAAAAGACAATCTTCAGCAGCTGTGTGACCCAGTCTATAAATAGTGGCCTATCAAATCAAAGAACAGCAATAAGAAATGCCCAACAGCAAAGAACACTTGTCATAGAAATAACTACATGTATGTTGTATCCTATCTAATGATGGATGTAAAATCTGCATGCAGGTTTGGACAAGGGGTAAAATTCATAGGATTTAGATAGAGTAAATTTTCAAAAAATCAGTAAGATTAGCACCTTGCCAAAACTTTGTCAAGATATTTTTGTGAAATATTCTTTAAAAGGATAAATTTTTACTTAGTATATGTATATCAAAGAAAGCTAAACAAATACATAATCGGTGTTTTATCACTTTCCTAGAGCTGTATTTAATTTCCAAAGCAAAATGAACAGGTGGTGAAGTATATTTTAAAATTAACCTTTTTTAGCATTTATTGTAAAATACACTTGAGTATATATTTAATATATTAATTTATTTAAGAATACTGAGGGTAAATTTTGTGTTTACAACATTAGAATTGTATGTATGATATTATCTGTAGTTAGTGAATAACATTGTATAATGCTTCAAGTTGTGCTACCCTTACTTTAGAATTGCTGCGTGTGATACACTTACGTGTATGTGCTTTTGTTAATCAAGTGAAAGTGTGCCAGGAGAAAATTTGAGCTCTCCTTGCTAGAAAAAAGGAGCATTGAACCTTGTTGTTTTTAGATCTAGGCTATATTGTGTTAATATTTGTTTGTTTGTATTATATTGTACTTGTAAAGACAAGAAATACCAAATTTTGACAATGTGTAGTGAGTAGCATTTTGAAATTCTTTCATGTTTTTTTTTTAAACTAGGAGTTAGAAATGTTTTGAATTATTTATTGATAATCTTTTATATTTTTTAAATCTCTAAACAGCTTTAAGGGATAGAGCTTTCAGATTACCTGTTACCGTACACACCTTATTAGTGGTATCTGTACTATTTGCAGGTACAGTGTACATGAATGAAGATGGAACATTTCTGCCAGAATCAGTTGAAACCTAATTTTTGATAAAATTTTATTTTCTGACACAATACATTGTAAATGGAAAACTAGAAGTCTGTAATAAGTGACTATCATGATATGTATGTGTGTCTATCTTTGTTGTTATGTAAAACTCTAGCTTTGTTATTTTTTTCTTGCCATCTGTTTTAAAATCTCCAAATGTTACAGTTTTAAATGGAAATGCATAATCATGTATATACATGTATATGAATCATGTAAAAGTAGAAAAAGCTTTAAATTTTTCATTTACTGATCATACTTTGGAAACAAATATTCTAATCAAAAGTACTTTGTATGTTCTGCAAGCCAATTTTATTTGCGAGAAATATCTGCAAGTTTACAGTCTTCTCTTACTTGCAAATATCTCTGATTTCTAACCATTTACAGCAAAACTTGGTTATAAGGAAGTCACAGGGACCTATGAAATTACTTAGCTATATCCGTAATTCGTTATAACCGTATAAGAAATTCACGAAAATTATATAGCTGGGGATCCAAGATGACTTCGCTATATCCGTAAATTTGCAATATCTGTGTTCATACTAAACAAGTTTTGCTGTATTCACATTAGTATTTATGTAAAATAATGCATTTGTCATGAAAATTAATAGTCCTGGATATATTCCAAATTAACAACTTGTAAATAAAAGATATTGCAAATAATGATTGGTTTACAGTGCATATTTCTCATAGCTTGAATATTACTACTTATAGTACTTATTGTACTTATATAGAATTAAGTAATTTTGTAGAAGTATTTATTGAAATACTTTGGAACATCTGATAATTATGACACCGTTACTGTAAAATCCAGTATATTTCATGATTTATGTTGTGCACTTGACTTGTTTGTAATTCACAGCTTTTTTATGAACTTAGGTTGTAGTCATCAATTTTATATTAAGTTGCTTTATTTTTTTGCTTCCTCACAATATACACCTCTGTAAAGTGATTGCACCAAATTCTTTTAGATCTCAAATCTTAAATTTACTTTTATACTTAATTTGAATGCTTGTTTATAATGTATAGACAGTATTATAAGTGTGCTCACAAAGTCAGTTTTTCGATAGAAAATTATTTCTACAAACCAATTCATTGCTTGCTCAATGTTTCCCAGCAATTCCATAAAGGGGGGCTTTATAGACATACATTCACACAGATTTTAAAACTCAAAAATCAGCAATTTATTGACTCTTGACAACTTCCCTACTGGAAGTCAAGAATGATAACTAAAATTGCCAGAAATACTCAAGGAAACGAAAAGGTTCTCATCTTTCTTATCAATCTGAAACTTTTTAAAATGCGATTTTAAACTTTTATCCTCTTGAAATTTTATGTATATTTGTTTGTATTCAGGAACAATAGAGCATACAGAATAATTTAGGATTTACGTTTGCCACTATAAGGTTGCATCTTCAATTTGTTATAGAACATGCAGGTAATGCTACATGTATATATATGCAAATTTTACTGTCATATGTGACAGTGTTATAAATAGCACTGTTAAAATGCAATAAGAAAGCCTTATTTCATAAATATGCTAAATTGTGGTGTTATTACAGCAAAAAGAATTCATCTTTCTTTCTGAGTTATACCCAGTCCTCTGAGTTTTAATTAAACACCTTTACTTCTGTATTTTTATTTCACATGTAACATGCATGTCACTGCAGGTATTCAGCAGATGTGAAATCTTTAGCCTGAACAAGCTTTGTTTTTAAAACACCTAGAACATATGGTGAACATATGTGTTGATTAATATTAGTTGGATGATTAAGAAATAATATTGAGATTTTATTTACCAACAATAATAATAAAGCATATAATAAATTGTAATTTGGAATATTATAACAATGTTATTCTTATATAAATGACTACACCTCATAAATATGCAAATTTTGAATATTATTTCCCTTTTTTTTTTTATACCATATTTGTATAAAATAACATACTTATTGATACCAAATAAATGTTTTTAATAATTCCTATATATAGCTGAACTTTGTTATCCCAGACATGGATATTCCATAAACAATATGTCTGTAAGATTTAACATTTCAAAGCTCTTTTTTCTTGAAGTATTTTATACAGATTATTATTCCTTGTTCTGGATTCAATCAAGTTTGAAATAACCATGTTTGATAGTATACTGTACTAGTAATAAAATTTCCAAGTACTTGCATTTTACTGAAATGTATAAGAATTATGTAATCAAGTATACCTGAGAGTGTATCAATGTTAAAGGATATACAGGCTCAGGATAAGCTGTGAATTATTGTATACCTGTGTATATTTTTGACTTTAGATATTGAAGCCTTTCTTTTCTGCATTACAAGCAGCTGGTGTTCATTCAATCTTGATGTAAACCTGCAATAGTGCCTGACTATTACAGAAATCTCTGTCATTTGTGTTATTATATTTTGTTTCTTTTTGTTTTCAAAAAATTAGGAATAAATTTTTTTTATTTCAATCTTTTTTCTTTGCTTTAGTCATCTGATAAATGAGATTTGAAATTACTGTGTAATCACAAATTTTTGTGAGGGTTTAATTTTCACTGTGTTTGACAAATGAAGAGAGCCACAAAATTTATGTCCACAATGAAATGAAAACTAATCAACAATTCTTCATCCACGAAGTCTTAATTTCCATGAACCCAGAGTTTTTCCTGAAATGGCGGAAATTTGACCCCACAAAAATACTGTAAATGTATTATATTTGGTATGTACGATATGGCAGAAATTAAGGTTTCAGCATGTTAGTGCAGATTTGATTTAGCGCTAATTGAATGTGCTAGATATACTAGTAAATATATGATGTACAAAACATTTAGCTACAAGACATTAAGTGCTGTACATGATTTAACGGATCTGCTTTCCACCAAAATCACTAACTAGAATACACTACTAATGTAATATGTTTACAGTATGTGATTTAACAGAAGTTTGGACAAAATTGACCTAGCGGAATCAAAGTAAGCTTTTATATCTTGTTTTGATCAAACAGAATAGGTTTCGCAAAATGCACTGTCAAAGTCAACAAAAAAGAGATGAAACATATATATATAATTTACATTCTTCATACAAAAAAAAGAGGATGAACTGGTTTGTCAGAGCCAAAGAGACAGATATCAAACATACTCAAGACTTAGATTTTTTCAATGATTTATTTTCTAAACCTGTGGAAGATTTCAAATATGGATGGATTAAAATTCCTTTGCACATACTCATAAAAATCAGAATGCATCATCAGAAAGATATTGAACATAAAAAGGACTTTTCAATGACTAAAAATGTGGAAGATTTCAATATGAACGGATTTAGGTTTTCTTTGCATCTACTCATAAAAATCAGAGCACATTTTTTAGTCCTGAAATATGTGTAAATGTTTAACTGTTGTATAATAAGGAGATGGTCAATGTTTAAAGTAATGCAGCCGCATCATTCATTCTACAATCTCGTAGAGCTTGCGCCAGAACTGACGATGTGGCCTGACTTCCTTCGCGGTTCTTCCAGGACTTTAACATAGCGTACACCTGAAAATAAATTGAAACAATCAATACTCAATGAATTCAAATGTTTAAAAAGTTTAAATTCAAAATGTGGACAAGTTTTAAATTCTGAGTAAGTTGAGAAAAATAATAAATGATGGATGCATTAATACTAGTATCCTTGATGATAAAAGAGAGAATATTGCTAATCACATGGAATAAAATTTATCCTAAGATAGACTTATTTGAACCACATGGCTTTAAAACAAGAGTTTTAAGACTAGCTGTTAGCAGGAAAGGTTTCCACCTCAGGCTTGTAACTGGTACATACAATAACAAAATGAGCTGTTTCCAACCAAAAGCATAATTATATGTTTCATAAATTTTTAATAAGCTAAATATTACTAAAGGCAAACTCATACATGTATATGCAACATCAGTATCATGACTTTTCTCTACTATAAATACTTCCTAAAATGGTACATATAAATAAAACAAGAGATGTTTGTAAAACACTTATGGCCCCCCTCCCCCCAATTGGAATTTTTCTAAGTCCAAAAGGGCATAACTCTGTCAAACATGTGCGATCGTACCCAAAACAGAACCTGATCTAGATATTCATCTGATAAATCTGTATACTAAATTTCATTTCAGTATGTGCAACCTCTGCAAAGAAAATGAACAGAAACTGCAAATAAATGGAATTTTTCTAAGTCCAAGGGGCATAATTCTGTCAAAAATGGTGCGATTGTACCCAAAACAAAACCTGACCTAGACATTCATCTGATAAATCTGTATACTAAATTTCATTTCAGTATGTGCAATGGTTGTGAAGAAAATGAACAGAAACTAAGTTGATTGACAGACCAACCGATAAACAGCAGCAAAGCAATAAGCCCTCCCTTCTTCGAAGGGGGGCATAATAAAAACATGGGTAACAAGATGTCTGAGCCAATGCTCACCTATTATACCCCCGCTCTGATGTGAATTCTTAAGTTCAGTTATGGTCAGACACAGGGATAAAAGGGAAGTTGACATCGGATTCACACAAGAATGAATCCTCCCATAAGGCATATACGTAAACAAATATTATGCTAAAATTTCAAGCATCTGCAATAAGAAGTTGCAGAGAAAACTGTGACAAAAATTTGTTACTGACAGCTAGACAGACAGATGGACGAACGGACATGAGCTGACACGAAGAAACACAAGGGTATATATATAACAATATACCCTCCTCTCCTTCGGAGCAGGGGTATAATTAAACTGATTACATTAACCCCTTACTTTAATGAAATTTCAATGGAGCATTATTTAGAGTCAATTGTCGCACATGAAACAAATGTTCTAGTAGTGTACACCTCTCTAAATACAACATTTATGCAAGTTTGGTCTTTGAATTTCAGTTACTCAGGAATCGAGTTATTCCAAAACCTATCTATTTTTTATAATCATTCGGAACCTGCAAGATTTTATGCTAGTAAGTTGGCTAGTGTACATTCATCCTTAGATACATCATCTTTGCAATTTTGGTCAGCAAAGGGATTTTCTAGTGACCTGGGAATAATCTGAAGAAAATCTGGTATTTTCATTCCTGCAACACTCATCTGAAAAAGTTTGTTGGATTCAGACTATCATCAGCAACAGTCAACAGTCTGGCAGAATGCATCTCTAAATGCATCATCTATGCAAGTTAGCTTAAAACAGGGCTTATAGGTTCATTAGATTGCACTGGTCAATTATTTGAAAAGGAATTGTGGTCCAAAAAACTTGAGATGGTGGACAAAAGAAAGAGAAAAACCAGGCACCAGAGTCCAACTGAATTATCGTGCCCTGATTCACTAAAAAGGCTGACCATTTTATATTCATTTGAAACAAGAAATTAAGGTACTTTGCAAAGAATAGTGTTTAATGAACATAATAAATACTTGAAGATTCCTGGCAGAACCTAACTGTTTTGGAGTGCATGGTGCATGCATGTGTATACATTTTATAACCCAGATTCTCACCAGTCTAGCCTAATGCTTCTAAATAATTTAAGTTTATTTAATAGATGCATAAGAAGGAAAGAACCAAGATATATAAAAGATAAATAGTCTGAGTTCTGCTAGATCTAACAACTAAACACATATCTTAACCTTGTCACTTTGATTCTGAAAAAAAAAACACAACACTTTGTTTTATGTAACACAAACAGAATTTGAGGAACTGCATGCAGTTCTGTAATGATGCACACTGAAGTGGTAGGAATATTATTGTATTTTTCTAATATTCACTTTTACATACAAACACACTTCATTTCTTTTACTAATTAATAATGTAGCACCTGCCAATCACTTAAAAATATTCATTAATAGTCTGATCAGTACCTTTAGTATTTTAATTTAGTATGTGTTTAAAACAAAAATTTTTGTTTAAAAATTAAAAAACAAATTTCTTAGTATTGATTATTTTTTTAATTCCTTCCTAGTAGCTTTAATATTTAATAATAAGCTCTAATGTTTAACCAGTGCACCATTTAGGTGTACATGCTTGCAAGCCAGCCAAAATAGATAACCCCATACTAACTAGAAAAAGGTGACTTAGATGTTGATACTTTATTGTTAACCATATTGTAAATCAAGTAGGTATTATAGCACCTCTTTATCTTTAACCAGTGATAAATATTAAGCCATTGTATTTGTTTTTGATGCTCTGCATTCAGAATGGGCAGAGAAAAAAATAATATTAATAAATCTTTCTCTCCAATACATGTAATATGTTAATATATTATTAAGACATTAGTGGCCACAGATAAATTAAAAACCAATTATCACTGATATTAAATTCTCATTGACCTTTTCACTTGGATCCTAAAAATTGATATACATGAAGCATTCATTTTATTTTATCATATTTATATATCCAAGCAATGTTACACTCACTCTTGCTATTTTCATAATTATAATGAGTCATAATTTTGAGTTTTAATAAAAATAGTTGGCTTTATAAAATATTTCTAAGTTTAATTTTTTATAATTTTTTTTTATTATTTGCATTTGATCTCACCTGCTGGCGTTGGTCATTACTCCTGGATTGGAACTCTTCAATGTCTTCAAATTCAAAGTCCAGTTTGTTGGCTAATCTGACCCAGTCCTTGTTGTGGATCTTCACTGCTATTTTCTGAAGCACCTTGTCATCTGGAATGGGGCCTCCCATATTACTCCTGGGGGCGGGGGTGGGGCCTGTACTGTTGAACTATTGTAAATGAAAAAAATAATGAAAACCATCATTCTGTCCTATGAATAAAACTACTATACAATTGTCTCGATTTCTTACTCACCCCCACCCCCACCCAACTTTCCATTCAGCAAATGGGGTGGGGAAGGAAACAATCTCTTAAAATCATACTGTCAAATAATCTGAAATCCTTTGATTGAAGAACACATCCATGTTAAATCATGTACATATGTACTCTTTTTTATGACCCATGATAAAGCTAGAATCGATTCACTTGGTTTTAAAGAATAATTAAATGCAATCAATAAGTGAAATTTAATTAATCCTTATTTTTTAATTCATGGCATATTAACTCAATACTTATAGGAGTTTGTCATGGTGACCTCTTAAAACTACAAGCAAGGTACAAGTTACTTATGGATAAAAATTTAATTGCTTCAATTTTTTATTTATATTTCCCCAAGTCGATAATGACAAGTTCAAATAAAAAAAATTGTAAAGAGGTCACATTACTAGTTCTTGTCTGCAGTTCTTAACAAAGTATACAAATTATAAAACTTCTGTGAAACAAGTTCACATTCATAATCATTAAGTACACTTTCTAGTAAATATATATCATTTGGTTGATCCAGTGTGTACATGTTTATGGGCACTAAATATTATAACAAATTTATATAAACATTTGTACAGTCAAATGTGCATTGCCACTGCATTCTTTGGAAAAAAAGTTTAAAATAAAGTGCAAAAAGGCAAAATATTGTCTATGTTGTGTGCATTGAATAAAAATGTTTTGTGCAGATCCTAGTATAAACAACTTTGTCAAATAAATTTTATTTGAAATCTTACAAAAATTATTTTTAAGTAGGATTTAAAAAGGAATATAAGTTTTACTGACCAAATGGAAAAGCATTAAAAAATAGAAAGAAAAAAGTGTAACATTCAAAAGACATGTAGAAGTAATATATGCTTTTAAGGAATATATTTATATGTTTACTTGACTATTTCAACAAGCTGAAAGTCGTATTTGTTGAAGATTTAAATGCCTAATTTTTTCATGTAATTAAATTCCATTTATAAAATGTTGTGATATGTAAATGCATGAAGCAAGTGACTAATGTAAATTCAATGTGTACTATTATAATACCATTCTATTCTGAGTTTGTCTGCCAGATTGCATCTGTAAAATTAAAGTTATATTGTACAGTTCTTGAGAAATCCCTGTTGTGGAATCCACCAGTTTTAACCTTATAACAAATACTGTTATATTTACCAGTATTTATAGATAATTAGAAGTCTGACATTTAGATATTTGTATAAACCCGGGTCATGCTGATCAAGTTTGTATTCTGTTGACATTAAACCACTATCTTGATACATCTATTGCACCTGACTTGAATCTCCTGTCAAATGACCTCATTTTTACATTTCAGGTAAGAAAACAGGTACTAGTAAAAACAAAAAAAAAACAAAAAAAACAAGAGGCCCATGGTCCACATTGCTTACCTGAGTAACATGGCCCTTTCATCTTCATCAGCACAATTTTTTTTTTTACACAAAACTTTGATCACATACATGTATATAATTATGGCATAACCTTACTACCAGGGGTTAAATTTGAATAAAACTGAATCTTACACTATTTGCAGATGCTTCCATGTAAATATGATCAATCAAAGTTTCACTGTTCCTGACTAATAAAAGACATCAACTAATTATATTCCTTTGAAAAACTTTCATCTCCCACAACCAAGAGTACGTCATGATTTGAACAAATTTTAATCTACACTACCCAGGATGATTCCATATAAATATAATTGATCATAGCTTTGCTATACTTGAAAGGATTTTTTTGAAATCCTTTTGTATATTTTTGATCCCCCATTGTGGCCCAAAACTACTCCTGGGGGGTCAGGAATTGATGAACACTAAACTTACACTACCTGATTGAGGATTCCTTTGTATAAGTACATGTATTTCTAATTATAGCTTTGCTGTTCTTGAGATAAAGGTTTTAAAGATTTTCCCTAAATATGTATTCCTAATTATTTAACTTCAATCCTATGTTGTGATTACCCTATCCCTTAGGGATCATAATTTGAACAAATTCAAATATAGAGATGTTATGGATCTTTTGTATGTCATATCTTTTCTGAACCAGTGGTTCTTCTTGAGAAGAACTTTTTAAAAAGATGTCACCAAATTTTATCGAATTAATCTTTCCTTGAAAAAGGGTAATAATTATGGCTTTTCTTGTGAACAAATCTTAAATCCTCTTTATCCAAGGAGGCTTCTTGGCAAAATTGGTTGATATTGACCAAATGGTTTTGTAGAAGAAGTCGAGAGTGTGAAAAGTTTACAGACAACACATGACACATGATAGCTGATGACAGACAGACAAACGTCAGACGCTTTTTGATCAGAATAGCTTGCTTAAGCCTACAACTCAGGTAAGCTATAATATTGTGCTGACTCTTCAAAGATAATTTGATTTTTTTTCTTACCTCTGGAAGTTTGCTGTGAAGTTCTTGTCTCATTTGTGAGGGCAAAAGTTCAAAGTTCAAGGCCTCTTCCAGAAGAGGTTGTGGAATTTTTAGACAGCCTCTAACAAAATTCTCCTCATTTATTGTCCCTGACAAGATAAAATGAAATATGGAGATAAAAATAAAAATTTACTATAATCAAGCTCAGAGATCCACAAAACAAGGAAGAGTAAGCAGCCCCTTTCAACTGGTAACACTCACCATACACTCCTTCACATTTCAGTTCATGATAATATTAATATTTATGTTCCATTAATAATTAATTTAAATTTATATATGATAAGCAAAGATTAAATTCAAAGCTGTATGATATGAATGCTACCTTTGTTCCCTGGGTCCATGAATTGGTAGAGTGTATTAACAACTCGATCTATATTCTGTCAAAAAGTTAAATTAATTAATCACAGGAAACTAAAACAAAATAAAAAGGGCCAATAACAAACTACTATTGAGGATATTCAAAATAAAGTTAATGCATTAATTTGGTGTTCATACTAAGAAGAAAGTATATGGTAGGAAGTTATATATATTTAGCAAGATGTACTATCCCAAACTTCGTAAAAATTCTTTTAAAAACCTTGATATATGTACTAGACATTTCTTGATTTTGCCCATGATTCCACTCTCTGTAGTCTTACCCCTTTATCCTCTGGCTGGACATACACTCTCTCTATAATCTTTCTAAAAATGTCCTTTGGTAAATTATTCCCATTGTTTAACATCCGGAAAACACCTAGAATGAAGAATAATATATTGTAATGCATTTAAATATCTTTGATTGTCAAATATTTCCATATTATGTTTTTTTTTTCTATCAACAAAAATACCACAGGTAAAAAGTAAAAATACTTCAACTGCTTGTAATCTGAAGTTCTCTTATGCTATTAAGATTTCAAACCCATGCTGTGTGATGCACCTTTAAGCTTGTCTTCTGTGGTGGAAGTCTCACACCATTTTAATCCTCTGAGGAAATTTTCAAATGAAATTGTCTTTGTCCTGGGATTTACAAACTTTTTCATTATCTGAAATTGCAATTACATGTACATGAAATTAGTACTTGAACAAAAACTTGTGAAAATTAGAGACAATATTAAATATGTACGTACTATAATGAACTTATTGGAATCATCAAATACATTTGCATGAAATATGTCTATATGTTATGAAAAAAAATGAACAGTGTTTTAGGTGTTTGAGGAATAACATACATTTAAACATGTGTTGACATTATAAATTTGCATAATGCCATGTTTCCATGTGATATTGTCTTTCCATGCTAAAAAAGCAAATAAAACAACCAAAAGTATCTTGAAAGAAAGAAGTCACCAATGTTTAATATGTATAACTTATTTATCTTCACTAGGATTGTTTGCATATTATTTTGCATTAGATCTCTTACATTTCTTGAGAAGGCATCTTGATTGATTGTATGTTGAGCTAAAGCTTCTTCAGTGAGTTCTCCTTTATCTGTACATCCCAGCTGTTTAAATCGTAGCCAAAGTCTCTCCACCTCTGCAATACTCACTAACATATCAATAATAACATCTTAGCAATAATCATCAGTATAAAAACAGATACAAAACATAAATACAAAACAAGTTGTTAAAAAGATTCATTGATAATTCTAGGGCCAATTAATACATATTTAGGAAAATAAAAATGTTAAAGATGGAATTTCATGCATATGTCTGATTAAATTTATGATACTGATCAATGTTTGTAAGGGGAAAAATTGCCTTCATCATTTCAATGACATTAAAAGATACACATTATTTAATTTCAAATGGGGCAATTAACTTTGAAAAATTCCTCAATTTTAATACTTTTCAATATTTTAAAATTTCTTTCTTCTGGGTATCAACCATCCTAGCAATGCCGGGGTCCTGAGTCAACACGTTGCCGCTAGACCCCTGGCATATTTCATCCAATATCTGTGGGCTGACTGTAGCAACATCTTTCAGAAAAATTGCAAAACTTGATTGTTTTTCTTATCTCTAAACCAATCACATTAAGCCATTCTATTATAAACAACTTGTAAAATGTGCATTGGAGGTGTCAGCTGAATCCTTATCAGACTATTTTTGAAAGCTCTATATAATTTGATTGGTGCTTCTCAATGAGAGAAGCAAGCCCACAGATATTGAATGAAATATACCAGAGGTCTAACAGCAACATGTTGACTCAGGACCCTTGGCTTGCGAAGATGGGTATCAACCATCCTTGCAAATTATGCCAGCTAGGGGTCTGGAGTCAACACATTGCTGCTGGATCCCTGGCAAATTTCAGTTGATATTTTAGGTCTTGCTTCTGTCACTGAGAAGCACCAATCAAAATTAAAGCTTTCAAAAATAGTTCAATAATGTTAAAAGAAAGGATTCACTTGAAACCTCAAATACACATTGTTTATCGTAAAATGGCTTAATGTGATTGCTTGAGTTAGAGATAAGAAAAACAATCAAGATTTGTAATTTTTCTATAAGATGTCACTCCAATCACAATCTAATTAAAATTAGATGTTAGATCCACTTGCATACTCGCTACACTAACATCTAACAACATTCCATAGAGGGTCACGACAGAGGTCAAATTCGGAACAACTCTAGACATATTCCTTCACTAATATTCAATGTTTTTGCAGGCGACGATTTGATTGGTTGATAGACTTTGACCTCTGACGTGACCCTCTATAAGATGTTGTTAGATGTTAGTGTAGCGAGTACACGAGCGGATCTAACATCTAATTTTAATTAGATTGCTACAATCAGCTCACATAAAATTGAATGAACCTCCAGGGGTCCAATGTTAATGTGTTGACTCAGGGCCTCTGGTATTATGAGGATGGGTATCAACTTTTTATGTACAAATATGTGATAAATTGATTTACACAGTGAAAATCAACTAGCATATTATTTGACGCACATTCAGAGGCAACAGCGTGGATAGTTATCCAGTTTGGTTTCTTGGGATCGGTGTGACGGGTACATGCCTTAGACTCTGGAACCAGGATCTGACTAGTGAAGGCACCCATATTTACTGCATAAGAGGAAATAATAATACAGCCATTCAAAAGAAAATTGCACATAAGTATATACATATAGATCAAAAGAAATATATAAATTAAAATAAATTATCATTATCATACAAAAGCTGTTTGATCACGATCTTGCAAATACACTTGTAAACAGACCTAATTAAAAGTTTTTCAGCCTTTTTTTTGTTTACATGTTGATACGGCAAACCGGAAATGAAAAGAATAAACTAAAACACTGTTTGACGACAAATATTCCGGAAAAATATTTCTTTGGAAAATGCAATACGGAAGTTCCGGTTCTTAGTTCAAGGGACTAACTTGTTACACAGTTTGACCTTTGTAAGTACTAATATAACATTTTTTACACATTCCATGAATTAGAAATCAATTAACAATCATTATAGCCAATTTTTCCATGAACATTTTACATCAAATCTGCTTTGCAGCTTCAAATCGATGACGAAAAGTGCGAACGTGACAGAAACGTATGAGAATATGGCGTATTTTGTCAGTGTTTGCAAATGTCATGTTTAATAAACCGATTTCAACAAAATTTATCTGCCTTAAAATGTGATAAATGTGTTGTTGTAAGTGTTTTTTACAATGACTATCGTTATCCTTCTTCTATTTTTTTAATGAAATGTGCAATCTTTGTTTCCCTCAACAAAAAAATGATAATATTTACGACACGTGACTGAGAAACACATGTCGGTCATGGTCATGATCTTGATCAATTGACAGACTACTTCAAGTTGAAAGGCGTTTGCATTTTATTATTATTTTGTTAAATTCAAGTATTTTCTGTGTAAGAGGTTTATTTACTGCTCTGTTATATAAATGAACTACTTGTACTTTAGTAAATAGAATGCATTTAGGCAAGACGTAATTATTTTGCCAATTTTATTGTTCCCAGGGACAGGTATATTTCTAGTTAGGTCAGTGTTGTTACATCATGTGATAGATTAGTATGATTTTAGATCAAGGCTACTAATCTTTAATCCATTGACACAAAAAGTTCTGATGGAGATACATTCTTGTGACCTGTACCTGTTCTAAATATTAGGCCTAGATAAGATTTGTACCTTTCATCTGTTTGTGTCCCAATACACAACTGCGTAGTTTATGGTGCAGTATATGAAACAGACACATAGGTTTTCCTGCTCTTCAAAACAAGTTCTTTAGAGGTGCACAGATTTTGAATAATTTTTTTTTGTTTTTGTTCCTAAAGTGATACTGTGAAATGGAAGATCAGGCAAGTCAGATAGAAAATGCAATCAAAGAAATTGACAAAGTCAAGAGAAAGCTTCAGCAAAATGTCAGTGAGGTGAGTTAATAGAAGTTGAAATTTTAATTAAGAAAAGATAATATTTATTTAATATTTTATTTTTATTTAAAGTCTGGTACATCAACAAAGAACATAGAGTTTGTTATATTATTGTTGTTATTTTTTTAATGCATAAAATTTTAAAATATATAAAGAAGTGGGGATTTAAAAGAGTATCCTTTTTAGCTCACCTGAGCCGAAGGCTCAAGTGAGCTTTTCTGATCACATTTTGTACAGCGTCCGTCTAGCTGTCTCTCCGTCTGTCTGTCTGTAAACTTTTCACATTTTCGACTTCTTCTCAAGAACCGCTGGGCCAATTTCAACCAAACTTGCTGCAAAACATCCTTGGGTGAAGGGGATTCAAGTTTGTTCAAATGAAGGGCCGCACCCTCATTCAAGGGGAGATAATTGGGAATTAATGAAAATTTGGTGGTATGTTTTAAAAATCTTCTTCTCAAGAACCACTGTACCAGGAAAGATGAAACTTATGGGGAAATATCCTCAGGTAGTGTAGATTAAAGTTTATTTAAATCCTGACCCCCGGGGGGTAGGGCGGGGCCATAATGGCCGACCAAATTTTTACATAGAAATATATAGGAAAATCCTTTAAAAATCTTCTTCTCAAGAATAACAAAGCCAGAATTGATCATATTTATATGGAAGCATCCTCAGGTAGTGTAGGTTCAAGTTTGTTCAAATCATGACCCCTGGGGGTAGGGCGGGGCCACAATGGCCGACCAAAGTTTTACATAGAAATATATGGAGGAAAATTCTTTAAAAATCTTCTTCTCAAGAATAGCAAAGCCATAATTGATCATATTTATATGGAAGCATCCTCAGGTAGTGTAGATACAAGTTTGTTCAAATCATGACTCCCGGGGGTAGGGCAGGGCCACAATGGCCGACCAAAGTTTTACATAGAAATATATAGGAAAATTCTTTAAAAATCTTCTTCTCAAGAATAACAAAGCCATAATTGATCATATTTATATGGAAGCATCCTCAGGTAGTGTAGATTCAAGTTAGTTCAAGTCATGACCCCGGGGGTAGTCCGGGGCCACAATGGCCAACCAAAGTTTACATAGACATATATAGGAAAATTCTTTAAAATTCATATTCTCAAGAATAGCAAAGCCATGATTGGTCATGGGACTACTTTTGGATTTAAACTTTTTAATAATAAACCAATTTCTACTTTTTCCTAACCATAATGCTCAGGTGAGCGATGTGGCCCATGGGCCTCTTGTTAGCTCACCTGAGCTTTTCTGATCTCCCTTTGTCCATGACCAATGACTCCATCTAGCTGTCTGTCTACTTGTAAACTTTTCATATGCTTAACTTCTTCCAATTTCGCAATGAACCAGTACTAAAATCATGGTCCCAGGGGTGAAAGGTGGAACAAAGATAAGGGATGGAAGTTTTATATTAAAATATCAAGTAAATATCTTCATAAATCTCAAGAACTGGAACAGAAAAGGTGAATTTAAGTCAGAGACCCTTAGTTAGAGTTTGCAAAAATAGGATCAAAGTATGCATAATGCCTGCAGACAGGAAAAGGATGTCCTTTTTAATAACTGCACGGCCATGTAGGTCATATTGATATTAAAATTCTTCCATAGTGTGTATTCAGAGACCCCTTATAGTTAGGGTGGTCATAATATGGAGTCACAATTTTTCAAGGGAATATAAATATCTGAAGTACAACAGAACTAGAGTAACTCAGGTGAGCATTGTGGCCTATGGTCCTCTTGTTTACAAAATTAATTTGTTATGATAAAGATTTAACTTAGCTAACTCACTTAAATATATGTGTAATTACAGTATATTGTATGTTTATTCACCAATCAAGGGCCCTTAGGTGGCACAAACACGTACATTTTTTCAGTATGATTTTTAAAGTATTGTATATTGTAATTTCATATCTGATGAAAGATGTACAATACCACAAGTAAGATAATCATGAAAAATTGTTTTGGTGGGATCAAGAAGATTTGTATTAAAAAACTTTTTGATGCCCAGGTTAAACTACAAGTCCAGACAGCTGTGAGTCGTAATCTGGAAGCGTTTAGGAACCGGGAGGTGTGGCTCCTTAACCAGGTGGAGTTGTTACAGAGTGCTAAGGAGGAGGTGCTCAGTAACCAGCAGGCAAAGCTACACAAATTACTAGGGGTCATCCAGACCCAGAAGGGGGGACTATCCAAAGCAAGGTAATATGCAAAATACACAATGGAGGCAGTTACATTGGTTCAAATTGTTCTGGGGGAACGTATTATAAAAAGTAGAATTTTTTTAATATGTGGGTTAAATAGAAGATTATTTAAGAAGGACATGTTACATATGGTGATATGCTAGAGTATTCAAAATTTATATTGTTAGTTTGCTTGTATATTTGAGGATTTCAAAAATACGAAGGAAAAAATAATGTTTTTTAAAAGTCTGCATCCCAGATGCATGTTTCAAGCACAAATAATTGTTGAGCGTCAGTTTCTTTTATTTATTGTAACATCTGTGATTTCCTACAGAATTGATCCCACTGACCTGAAGCCTGAGGAATCGCCGTACTTGACCTTCCGCTGTGATGCCGGCTCACTCAGGGAGAACATCAACAGCTTTGGTAAGATAGACGCCAGCGGTCTGCCCCACTCCGTATTTGTTCCTGCGGGGAATCCGTCGACCAGTCTGCCGAAACATGTGGAGGAATATGAGGACCCTGATCACCACATCTTGTATAAAACCATAGAGGAGGTCCACCAATCCAAGACGTCCAACTCTTGTGTAAGTTTCCTTGGAGAGGGAGTGGTTGGATGGGACGGGGTAATTTTCATGTATAGCATGTCTCAATTCAGTGCTCGAGCTGTGATTCACCATTGTCGCCAATTGCGAATTTTTTTCAAAAGTGGCGAAAAGAAATTCATAAGTGGCGAAAATAATTTTTTTTATATGTACCATGTACACAATTTGTGTAGTCCTGGTTAGCTCCTTTGTTTATTCAATGTATACAGATTAGTCCCTGTGTTTATTTAATGCAGTAGAGGTGTGAAAACTGTAACCTACATGTAGGAAATCATGTCTCGCTTGAACGAACACAGCTGACTAGGTAGCTTGCCTGGAGCAATAAAGGGTTACTAAATTGCTTGAAATAATATAATTTGGATGAAACAAGGGGGGATAAAGTGTTATTAGGAGAGGAAGTTAGTAAATAAAAGATATTTATCAACAAAATCTGGATCTAAGTAGATCGTTTTTTTTTTAAACGGAAAATAGGGAAACATGACGAAAATTATAAAGAATGGTTTCAAATTTTACCTAATAAAAATTGAAAAATATGCACATTATACCATAAACTGACAAAGAGTGAAAAAGAAATTGATTTGGAAACAGAATTATCTTAGTAAATTATACTGAATTACTTACAATTACATGAGCTTGCATATTAAACCCTGCAGTCTCCAAGTTGTTAAAATAAAGTCAAGTTTTAAACCTAATTTTCATTACTTTTTAAGTATGCTTCTTTTCTCTTTTTTCTTAATTAATGAAATGATGAAAAATTCCATTTTTAAAAAATGTCACATATATTTACTAGGTCTGTAGCCCCCCCCCCCCCTTCCCAGGCAAAAAAAAAATTTAAACAAGAGGACATTTACTGTCAAGAGTTGGCTGATATCAATTCAATATCAAATTAATTGTGTAATTCCAACATTAGTTTTTATTTTTTAATGGATACTACCATAAGCTTTAAACATTACAATTTTAAATCAATGTCTGTGATAAAGATAATTAAAAAAAAATGAATAACATAAAGTGCATTGTATTGTCGAGAAATCAGATGCAAGTATGCCTTTCCTTTTGTCGCCAAAAGTGGCGAAAAATATTTTCGGTCCAGTGGGAGCCCTGTCTCAATTGCATATAAAAAGGGGCATGGATATGTGCTGAATGTAATATAGTGTACATGGTGAATGATGAAGTTTGTAAGAATGTTTGTATTATGAATATCAGGTACATGTAGCATATCCTTATGAATTTTTTGTTGAAGGATCGTTTAAGGAAAACTGATGCTGTCATAAATACCATGAAAACACATTTTCAGAAAATTTTGTGGTATTCATTTATAGAAATACTTGTTATTTAAAGAGAATGTAGAATTCTTAGAAAATGACCAACTTTCAAAATTTTCAGTTTTAACTTGTTACACTAAACACATTAAGTATCTGCTCAATTGTCAAGTAACTGTTACTTTTTATAGCACATGACAAATTTAAGTGTCTCTAAGTAAGTAGCTACAAGTGAGGTTGTTAACTAGGTATACATAAAATTTAAGATGGTCCTTGTTTTGTGTTGTAGATTGATGTAAAAATTCCCAAGCTTTCTCCTAATGCTGAGGACTGGCTGGCCAAGCCTTCCACCATTTCAAAGATGTCTGTGTCTGCCCCAAAATTCTCCATGCCAAATTTAAGCAACAAGAAGAATGATTGGTTGTATCAGTCAGGTGACAGCAAGGGTCAGGGGTCAGTGTGCTCCTTCACTGATAGTGTCTCCTCCACTATGTCAGATAAGGCTGTGTCCTTGACCTCCAGTCACAGTGTACCTTTGTCCTTGACCTCCAGTCACAGTGTGCCCTCCTTCTCCTCTCATGGGACTTTTTCCAGCACCAAGAGCTGGCTGAAGCAGATTAAACAGGACTTTGAGGATGAGGATGATTTTGAGATTGTGGAAGGAGGGGGATCAACTGGTAGGTGTTTTTAGATAAAGGCTAGTAACCCTCTCTCCCCAATCCCACCTCACCCCATTCCCCATTTACTACCACAAAAAATCAGTATGTTGACAGAAAAATGGCTTTAAAATTTTTGTTAGCCCAAAATATCTGAGAATCATTTATCAAATTCAGTTATATAGGATGACTGAATTAAAGAAAAATATTAATCCTGGAAATATATCAGTGGCAGTATATTAATTGATACATTAGTACATGTACTATCCCTTACCTATTTCAGGTACTCCAGAAATGGACACTGAGTTCCAGCATGATTTTGTGATTTCCCCCTCCCACTCTGTGCCAGACTTGCTACAGTGGAAGTACAAGCCCTCCTCCACGGTGTGGCTGAAGACTAGCCCCTCCCCCAGCTCTATCCACAGCCAGAACTCAACTCAAAACAAGACCCACAATGTATTCCAAACATACTTTGCTACAGTGTCCCAGGACACCAAACACTGGCTTGCCAAGAAGGTAAAACAATTTTTTTTTTTTTAATATCAAATTTAAGATTTTTTCCCCAGGATATACATGTAATAAAATCCAAGTTTTTGGTTGAACAAATTCATGTGCTGAGTTTTTTGCTCTCTTTTGGAAATATTTTCTGTTTTGAAAAAGAATATTTGTATTAAAAATTTAATCGATTTTCATTTATATGATGTGATGTTTTATTCTGCAGTCAGATAGCTGTTGTAGCCAGACCTGTCAGTCCAAGAAAGCCATGGACATAGAGAATTTGGGGTCATGTATAGGCCATGAAAATCCCAAGGCTAGTGACTTCACCTGGCTTTGTGCAGCTGAAGAAAAGTGTCATGGTATAAAAAATTTTAATAAAATAACTCATAACATATGGCCTTTTAAAAGAAATATAAATCTGGAATACATGAAAATAGCCAGTTTTAATATTTATATTAATTTTACAGATGTGAAGGAATGTTCTTCAGATCCCAGCTGTCTGGATAAATTCCTTCAAAAGAATCCATCCTGTAAACTCACCTTCACCACTCCCGCGGGCATCTCCAACAAAGTACGCAAAACCTACACTGGCCCAATAGATATTAATGCATGGTTACTGAAATCAGGACATGCCAAGTCTTCTAGCAGTAACACTCCCAATCCATTCAGCAAGTACCTTAGTAACACCAGTGAGCAGCTCTCTGATTGGCTGAAACCGATGACATCAACCAATAAAAAGGCTACTTCAGAGGTCGTGTCATTCGACCATATTGACACCAATCTAATGGCATGGGTTAAAGCTCCTGATAGTAAGATGGTAGAGAAGGCTACTGCAGAGGGCCAGATAACTGCCATACCAACTATTGCACCAGCAGAGAACCAGGGTTGGCTGATGAAGAAACCTGTTACAAGTACCTGGCTTAGTGGGTCCAGCACCAGCAAAAGTAAAAGTGAAAGTAGCAGCCTGTTTCAGAACTTTCAAGACAATAATTCAAAGTGGTTGCTTAAGTGATGAACCTATCATTTTTTCATTTGAACAGCCGAATTCTTCTTTGTGTTTAATAAGTTAAAAATAGTTTAAGATATATTTACTGTTGTATATGTAATTTTGGCAATTTTTTCCATTATTTTAATGAAAAGGCGGAGGGGTTGTTTAATGCATTCGCAAGTTAAATTGCAGCAACTAGAAATACTTTTAACAATTGGTGTTGCCAATAAATGAATGAACTGAGTTTGATTTCCCTGTAAATCAAAAGCAGAAATGATTGCCAATGATTCCATATGCATCAGGTGTTTATATTTTTTTTGGGTCAAAATATATGAATTTATAAATATTTAGTATATATTATGTATGTATTGAAACTATAAAGATAAATATACATGTATCCTTGTATTTTATAACTTGTACTAGTGCCCTGAAATTTTGGTTTTGAAACCTGCATGATTTTACTGGTGTATCTATGAGAATTGTATCTTTGATATTGAAGTACAAATTCAATTACAGTCTTATTCTAAAATGGGATTGTCATGCTAATATAGCGTCTTTCTATAACTAGGTTATCTTTCTTGAAAATCGGAACTCTTTTATGCAAGAATTTTTTCTATTTGTACTTCCGGTAGGTAAAAAAAAAGAGATCGTGTTTGTAAACAAGTAATAAATTCTGTCATTTGTGATCCTGGTGATGGGGAAATTATACTGCTGTGCCACGAACTGTCACAATTATAGTGGCAAAAATATTAAGGATAGAAAAGTGACATTACATCGATTCCCAGTTAATAAAAAACATAAAATGATATGGAAAAACCGTGTCAGCCGCAAGAATTGGAAGCCAACAAGTTGCTCTAGACTATGTTCCGAGCATTTCATCTCGCTGTCTGGTCCGACGAAGGAGCATCCATTACCATCTATTTTTCATCACAAAACATTTAAGACTACAAACGTATGTATTTTTTTTTATTTATCAGAATTGGGTAAATAAAATCAAGGACGTTTTTACCAGTTTCAAGTCAAGGTGTAATGACTCGATTATAGCATGAAAAGCAGCGTACCATGATGTATAGTGATACAATGAGGTTGTATCATGATAGGCCTATGTATTGTGATATTAATTTTATGTTCCCTGTGGTATTTAGTAGAAACTGAATTTCTCTGTTTATTATTTATATCAGATTATTTATATCAGATTATTAAGTGGAAGGGTGGGGATTGTAGATTTTTTTCATAAACTTGATAAAGTTTACAGTATATATTTATGTATCATTGAATTGAATAAGTTCGGAATACAGTAAATAAATATCAGAAGTAAATAAAGATGATCAGTTTTATTAGGTTAAAGTAAAAGAACTTCATTATTTGCCTAATGCGTCATTTATCGTGATACACAGGTGTACAATTTTCTACATGTACAATGATACGGTGCAATGTTTCGTGTATCACCACAAACTGGTATATAATTTTATTGTTACACCCGTAGTATAGACATATTTCCTTGAGGCTGAGAAAAAATCATTATAACTAATTAGTTTATTGAATGATGTACACCATATTTGTATGGATACTTATACTACACATATAAGACCTTTATTTTCAGTTTGACCAAACAACGGAGGTTTTAAAAGAAATAAATGACAATCAACAAGAAAATACAGTGAGATCAGATTCAGAGACCTCAGAGTCCGATTCTGCTGAAAACCCTAGTTTTACAGTTGATGCAAACAAATCTGTATTGGACACATCTGTATTAATGCACGATTACTGTGGATTGATAGAAACATCAACCTTATCTCATCAGAAAAATCAACTGACACAAACTGATGTTCAACAGAATGACAGCGTTTGTATTCAGACTATTGAAAGTTACCTTGATACATGTGGGAGTAATATGGTCTCTTCAAAAAAATTATGTGACAAAAGTACTGGTACAACCTTACCGTTTTTAACAGTTGAAGACTTGAAACAGGATATTTCATTTTATACTGGTTTGCCAAACAAGGAGACTTTTTATCTATTATTCCAACATCTGTCAGACTTTCATAAGTGTACAGTTCCTGATACTGGAGGAAGACCCAAAAAAATGAGAGATATTGATGAGTTTTTAATGGTATTAATGCGTTTAAGGTTAGGACTCTTAATTCAAGATTTGGCTAAAAGATTTAATATATCTGTGTCAACCTGCAGTAAAATTTTTAATGAATGGTTAGATTTGATGTATGAGCATCTAGACTTTTTAGTAGCTTGGCCAGAACGGAATGTTATCAAAGAAAACATGCCTGACAGTTTTAAACGAAGGTACCCAAATTGTCGTGTTATTATTGACTGCACTGAGATCTATACAGAAACACCTCAGTCACTCTCCAACAAAGGAAGGATGTATTCAGACTACAAGTCACACATGACATGGAAAGTGCTCATTGGAATTAGCCCTAGTGGAGTGATTACACATGTCTCCGATTTATGGACTGGAAGTACATCTGACAAACAAATCACAAAGTTGTCAAAATTAATTGAAAAATGTGAACCTGGGGATGCAATAATGGGTGACAAAGGGTTCCTCATTGCTGACCTATGCACTCCAAATGGAATTCATCTCATTATCCCCCCTTTAAAGAAACATGGTAGGCTAACTAAATCTGAAGTGGAAAAAACCAGAAGGATTGCAAATTTAAGAATCCATGTGGAACGAGCAATGGAGCGAATAAAAAACTTCAAAATTATTCAAGGTGTGGTTCCAATATCACTTCATGACAAAGTGTCCAAAATAGTGTTTGTTGTGTGTGCTCTCTGTAATCTCATGCCCCCACTTATTCAGTCATAGTATAATCTACTATGTAAATCATAAAAATAATGTATCTCTCAGAATAACTATAAGTATTAAGTACTTCATTGTGCAACATACTGCATATGTAGGGGAAAACTTGTTATTAAGTAGTTATATCATTTAATAAATAGCAAAAATCTACTTATGTTTTACATTATTTTTATTCGGTATGTCGATCATGAGCAAGTAAGAAATCAAGTGTTCCAAAGATCATAGCAATGATGAGCCAGAATGACTTCATTCATTTGCACTGCCATTTCTTATGCCAGAAAATCTTAAAATTCTACATTTTAAAAGATTCAGAAATATATCAATTCAGTTGACTGTTATTAAAGTAACTGTATGAATCAAGTTTTTAAAATAAATGCATCATGTCCTTGTATCATTGCAATGATCTTTGGTCTTGTGTAAAATTTATTACTATATTATCATGATTATGAGGTACTGTAATGTATGTACCTACATTTAGAAAATTAACATAAAGTACTCTGTTATAAATTTATTGATCAGATACTCACAAGTATTACAAAATATGTTGATTATGATACCAAAGTACATGTACACATACCCTAAATGCACAGTTAAGTTATGTAATACCTGGTCATGCTTATTAGGCCATAATAAATAAATTGCTAGATTCTCATCCGAATTTATTTAAAAATGAAGCCGTGAGCAGCTTTTACTTTAATTTTTTTTCAGCAGATTTTTTATTGACCAGGTCAATCGGTGTAATTTTATCTACAGTACCCGAATAAAAGTCATAGTAAAGGTTCAATTATCTCTTACTTCACATCATCACAAATCTTTTTCAACCAATGACCTTTGTTTAAAATATTATATGCATGTACCATATTACAGGAATTACCATCTTTTCAGCTGTCAAAATCATGCAGACTTTTGCAGGATTTAAAACAAAAGTACAATGGTAGATAAATACTGATCCCCAGAGAATTAAGACAGAGAAAAACAGAAATTAAAAAAAATCGAGGCGGAGGTAAAAAATCTGGGCGGGCAGGAATGAGAATCTAGGAATATTTTTATTATGGCCTTAGAGACTTTTAGTGACATGTCAGTACTCATCAAGATTTTAATTTAAGACCTCTTTTAACTCTGTCTGAAAAAAGTTCAGGTAATACTGCAGAACAATAAAAAGAATTAAGTTTCGGAAGAATTTCATTTTCCCAAAGATCCTCATCATATAAAATTTTTTCAAATTCAAGACCTTTATTGGTCCATACAATAAAGTGGCACCACTTTCTTTCACTGATGGCCATTACCCCTTGAACCTGATAATAATATGCATGATTTCTCTTCAACTGTAAATTTCCATTTTCATCTAAGATACAAAAAAAATTGTTACTTAAGGCCGCTTCTTTGGGATGCACATCTTTAAAGCTGTACGGACATTTTACTTCAATAACACCATGGTAAGGCTTGCAGTGAGGACAGTACACTAGTCCATCGGGGCTGGCACCTAAATGAGGTAGCGATTCTTTGACAACTAGTCCAGTCTCCTGGAATGTAAGTGGTGGATGTGTCTCCCTAACCTTGAGCAGGTAGCAGTCAATGGCAACTTTTTCATGCTCTCTCCCCCATTCCATTGCTTTGTTTGAAAAAGATGGACAGTATCCAAGAATATACTTAAGTAAATTGTCAGGTAAAGTCTCTGGTTTTCTCCGTACAATTTTACCAAAGTCTGAGGCAGTTAGTCTCCCATGCCTAGCTTCTCTCCATGTTGGGTTTATGTGTTGACCTTTGGTCATTTTATTAATAATTTCACACTCTTTTGCTGACACTTGAAGTGAACCAAAATACTGCATAAATTGTTGCTTACATTCATCCGAAAAAAGATCAACATTGTCCATGTAAGAGAAGGTTATATGGTGAAGTTCAGGTATTGATTTTGCAGTGGGGGGTAATGTTTCAGTACATGTAGTTGAAAAGTTTTTTAGCCAACCTGCCATTGGATTTATTTTCATAAGATTTTCTTTAAAAACTTGAACAGATGGTAAGGTTAGGTCTGGATTTTTCTCACTGACACTATATGAACATGATTTGTTTTTCCCCTTCGTCTTTGTTTTGCTGAAATCCATGTCCTGCGCTTTTTTTGGTGAAAGATTTCTGCTACGTGGTTTGATCCACTCGCATGCTTTTGAAGTTGGGGCAATTTTACCAGTGTGTTTTTTTACTGTTATGTCAACAATTCCATACAACAATGCTGCGATATGGTTGCAAGCACCCCCCTCTCTAGAAGTGAAAAAAAAAAAGAAATTATTAATATATTTTTTTTATATTTATAATCATTAAAACAACAAAGTGCTAGTACAGGTAGTATGTTGAATTTTATAACTGATGCAAAATGCACGGAAAAAGACACCTGGTACCAGTACTTTTTTCAAACAGTTCTCATTTAATGTACAAAGACATTTCATGCACATGTAGGCCTACCTGTACTGAACATATTTTTACCTGTCAGGCATACTTTGATATTATGCATTAGAAAATGTTACAAAGAGCAGTTTAAAAAAAATCAAAGGGCTAGGTTTGGTTTTTCAGTATATCACAGTGGCTCTAGCTTATTACATTAATATCAAGAATTTACATGTAATTTTCATGATTATATTATAAAACTTACTTACCCTGCAACACAGTTACATTCTGCTGTGTGGACTCTACCAGTGACTTTAGACAAGCACACCCAAGACCTGTACGCAGGTTTTTTTACTTTTGTCTTTGGTTGGAATTGATGGTAAGCAGTCACATTTTATAATACAATGTGAAGAGTCTTTTGTAACTAGATTAATTTCAATATTCTGTACATGACCTTCATCATAAAATATTTTGGCTTTAAGTTGTCGCCTTGCAGATTGTTGGTTTAAATCAAAGGTACGTTTACTTAATACCAGGTAATTGTAAATTTCGTTTTCCGTAATGTCTGGAAAATACTCGCAGTTAGTCACCCAGCCTTCCGTTAGCTTTGACGGTACTGGTATTCCTTCCCCAAGCGGTGTGATTATTTTGTCCTGTGGCTGTGCATGCTGATCTCCCGAATCGACGTCGTCGTGGTCTACATCTAATCCTAAGTCCCGTGCACCTTTAGCTCTCTGTATAAGTTCAGGTTTGTTTCCAAAAGTTGGTTGTTTACACTTTTTAAGAAAATCAATTAGTTGTCTCTTTGTCATTTTATCAAAGGCCTCCATTTTTAAACGATTTAGCAACGTCCTTGGCCCCTACATCAGCAACGTTTACCTACCGGAAGTTATAAACCTCCAATACTAGAGAGTGCCTATGGGGAGGTAACTAGGTTATCGAAAGAGGCTATAACTGTGATATTTTCTTGTGATTATTTTACATGTATGTAAACAACTTATTTGTTGTCTTTAAGATCACTGATTGATAATGGTATGGTTGTATGCATAAAAACATGGGATACAATAAATGCTTTAAAATTTAGGGAAATGCGTCATTTTAAGATCAAATCATAAAAACAGAAGATTAAGACAGAGTATGTAACGGCTCTGTCTATTAACTGGGTTGGTTATGGCTGAGATCAAATATATTTACAAGCTGTGTTACTTTGAACTCGATGAGACCAAGATAAAACTCCTAAACATATATTAGGATTATTGTGATTGAAAAGTGGCGGATACCAAAAACTTACTTAGCCATATTCTGTTTTCAAGATAAAGTACACCTGATAATAAATTTTTATCATTTAAGGAAATGCAAAACTGATGCTAAAGATTTAGTATCTGCTAAATACCCATGCCTTAAATTTATAAATGAAAGTACGCTCTTGTAGCTGCATCCTTTGTTTCTGCATTCTATTATCAATTTGGATTCTCTTTCCTTTTCATATACTGGTATCTCTCTTGGGCTGAATTTTGATGTTCTGCAGTTCAAAGGGATTTTCTCAAATATCCTTCTCAATGATTTGTTTTTCAAGTGATTCTTTACTTGATTCAATCATTTTCCTCATTTAGGTATAATACCTATGAGCCAAAACCTGAGGAGCTTTACTTTTCAGAAGTTCTTGTCTGTCATCCTTAGATAAGATAAACCTTTCACAATTCTTTATCTCCTAAACTATTGGGCAAATTTAAATTAAACTTGGCACAAATTTTCCTTGGGTAAACTTGGTCCATGCTTCTAACGGGAATACAATTTAAAAAAAAAAAGGCAAAAATAGAGTCATTTAAAAATATTCCTCTGAAGAGCCACCAAACAAGGAATGCTTCTAGACATAATGTAAATTATTTATTCAAATCATTGCTCCCATGTTAGGGCGAGACCTTCGTTGGGAATCAAGTTTTGATGTTAGGATATATTAGTATAGGACAAAATCTGCTCAAGATCAAGAGGACCGTGATTAGGGTGGGCAACATCCGGGATAAAAAAAAATCATTAGGGTCTCATTCGTAAAACTGAAATGATTTCGGTTGAAAAACAAGCTTCTAGAGGCAGAACTAGAAGAATGTTCAACAATTTCTGTGAATGAGTATTACAGATGCAGTACTGAGTAGTCCGTTTCCGCTTTAGACGTAAGTCCGTCTGTTACTTGTGTTGTACCCTCTTATCCGCAACTCCTCTATTACCACTAGAAATATATAGGAAAATTCTTTAAAAATCTTCTTTTTAAGAATAGCAAAGCCATGGTTGATCATATTTATATGGAAGTATCTTCAGGTAATGTAGATTCAAGTTTGTTTAAATTAGTGTTATGACCCCTTGGGGTAGGGCTAGGCCGGGTGTTGCTAAAACGCGGAACGGAAAACGGAACGGAACGGAAAACGGAAAATTTTGGTCAAACAAATAACACAGATTCGATATAAATCAGATAAAAGAGCAATATTCTTGTTGTAAAAATCATTTTATGATAAAAATTTATTGTAAACTATTATATATTCATGCGTCATACACAACTTCCGTGGAAAAAATGGTACTGAAAGAAATTCGACCCCCCCCCCCCCACACACACACACACACGAAATAGGAT